>NC_089224.1:77344800-77661261 GCF_963924675.1 Phocoena phocoena | reverse complement strand
AATCATATCAATCATCTTTTCTGCCAGAAAACTAGAAGTCAATTACAAGGGGAAAACTGAAAAATTCACAAATATGTGGGGCTCAAACAACATATTCTTGATCAACCAAATGGGTCAAGGAAGAAATCAAAAGTGAAATAAAATATCTTGAGACAAATAAAAATGGATACACAAAATACCAAAACTTATAGGATGCAGCAAAAGCCATTCTAAGAGGAAATGTTACAGTGATGAACTCCTACATTAAGAAAAAAGATGGATTTCAAATAAACAACCTAACTCTACAGCTCAAAGAATTAGAAAAAGAAGAACAAACTAAGTCCAAAGTTATTGGAAGAAAGTAAATAAAATGAAATAAATGAGTAGAGACTAGAAAGACGATGGAAAATGTCAATAAAAGAGCTTTTTATTGAAAAGATAAATAAAATTGACAATCTTTTAGCTAGACTAATAAAGGAAAACGAAAGAAGACTCAAAAAAATAAAATCAGAAATGAAAGAGGAAACATTACAACTGATACCACAGAAATACTAAGGATCATAAGAAACTACTATGAAAAATATATGCTAACAAAGTAGATAGCCTTTAAGAAACTGATAAATTCCTAGAAACATACAACCTACAAAGACTAAATCATGAAGAAATAGAAAATCTGAATAGAGCAATTACTAGTAAGGAGATTATATCAGTAATCAAAAACATCCAAACAAAGAAAAGCCCAGGACCATATGGGTTCACTGGTAAATTCAGCTAAACATTTAATTAAGAATTAACACTAATCTCAAACTCTTCCAAAAAACAGAACAGGAGGGAACACTTCCAAACTCATTTTACAAGGTCAGTATTACCCTGATACAAGCCAGACAAAGGATACTAGAAGAAAACTACAGGCGAATATTCCTGATGAATATAGATGCAAAAATTCTCAACAAAGTATTAGCAAACCAAATTCAACAATTCATTCAAAGGAAAATACACCATGATTAAGTGAGATTTATTCCTCAGACACAAGAATGGTTCAATATATGCAAATCAATAAATGTGATACACCATATGAACAAAATGAAGACTGTAAAAAACCATATAATCATCTAAATAGATGCAGAAAAGCATTTGACAAAATTCAGTACCCATTTATAATAAAAACTCTCAACAACTTGGATATAGAAGAAATGTTATATAATAAAGGCCATATGTGACAAACCCACAGCTGACATCATAATGATGAAAAACTGAAAGCTTTTCCTTTATGATCAGAAACAAGATAAGGACACCCACTCTCATCACTTTTATTCAATATAATGATGGAAGTCCTAGCCAGAGCAATCAGACAGGAATAAGAAACAAAAGAAATCTGAAACAGACAGGGAGAACCAAAATTATCTGTTTGCTGATGACATGATATTATGTATAGAAAACCCTAAGGACTCCACCAAAATTTGTTAGGAATGATAAGTGAATTCAGTAAAGTTTACAGGATACAAAATCAATATACAAAAATCAGCTGCATTTCTACACATTAATGACAAACTATCAGAAAGAGAAATTAAGAAAATATACCATTTTCAATAGCTTCAAAAAAGAATAAAATACTTAGAAGTAAATTTAACTAAGGAGGTGAAAGATCTGTACACTGAAATTATAAAACATTTGTAAAAGAAATTGAAGAAGACAAATAAATGGAATGCTATTCACATTCATACATTAGAAAATTAATAGTATTAAAATGTCCATACTAACAAATGTAATCTACAGATTCAATACATTCCTTATCAAAATTCCAAAGGAATATTTCACAGATAGGAAAAATAATCCTAAAATTGGTATAAAATCACACACAAAAAACCCCAAATAGCCAAAGCAATCCTGAGAAAGAACAAAGCTGTAGACATCATAGGTCAATGAAACAGAATAGAGAGCCCAGAAATAAACCCATGCATATATGGTCAATTAATTTTTAACAAAGACACAAAGAATATACAATTGGGGAAAGGACAATTCCTTCAATAAACGATACTAGGCAAATTGGATATGCATATGCAAAAGAATGAAACTGCACCCTTATCTTATACCGTAAACAAAAATCAATTCAAAATGGATTAAACATAGACCTGAAATCATAAAAGTCCTAGAAGAAAACGTAAGAAGTAAACTCCTTGACATTGGTCTTGGCAATAACTGATTGGATTTGATACCAAAAACAAAGGCAGCAAAAGCAAAAACAGACAAGTGGGACTACATAAAACTAAAAAGCTTCAGTACAGCAAAGAAAACCATTAATGAAATGAAAAGGCAATCTATAGAATGAGTGAAAATGTTTGCAAACCAAATATCCAATAAGGGATTAACATACAAAATATATAAGGAACTCATACAACTCAAAAGCAAAAAAAACAACCCAATTAAAAAATGGACAAAGGACCTGAATAGATGTTTTTCCAAAGAAGACATAAAAATCGCCAACCAAAAATGTGCTCAACATCAGTAATCACCAGGGAAATATGATTCAAAACCACAAGAAGATATCACCTGTTAGGATGTCTATTATCAAAAATATAACAGATAAGGGCTTCCCCGGTGGCGCAGTGGTTGGGAGTCTGCCTGCTGATGCAGGGGACACAGGTTCGTGCCCCGGTCCGGGAAGATCCCACATGCCGCGGAGCGGCTGGGCCTGTGAGCCATGGCCGCTGAGCCTGCCTGTCCGGAGCCTGTGCTCTGCGACGGGAGAGGCCACAACAGTGAGAGGCCCACGTACAGCAAAAAAAAAAAAAATAATAACAGATAATAAATGTTGGCATGAATATGGAGAAAAGGGAACCCTTGTATATTGTTGCTGGGAATGTAAATTGATACAGCCACTATTGAAAACAGTATGGTGTTTCCTCAAGAAACTAAAAATAGAACTATCATATGACCCAGCAATGCCACTTCTGAGTATACCTCCAAAGGAAACAAAATTATTATCTCAAAGAGATATCTGTGTTCCTATGTTCACTGCATATTTATTCACAATAACCAGGTATGGAAACAACCTAAGTGTTTGTCAATGGACGAATGGATAAAGAAAATATGGTGTGTATGTACAATGGAATTCAACCTTAAAAATAGAAGGAAAGCTTGCCATTTGCAATGAAGTGAATGAACCTGGAGGGCATTATGCTAAATGAATTAAGCCAGAGAGAGGAAGACAAATACTGTATGCTACCACTTATATGTGAAATCTTAAAAAAAAAAAAAAAAGTTTGAACTTGGAAACAGAGAGTAGAATGGTGGTTGCCAGAGCTAGGGGGTGAGAGAAATGGGGAGAGGTTGTTAAGAGGGTACAAACTTTCTGTTATAAGATGAATAAGGTCTGAGTATCTAATGTATAACATGGTGAATACAGTTGATAACACTGTATTGTGTAATTGAGATTTGCTAAGAGAGTAGCAAAAAATCTCCTTCAACAGCTAGTCATAGAAATTTCATTTCCCATAATTTGTGAAATGCATTGTATACCACTATAAACATGAAGTTGAGAGGCATATCAGTCCTGGAGCGACAGGGTTTGGCAAGTGACCAGGCCACGTTGATAATTAGCCTGTAATCAAAGGCTTCATTGTCTATAATCAGGTCCTATTGCTTTCTCTGTGTGAAATGCAATCATATACAATCATAAAAAAAAAACTTCAGATTTTGCAATGTCACGACATGAGAATTAAGAGACTGTTGCAACTATTTTGAAACATAGACAATTTTCTCTTAAATAAAGAAAAAGTAAATTTATACGGCTATTTCATCAGCTGAAATTTTACAATTAGAATTTTGCAAACAGCTTGTTAGAAAATTTGGGAGGATTCTGGGTTTAACTTCTCTCAGGTTTCAAGTATTTTCCTGAATTAAACAATTATGATTGTCATTCTCCTTTTCAGCAAATGGTATATAACTAGTTGGGCCACCTACTAATTTATTGTCTTTCAGCTTCAAAATCAGCCTTTGTTACCTGCTGTGTGATAATGGAGCTTTACCCCTTAAACATTCCTCCTTTGCAGTGGGCATGACGATAAGCTTTGCCAGTAGAGGGCAGTGGAGAGACAGTGAAGGAGAAAGGGACTCTTCTTAGTTCTCCTGCACGGTTTCCAGTGGCATGTTTGATGGAGACAGCCAGCATGCTCTACCCAACTGTGTACCTGAGATGAATCTGCGACACTATCCCTGGCCCGGTGATTTCCAGGCTGAGACTCTACCAAGGTGGACACTGTGTGCCCCAGACTTCATGCCACCCAGACAATAAGGAGGCTCCTGATGCCTCAACTCCCTCTGTGGGCACACTCCTCAGCCTCAGCCAACCTGTACCCTAGAAGGTTGTTTCTCATGGCCCTTGTGACACAGACAGTGTGTGCGCAGTCTCACACCATCTTGCAGGTAAGGAAGATGCCAATGCCATAACTCCATCCACATATCCATCTACCAGTCCTGGTCCATCTGTCCATTACCTGCAACAATCCCCTCTCAACAAGGTCTGAATGCCAGACTTGAAGAGGATCAACCCCCTTCAGAGTTTGTTCTTTCCTTGGGTACTCTTGCTCAGCCTAGGGCGTTTTTTAGTTTTCTTTACCCCTTTATAGTTACACCCCTGTTGCAAGTAACAGTTATTTGTATTAAACTTTCCATGTTCAAGTTACTACTGTGTGATTTCTATCTTGTTTGCACTTTGAATGATACAGAGCTGGTAAGGAGAGTGATCCCAGGATGCACTTGGAAAGATGTGATTTGGGGATTAGGCTTGTTTGTGCCCTTTGGCTCGAGTACAGTGCTGAGCTTTTTGCCAATAGGAAATGGGACACCAGTAACCCTTGGCATGCAGGGATATCATAATAAATCAAACCATCAGCAGAGTTAGATTGTGATGAAGTATGCACTGCCGCAAATGCCTTGAAAGCCCAAGAGGTTGGTCCACATAACAATTACGACTGCGGTGTGGCGTGGATATTTTTAAGGGCACTTGAATACACCAGAAAGAACCTGAGAATCTCAGGTCCCTTAACAGTCAGCTCAAGTCACAGTTTGAGAACCAGAGAGTTTCTACGATAGCCCTAAACATTCTCTAATTTCTTGTAGACTCAGAGTTAATATTGCTGAAAATCAAACACATAATTTAGTTGCACAGGTTGTTGAATTACAACAACAATTTTATTCAGAATCTTGTAAGGTTTCTTATATGAAAGTTAGAATATGGATTGGAAAATAACGAGATCCTGAATCTTAGAATGAGCCTATATTGTTGGGTTCAGAAAAAAACTGGTAATTTTGACCCCCAAGTTTATTCTGAGCTTTTCTTACCAGCTTTCCAACGTCTGAGGAAACTAGCCTTCCTTTGCATGAAAAGCCTCTGGCAATCTCACTGGGGAAAGATGTCTTGTTCTCCTCAAGATACACCACAACCACTTCCTGTTGCTACCAGACCTATAGCCAGAGTCAAATATCACCACGCTACAGGAGGCAGGAACACACTATGGCCCAGGAGGAGACAGTTTACATATCAAAAGAATTGAAAGACTTTCTTAATATGTATCAGCAGAAACCTGTAGAAAATGTGCAGAAATGGAGTCTAAGGGTCTTAGACCAAGAATGACAGAATACAACACTGGGTAGCTCTAATAGCTAATTGGTTGGTAGACAGAAAGTTGGGTTTCATGATAAACCTATGGTTAAAGAAATTGAGATTCCAGAGCTTCCCTATCATGTTATAGAAGAGAAAATCCAAAGGCTTTGGAGAGAATCCAAACAGTAGTCTGACTCTGTCATGTGTGACCTGCACCCTACCCCCTCCCAAGTATGATCCCTGAGAAAGTCCAGAAGGCACTCCCTTCACTAAAGCATTCGGAAATGCATTAGTGGAAGGAGCAGCTGGATCCTTGAAAGGCTCTATGTCTACTCTCTTTTGCAGGCTAGGTATACCCCTCTATGCAGGCTCCCTGATTTCAATGGGGATGAGGAGAACCCAGAGTAGCAGAGGCCAACAGCAGTACCTAATCACCAAAGAGAAGGTGGCACATACACCACGAGGGGCAGCAAACACATGTGAGTAATCAGAATTTTTTTAACCTACAGAGAATTTGGAAGACGATAATTGACAACAGTGTTTCCAGAAACAACTAGATGAGCAGCCTATCAGAGTATTGCTGGATGCATGTAAGAGGAAAATGCTAGCTCTCAAAGCCAAAAACCTGATCTGTGGACAGTCATGATCTTATAAAATGGGCACAGATTGTGAAGGTATTTGTGCTCCATATGAATGTCCACCAAAAGGCAATCACTGTAGAGAGGATTATAACCGGGTAGATAATATGATATTCTCGGTGGGTATCAGTCAACCTTTTGTCATAGTCACCCAGTGCTTGCTCAATGGACGGAAGTGGCCGTGGTGGCAGGGATGTAAGCTATGCACAGGCTCACAGACACGGCTTTACTTTCACCAAGGTACGTCATTGCATGACGTGGCTCATGCAGTGCTGAATGTCTAATTTACCAAAAGCAGTTCACATCCCATTCAAACAAAGACAAGAATGGAGATCCCACCTAAGCTTAGTCAGCTTAGATGTTAAGCTGAGTCAGTTATGAGAAATGCTACACACACACATGTACACACACACACACACAAACATGCACACACACAGAGTCTGAAGCAGTAGAAATTTTTAAGCTTCTCCAAGGGATTCTACTGGGAAGCCAAGGTTGAGAATCACTATGTTAGTAAACTCCAGTACAAGCATATGACCCAGTCAATTTTTTTTCTTCTAGAAAAATAAGACTCTTTGAAAACGACTGACAATCTCTCATTATTGTTGTAGAACAAATTTGTCAATATAGGGCAAGATTTAAATTAATAAAGAAGTTTAAATAAATGTTGGACAGATTTTTACCACTAATTCTGCTTTATCGGTTGCTGCTTAAGTCTGACTTCCTACTCTTAAGCAAACTTTTACTATTTAGGATCTTCTCAGCTTTGGGGGATTCATAAGACCAACCAACTAACCTGAGAACCCCGCTGTCTGTGTTTGCTTTGTAATAAACAGGTAGAGCAAAGATTTAAAGCCTAGACTGGGATGCAGTGCAGCTGCTGGTGCTGTGAATTTTGGATGACTTCCTCAAGCCAGTGCAAGGTGATAAAGCCACAGAGGCTGCCTGCCTGGGTTTGAATCAAAATTCTGGCCCATTTATATAGGGTCATCTCATAGCCTTGTGACCCTATAGAAAACTCATTAACCTCTCAGCCCTTCAACTTCCTTATCAGTGAAATGGGAAAATAATAGTAATCATCTCAAAGAATTTGGGGGAATAATAAATGGAATATTATAGGTAAAAAGTTAAAGAAGTACCTAGCACATATTAAGTGCTCAGTAAATGATAGTTATTACCTCATTAATTCTTAGAGGATTTTTTTTAACACCTGGCAAACCTTTAAATCACTCCACCCCCCACCCCTATTACTCTTTGTTAAAAACTGAGTTTTGCACCATGCTTGAGCCAAGCCTCCAACCACTACTCAGACACATAAATACATTAAGATCAATTTCACTATAAAGAGGATATGCACCATAAAATCTAAGTTATATGGTAGCTGCCTCATGGAGTATCAGCTACTGCTTGAGGAGGAAATCGTGGAGTGGAGCACAGTCTAGAGGAAGGGGCATGTAAGGAGAGATTTGGATAAGGGGAGAACCAAGAAAGGGGTGCTGAAAGGCTAAATACTTAGTGTACTTCTTAATCTCTGTCTAGTCATCCATGGAAGCTTTCCCTTGAAGAAGTAAGTACAAAAGAAAGAAATATTAACCAAAGCTGAAAAACCTGCGTCTCATTGATGCTACAAACTTTTGGGAGGAAACAAACATTGTAGTCATGGCTAAAGCATATCTAAGGAGGATACTGCATAGAAAATATGCATCGTCAAGTCAGAGCACTTCATGTTCCAACCTGTCCACTAGAACTTCGTGTGCTGATGGAAATCTCTAAACTATGTACTGTCCTATATGGTAGCTTTAGTTAAGCTTTGCTCTTTAGCACTTGAAATATGGCTAATGCAGCTGAGAAACCAGTTTTAATTGCATTTAATTTCCATTAATTAAGATGTGAATGTGAACAGCCTCACATGGATGGTGGCTACTGTGCTACACAGTGCAGCTCTAAACCCTAAAGGTAAACTGAAGGAAAAGGCAAATCCCTACAAAGCTTTAAAGCTATGAAAGTAATAGGGTTTGTTGCATGTTGTACTTGCCTCCTCCAAACCCATCCTGCCCCTCCCTCATGGCACAGCAGCCTGTTGTTTGGGTAGACTTGTCCTCACTCAAGTAACTTCTGTTCTATTCAGACAATTCATACCAAAAACAATCAACACACGGCATCTGGTCATGAGGACTGGTTCAGAGATGGTCCAGTGAGCGCGAAGCTCATTGACTGTAGGAAGCCCCTCCTGCCCTCCCGCAATTAGGAACAAGAAGCACGAGGCTCCACTGATACAGGCAAACATCTTGCAGTTGAGGAGGAAACCAGCCTTAAAGTTCAGCTGACAGAGGAAGGAAAAGCAGCAAGAACTACAGAAAAGTGGAGGCATGTCCTGATCATACTTGAAGCTCACCCCCTCTGCTTTTCGTATTTTCTAATGGTGTGCTATTATCAAATTTCCTTTTCTAGTGGTTCCAGTGCCACGCCATCCCTCACTTCATGCCAATCAACCAAGAATGTTCCTTATGTGTAGATCAAATGGATTTTCTTTTCCTTTTTTTTCTAACTTTATACATCGTTTAAAGCCATGCTGAATTTCAGATTCACATTGGCTCTGTAGTTTTTTTGTATGGCATTTTCCTCCCATGGAGTTTCTGATTGCTTTGCTTTTTTTCTTGGAAGATGATACATACACCTTTCTCATCATATCCCTAAATAACCTCATTTCTTACTCATTTTGTATTTTCCTAAAATCCTTTTCTTTTTCTTGAAGATATTTTAGTTGGAGCCTACTGACTTACTGATCTAATGTGACGATCAACTTGCCAAATACTGAAATCATTAAATAGTTGATTTTCAGGGAATTTTTGTTCCCCTTATGAAAGCTTAATATTTGCTCTTTTTTTTTTTTTGCCCCTATCCTGCTCCTGCTTTCACTCTTAGCATTTTATAAAGGAACAAATAAATGGGCTTCCCATTAACACCGTTTACTGGCTTTTCTATTTGTTCCAACTCATGTCCTGTCCTTGCCCCTGCTATGGCAAAACTGCTATGGCAAAGTATTTCAGACCAAGACAGTAGAAGGGAAGAGCTTCAGTCAGCAAAACACCCCAGGGGATTGCATTTAAAGGAAAGCTCACCAAATCAAATAAAGGGTGAGTAGTTAGAGCAAAATAAAGGCTTCGAAAGAGCAAATCCTCCCGTTTGCAACATCATGAATAGGGCAGGAAGATATCATGCTAAGTCACAGAAGGACAAAAAACTGCCTGATTTCACTTATATAAGAAAATATAAAATTAGAGAAGCAGGAAATAGAATGGTGGTTTCCAGGGGGTGAGGAGTGGGGAAAACAGGGCTTAAAGGTACAGTTATACAAGATGAATGAGTTCTAGAGATCTGCTGTACAACATGGTGCCCATAGTTGACAACAGGGTGCTGTGCACCTAAAAACTTGTTAAGAGGGTAGATGTCATGCTAAGTGTTATTTCCCCTCCCCCCCTTATTACCTTGTTTGTGGTGATGATATATGCATATGTCCAAACTCATCAAAATGTAAACATTAAATATATGCAAATTTTTATGTTCAGCATACCTCAGAGAAGTTGAAAAAACATTAAAAAAAAAGCTTCAAAAAAGTTCCTAAATGTTCAGCAAATTAACCCTTTGGTGATTTTGTCTGCTTCTACTTTGTTTTGGACTGACTGTTGAAACTCCCCTGGCCGGAGTACCAAGACCCTGCCAGCCACATGCCTTGAAAGGAAAGGAAGAAGGAAAAGGAAAAAATGCAACAAAAACCAACCAAACAAACAAACAAAGAAAAAAAGAACATATAGAACCCCAAACCAAATGGTAAAAGTAAAACTAAGCAGACAAAATCAGACAAAGAAGCATACACATACACACTCACAAAAAGAGGGTAAAGGAAAAAAATAAAAAATAATAAAATAATAAAAGATTAAAAAAAAAAAGAGGGCAACCAAACGATAAATCCACCAATGTTAATAAGGACTAAAAACTAAACTAGATTAACATAAAAACGAAAAACAAATCAGATGCAGAAAGCTAACCCCAAGTGTACAGTTGCTCCCAAAGTCTCCACCACCTGAATTTTGGGAGCCTTCATTATCTTTTCAGGCATTCTACAGATGCAGCGTTCATCAAGTTGATTATGGAGATTTAATCCTCTGCTCCTGAGGCTGCACGGAGAAATTTCCTTTTCTATTCTTTGTTTGCACAGTTCTTGGGGTTCAACTTTGCTTTTGGCTCCGCCTCTGTATGTCAGCTGCTGTCAGGCATCTATTCCCTGCCCAGACAGGAGGGGGTTAAAGCAGTGGCTGATTAGTGCTCCTTTGCTCACTCCGGCCGGGGAGAGGGAGGGGTACGGTAGTCATAATTGGAATGCAGGGCGAGCCTGCAGTGGCAAAGGCTGGCGTGCCACTGCAACAGCCCGAGGCTCGCCGTGTGTTCTCCTGGGGAAGTTGTCCCTGGATCGCGGGACCCTGGCAGTGGTGTACTGCACAGGCTCCTGGGGGTGGTGGTGGTGGTGTGTGGGGGTAGTGACTTGTGCTTGCACACAGGATTCTTGGTGGCAGTGGTGACAGTGTTAGCATTTCATGCCTATCTCTGTGGTCCAAGCTGATAGCCGTGGCTCACGCCCATCTCTGGAGCTCGCTTAGGCGGTGCTCTACCTTCTATGGGCACACAGGGAAGGAATCCCCTCTCCTTATGCACCCCAAAACAATGGTCTCTTGCCTCTCCAGCAGGTCCAGACATTTCCCCAGACTCTCTCCCAGCTAGCTGTGGTGCACTAGCCCCCTTCAAGCTGTCTTCATGCAGCCAACCCCAGTCCTCTCCCTGGGATCTGACCTCCAAAGTCCGAGTCTCAGCTTCTAGCCCCCACCTGCCCCAGCGGGTGAGCAGGCAAGCCTCTCAGGCTGGTGAGTGCTGGTTGGCACTGATCCTCTGTGTGGGAATCTCTCCGCTTTGCCCTCTGCACCCCTGTTGCTGCGCTCTCCTCCATGGCTCTGAAGCTTCCCCCCACCCACCCACCCCCCGTCCCCACCAGTGAAGGGGCTTCTAGTGTGTGGAAACCTTTCCTCCTTCACAGCTCCCTCCCAGAGGTGCAGGTCCCGCACCTATTGTTTTGTCTCTGTTTTTTCTTTTGCCCTACCCAGGTACATGGGGAGTTCTTTGCCTTTTGGGAGGTCTGAGGTCTTCTGCCAGCATTCAGTAGGTGTTCTGTAGGAGTTGTTCTACATGTAGATGTATTTTTGATATATTTGTGGGGAGGAAGGTGATCTCCATGTCTTACTCCTCTGCCATCTTGAAGGTCTCCCAATATGCTTCTTAAACTCACATAATGGGCATACAGAGATATTGAAGGTGGTGGCTGAGCCCGGGCAGGGCTGAGGCCGGGCAGAGCAGCACAGCAGGCAGCGTGCGAGTGGGCGCCTGTCAGGGCAGAGATGAGTGAGCCAGAGGAGTAACATTTTAAGATGATGTCTTATTGAAAAGACCTCCATTTTGCTCTCAGAATCCATCTAAAAATTGGCTGGGTTTAGAATTACAGGTTCTAAATCATTTTACTTTCAAAGTTTGAAGGACAGAATTGCTGCCTTCAGCTTGTATTTATTCTGATGAAAAATTTGATGCCAATCTATTTCACATTTCTAGAGGTCCCACATGCCAAGAATTTCTTTAATCTCTCGTCGGCAGACGTCTCCATGCTGGCTTCTGTCACTTTTAGGAGTTGCCATCACAGATTTAGCGAAAAGAGAGAAGACAAATGCATGTGCTCAGCCCACATTTTGAAAAATTAGCTCCTCCTGATTTTCCTTAATTAAGTCAGCTCCTTTGGTTTACATAGTGTATAACAGTGTATAAATGTCTACTTTCAACAATAGATTTTGTGACGCTGGAGGGAAAATTATGTGGCTTTGGATCAATCCAATTGGGTCAATTGTAAATTAGATTGTCCTGAGAGAAAAACTGAAGCAAAAAGGAACTTAGAAATGAGAGAAAAGTTAACCTTTGCATGAGGAAAGGCAGTAAGGAGATGTAAGTTGAACTGAAGCCACACCAAGCAGTAATCTGGTAGTGTTGCTGTTTTGATCAATATTTACGTTAGTCCCTAGCTGAGCGATAATTGCATCAGTCCATGAGGGAAAGATAAATAGAAATAAGGAAGAAGTGGAGTTTGACTGTAAGTTATTTCTTGTTTCATAAATTGCTTCACCCAGATAATTTGCTTGATTAGAGCTCCCACCAGATTGAATGCAAGTGAATTGTAGCAAAAGTGAACTGGGAAACAAAAGTCCTGAGTTTACAAAAAAGCACCTGTTCTGCAATAATTTGTGAACTCTCTCTCAGCCAGTCCAGACCTAGTGTCTCTGCATTTTAAAAAAATTTCCACGTTAAAATAAAAAGAGGGCATGGTATTCCCTGGTGTAACATTATGTCCTGAGTTCTAGAAACACTTCCCTTCTATTTTCCAGTAAAAGCCCATTTACATTAATTAATTAAAAGAGAGATATTTTCTTTTGGCAATGGTAACACCGGATTACCCCATATTTAGTGCCTTATTAATAAGAAATACTGGGCATGAGGTACACATTAGCAGAGCAACATTTCAGCACTAGGGCAAGGCTTCTGGCCTCACGCCTTTGAACTGCTGGCCTTCTAACTGTCTGTGTCCCCTTCTGAGACTCAGGGAGACTTCTGAGATTCTGGTGAATTCAGCAGCAAGGCAAAGACTTTCCTTCATAGTTAATCCATTAAAAAACTAACAAAAGGATCTGAGAAGAAGAAAACACAATGCCAGAAACTGTGTTGGGAGAGTTGGATGAGAAATGAACCATCAACCAGAAAAAATAAGTAAAGTTAGAATGGAAAAATGACACCTGAAAAAAGATTGTGTAGTGTATGAGAAAAACAAAATAATTACCAACTCCCACAGCCTCTAAAGTATAACAGCTATGCGAGTCACTGATAGGTTGGAGAAGATGGTTGAAGTCTCTTCTCAAAGAAATCAAAGAAGTGGCAGTGACCTTTCCACAAGAACTAGGCAGGCCAAAAGAAACACAAATATCTGGGCCACAGCCATAACTGTACTAGAATCTAGTTGGAAACAGTAACGTGTAGAACGGACACAACAGAAAAAGAGACTATTTATGAGCTCAGAGGCTGGGAACAGCAGTGTGCTGTTGGAGCTGGGGCCTCTTCACCCCCTGGCTCATCTCTATTGTTTATGGGAGAAGGAACACGTTTTTGTTTGTTTTGCTTGTTCTGACCAGGGTCATATTCGAAGCACAGACATACACATTCAAAAGGTATGATTGCTATGCCTCAAAAGAAACACCATGCCTGCCTGCTTTCCTCCCAATATTTTTGAGGAAAGAGCACTACAATACATTAAGCTTTATTGCCACGGTAAAAAGAAACATGAGACACCTGATACTTAAGTGTCACCCCATGCGATCAGTTTTACTTAGTAAAAAATAATTAAAATAGCTTAAATACTCCACATAAAACATGGCTTACTTACACAATAAGGAATTTACTTTGTCACTTAAAATTACCTTTAGGGAGAGCTCACAACATGATTCTTTTAAATGATATGTTAAAAAATACAGTATACTTAATTGTATATTAAGCATGATTTCAAATGTGAAAAACATATATAAAAATGTACCAAAATATTATTGTAAAAAGAGAGAGCTTTAAAAAAATTTTTTTTCTCAAATTTTCTGTGGTAAGCTTCTAATACTTTTAAGGTTTGAAAAAAATAATTTCATCTATAACCCTAGGATTCTAACATAAATGAAACTGGTTTCATTTTGCCTATTTCTTTCATAAGAGTATGTAGTTTTATTCATCAGCTCTGCCTCATCAGATGTTCTTAGGCCTTAGAAAGCAGAGAATTCAGTAGATAAGAATCATTAATGCTAAGCGCCAGCTTTGAGCTCATAATGGTCTGGTTAGTTTTATTCCACGCCAAGGACACAGAATTCATCCTGAATTCTGACTAGATATTCCAAACAAAGCGAACAAGCAAAAATGTATGAGGGTCCAGATAAACCTCTTCCCGTTTTGTCAGCATCTTCATCCCTGTACATGGTGAAGAGTTTTATAAGCACAAAAACTTCAATGCTAGAATTGATACCATGCAGAATCACCTTGAGGAACTAATTGAAAGGTTTGCTTTGATCCTCCATATGAAATATAATATATTTAAAGGCACCAGGATGACATTTAGTACTGACATCGTGGGAGGGAAAATTTATCTAATGGGATCATGAATCCTCTGAAACTGTTAATTTACTTTTTTTTTTTTTAAAAACTTTGTACAAAGCAGAATAAGTAAAAAAAGAATACTAAAGAAATCTGAGGGGAATTTTTCTTTGAGTATTGCTTTGTCTTATAATCAACCAAAAGGTACCCATCCCTCCCCGTCTCCAGATGTTCCTCAAGGTGATTCTGCATAGTATCAGATGTATCATAGTATCATAGTGCAGACACTCTGCACCCAGTTACCACAGATGGAATTGTGCTGCTCAGGTTAGAGAGTCACAGGAGTGAGAAACACCTTAAAAATGGTCATCTGGGGCTTCCCTGCTGGCGCAGTGGTTGAGAGTCCACCTGCCGATGCAGGGGACACGGGTTTGTGCCCCGGTCCGGGAGGATCCCACATGCCGCGGAGCGGCTGGGCCCGTGAGCCATGGCCGCTGAGCCTGCGCGTCCGGAGCCTGTGCTCCGCAATGGGAGAGGCCACAGCAGTGAGAAGCCCGCGTACCGCAAAAAAAAAAAAAAAAACGGTCATCTGAAATTCTACTCTCTGATTCCCATCTAGGGAAATATGGAGCATCCTCTCTTGCTTCTATTAACCTCCCTCAATTTGGGAAGTCAATGTGGGTACCATCTTCATGTCACCTCTCTCCCAAACAATAATCCTAGATGTCATTAACCCAAGACTGTGGCTTTTTGATTGACATGAGAAACAATCAAAAGCCCCCAGACCTCTTTGTTTTTCTTCCTGAAACACAGTGCTATTCTCTTACTTGGACCACTGTGGAACAGAAAGATGTAAGATGGGGATGACAACAGGTACTTTATTGGATTGCTGTAAGATTTGGGGATGAAGTATTTCCAGGTTGTTTGAGGTCTTCTTACACTTTTAGATTTAAAAACAAGTGCTATGCTTCCATTCCTTGTTGTATGTGAAGGGCAAAGCCTTCTTTAAGATTCTTGGGAACTCCATGGAGTGCTACTATCCTATGTTACTTCTGTGCCTGTGGTACAGTTTCTGCTGAATCCCACTAATTTCTCATGTCCAATATCTGTCTTCTACACTGACTCCATTCTGACTTGTTGAAGAACTTGAGCCCTTCAGCTCATAGGTTGGGCAGGTGAGGGGCTTTACATATCTTCATGGCTTGGAAAAATCTCTGGCTCTGTATGTTCCTTATATTACCCTCTCACTCCATTTTTCTGACTCCCTCAAAATCCCTCCCTCATGTTTTATAGATCAAGAAACCTGAAGACCAAAATACTTCTGACCTACCCAAATACACAAGTAGTTGGTAGCAACTTGAATGAGAGACTAGGGCTCTTAGCCCACCCTATTTGGATCTGCTGATCAAAGACTAAGACACAGAGGGTATTTTGAACCAAGACCCATGAGTTTTGTGGTTTCTTTTCCGTTAATAAGATTATCACGTACCAAAGCCTATCCTGTTACCTAACCCACCTGCCGTTTAAAAATAAATTAGGTTGTTAAAATTTGGTAAAATCTATGAAAATCTCCCATTTTTCCAGGACCATGTTGTTTTTGCACATGAATTCATTATATAGGAAAGCTTTACAATTTGATGTCTGCAAGATTCCAGTCAACTTTGTTTGTATGTGGGAAGGGAAAAATGATGAGGGAAATACTGAAATTAAAAAAAAACAAAACAGCTTAGCTTATGTAGAGGACAAGGTAGCTTGTGTAAGACAGTTTAATGTGAGAGCAGGTCAGCTGGTTTGTGAATTCAGCAGGTCAAAGACTTTAAGAAGAAGTCTGTCTAAGGTGTTGGTTATAACATCTTCCTTCACTGTGAGCAAGCATTCACAGGTTGGAAAACCTGCCTGGAATTTCTCCATCTTGGATAGGGAGCATGCATGCACACTCACAGCCACTTCTTGTGCATTAGAAAGTCCCTGGGGCCAACTCTCCTTCTTATTTCTCTGGTTGTTTCCTGCCAAACGGTGTTCCCAAGTCTGCTTGCCTAGCCGCACAGCCCAATCGGTTTATGTTCCATTCCTTGACTACTGTAAATAGAGGCTCATGGGATCCAATTATTCCTGTTTCTTCCTCCCTGATAAGAGTTATTAGACCTGTGAGCTGTGGGCAGCCTCTACAGGATTCTTGGGGGATATCTGAATTCAAAGACTAGAATTCAGCTTCCTATCCAGGGATAAGGTAAAAGGACATTACCAGAAGAGAAAGGCTTGAACTGCCTATTAAAGTGTCAGAACCCCTAGTATTGGTGAAGTAAGATATTACACTCCAGATTTTTGCCCTAGCAATATCCACTTAGACCAATCATTTTACCTTCCTCATTTACTCTTAGGGCTAATCCCTTTTTAAATAGTTTAGATTATTTTTTTTTAAACTTTGAGACTAGGATGTTACATTCTTCGTCCTTTTTGATACGTATGAAAAAAATGGACATATCACTGAATTGTAGCTTATTAGTCCCTGCATGAAAGAACAGTTGGTGTTTGTCCAGTTAAAACATATTATGTAATCTCTGAAGCTCCTTCTCTACCTAAGAATGACTTGGAGCTAACTAACTGGGCATTCTTAAGTTATTAGGCTACACTCTTTCTAGGATTTAGACTTGTGGATGTAAGGCAGTGGCCGCACTTAGAGCAAGCATCATACCAAAGCATGAATTCCTCTGTGTAAAGTAGGACCTGAGATACTGATTCACTTTATTATTTTTAGTTAAGTTGTCTTCAATTTAAGTTGACCAGCTGGTTATGTGAGCTTTGCGCAGTAACCTGGAACTTGAATTAGCTCCTGGGGGTTGCAAGTGGGAATTTAATGATAGCCAGTAAAACAATGACAACATGGTCCAATCAAGTACTTCTTGAGGCTTCTGCATATGACTGTAACGCTTTTTCAGTAAGAAAGACCCTGTCAGCTAGCCACCTAATTAAGCAAAATGACTTTGATAAATTCAATCCTCTTAATGATGACCAGATGCCTACCAAAGCCACTTGAGGTTTTATGAGTAATGATTATTAAAAACAGTTATTATCTATTTCACACTGGACTTTTCTATTCCCTCAGATAACTTGGATTACATTTTAAAATAAAAGGAGCAAGTAGAAAAATGATTTTTAAAAATACGGGTTTGTATGATGTAGGATATAAAAATCCCCAAACCAAAAACCTGATGAGCACTGTACGGGATGTGGCTGCTTAGATGCAACACAAGGTAACATCTCAAACCGTTCATATTCAAAGCTAGTCTCCATGTAATGAGGTACTATTTCAAAGCATGAGTTGGTACAGCTCCTCTAATGGACTTGCCACTTAATCAGTGCCCCAGTTTCCTAGTGGATACAATGGAGTAATAATTCCTACATTATTTGTGGACATTTTGCAGAAGGGAAAACATTTTGAGTTCTGTAGCACATTAGGCTTTCATGGAAATAATGCAGGAGTGTAAAGAGATTTTTCAGTGGGTCATGGGTTCCTGTCCCAAGAATGCCTAATGCGCTGAATGGATCATTTTGCATTATACTTAGCCCAAATGCCCATCCAGAAACCTGGTACGATCTCTTTGCTGAACAAACTTAAAGAATGGTATAAACATTCAAGTGAACTGTCCATGTACTTTTAATTTTTGCCTGGGGTTGGGATAAGAATGGATGAAGAAAACTATCAACTACTGTGGCATGTCATAGCATGGAAAGCTCCATATTCAAAGGTTCACTGTAGTGGGGGACACGCTGTGTCTCCTCCCCAGGTGGTCATCCCCTTTTTTCAGAGCCAGTTCAGCATAAGTGTGGTGTCTGCCATGTGTTTCCTTTTTCTGTCTCTCTTTCTCTGAAATAGAGCTGGATGTCCTTATCCTGAGGGACTATTTTCTTACTTCCCAGATTTCCAGAGTGTTCTAGTGCCCTAACATGCTCCCATTTGGCTAGGAGGAGAAGAGACAAATCATGTCGGGCTTTCTGAGAAAAGCCATATTACCCTTGGCCAGCCTGGATGAAGCCGGGTTCTCCGTAAAGCATGATATGCAGAAGTATATAATAGACACTGTTGTGCATCTTTCTTCTCAGCTCTGCATACCCAGCTCCCCTCTTCTCCAATCTTTGCTGCATAGCGCTTTCCCCCCTATGCAGAGATCAAAGGGTCTGGGAGTTTGTGAACTCCCCTCCCCCATAGCCAATGGCTGTGTAGGGTGGGGTGGCACAAAAGCCCAGCTCCCTTGATTTGAGGCTAAACTGTGTGTGCGGTGTATGCTCCTGAGCTCCCATGGGATTTCTCCTGAAATCATGCCTTTGCTTGGCTTCCTCCCCGTCCGTAGTCAGCTTCCCACGGTTTCTCAGTTTGGTTTCTCTGGGAGCACTTCCATAACAAATAACTTGCATGTGAATCCTTGTCTCAGGGTCTGCTTCTGGGAGAACGTTACTGAAGAGGCCAGGGGAAGGGGGATTAGAGAAGCGGAGATGGGGGCAGGAATGTCCTCTCTTCAATTCTACTAAGTGAACATGATAGCAGTGGGGGAAGGTGATCATCAAAGCTTAGAATTCTTGTTCTTACCAGATAAGAATATATGGATAGTGCCCTTCAATAATTCTTCATACTTTTATTCATTATTTAAATATCTAAGAGCTGGATGCTGTAGATGATAAAATGCAGGGTAGACACTTGAAGGGATTGGCTTAAGGACATAAAATTCCGTGGCAAAGCTAGTACTAGAACAAAAGTCTCCTGACTTCTGGGCCCATGGTTTCCACCCAGCCTGGAGTCAGACAGAACAGTTTAAATCTCAACTCAGCCACTTACTAGTTTTGTAACTAGTGGAGTGCTTGTTTAATGTTTAACAACCAGCGTTTAGGGGAGGGGGTACCCTGATTTCTAGTGTTTGCTAAATTCCATGGTGTAAATACTTTCACGGTGGCCAGTTTTAAGCTACTATGTGATGACACTGCATACGAAGTTGGGAGAGACGTGTACAATTGGTTCTCAGAGGCTGGTGTGCATCAGCTCCAACACATCTCTGTCTGCAGCCTTTCTAAACTTCTTTTTATCTATGCCCTCATCTATTACATGGATATACTTATACCTAGTCAATCATGTCTTATGAGGATTAATGTTATGATACATAATTGCCTAAAACTACTTATAATTATCAGTATCAAGGAAAGCTAAAACTAAAAATGATATAAAATAGGATAAATTTACAGTTTATCATTGATATTTGTATCTGTTATTTTATTAATCCATTTTCTTTTTTTCTTAATATCCAGGATTATATCTTAGTTTTGCATCTCAGTATTTTTTTTTTTTTTTTTTGGCCATGCCACATGGCTTGCAGGATCCCGGGCCTTTGGCAGTGAAAGTGTGGAGTCCTAACCACTAGACTGCCAGGGAATTCCCTGTTAGATTGTGAAGCACAAATTACAGCCAATGCTACTTGCTAAAACAGTTGAGGAAAAAAATGTTGTAGGGGAGGGAAAAAAGTGACATAAATGATGCTAAAAAACAACAGCAATACCTTCCATTGTTTTCCATTCAGTCAGCTGAGAGACTAGAGTGTATCACCTAAACTGGCCATCTGTTTCAGGAGTCACACCTAGCTTGAGTCTACTTGTCTTTGGAATACACGACAGAACAATGGTCAATGTCACTCTGTAAACTGTTCATTAACAATTTACATATAAAGCATATAACAGTAGACATATAACGCAGTATTCTTGTTTCTGAGATCAAATGGTAGCAAATACCAGCTTGTCACTATTAGTGGGATTTCCATTGGAGCCAAATCACTTCGTATTACAGCAACTGGGAACAATTACCTCAAAATATCAAGAAAGATATGGGATTCTTTTTTATCACTGTCATGAGATGGAAATACCAAGAAGCATCAAGTAACTGTAGGGCATGTTGCAAAACTTGTTGTTGTGTTAATAGAAGCCATTATGTGAACATAATATCAGTGATTAGAAAATTGTTAACATTCGTAAGGTGCCTGAGAGTTCCCCTTAGGGATTTGCTTGTATTTTGTAAGCATATTTTCCAGAGAAGCAAATAAGACACTAGGTCTTTAACAGTTGGGCACACCTGATAGGAATCCTATTCATCTCCCCTTCCTCAGAAGCTGGATCAGAGGAGCTGTTCACTAGCTGTATTTGCACAACTATTACCTCTTTCTCTAGCACTGTGGAATTTGGCTTTATCCATAACCTAGGAACCTTCCTCCACCTTTTTTGCATATAAACTTTGATTAGAGTTTGCCCGCAAGGCTGGGAGTAAAAAGAAGGGAGTCTAGCAGAGCTACGACGGACGATGATGCAAATAATGTGAGAGTGATGTTGGCCCAAGAAGGAATCTTGTTCATCAAAATACTTTCTGATAGGAAAGAAATGTCTATCCAATTGCCTGAATTGTGTTCACTGGCATTTAAGGTGCAATATTTGTTTCATGACCACAATCCTGCTTGCAACTTGTTATCCATACTTTGGACATGATTTCAACATGAGTTCAGAGAAAAAAAGGCAGCCGAGGCAAAAAGAAGATATGAGGTAATGTGATGATTTGAAGGGAGAGTTTCTATGAAGTAGAGTGTAGTCGGCCTCTCCCTTTGGGAAGAAAAATCTTACAGAAATCCTACTCAGTAATAGAATTGGGTAGTAAGGAAAAGTGGCCTTTTCTTAAAAAAATAAAAATTATATATTTTAAGGTATACATGATGTTTTGATATACATATACATAGCAAAATGATTGCTACAATCACGCTAATTAACATATCCATCTCACACAGTTACCATTTTTTGTGTGTGTGGTGAGAGCACCTGAGATCTAGCTTCTCAGCAAATTTCCACTATTCAATATAATATTATTAGCAATAGTCATCATGCCATACACTAGATCTCTAGACTTATTCATTCTACATGACTGAAACTTTGTGCCCTTTGACCAGCGTCTCCCCATTTTCCTCAACCCCGTAGACCCTGCTAACCACTATTATACTCTCTGGTTCTATGAGTTTAGATTCTAAATATAAGTGACATCATGCAGTCTTTTTCTTTTTGTGTCTGGTTTATTTCACTTAGCATGATGTCCTCTAGGTTCAAACATACTGCCATATCTCCTTCGTTATTAAGGCTGAATAACATTTCATTGTGTGTATATGTGCTTGTGTGTGTGTGCATGTGTGTGCACGCACATATCTCAATTTCTTTATCTATTCATCCATCAATGGACACAAAAGAAACCCTTGCATGCTGTTAGTGGGAAGGTAAACAGGTAGAGCCTTACGGAAAATCGTATGAGATTCCTCAAAAAATAAACAATAAAACTACTACATGATCCAGCAATCTCACATCTGGGTATATATCCAAAGTAAATGAAATAAGTACCTCAAGGAGATATATGTGCTACAATGTTCACTGCAGCATTATTCACAACAGCTAGTGGCAAAGTGGCCTTTTGACTGGTCTCTTCAAAATGCTTCTCAAATGAAAACAGCTATTTTTACCAAATTTTCATAAGAATTGGGGGGAAGTGTTATTACATGAGAGAAAAAGAAAGGAAGAAAAGAAAAAGAAAGGCGCCAGGTGCTGGTGCCTCAGCCTGCATTTCCATCCAGTGGGATCCACATATTCACAGAGGGATGCTTGCTGTCAGTTTCCTCGGGCATAGATGCTAAAACCAAAACCCAAACCAAAAATCCCTACTCGCTCTCTTTTTTTACCCTCTTGTCCTCTCCCTCTGGGGGCTGAAACCCTTCTTCTGCTTCCCACATGTGCAGCGGGTCATTCCGGCCAGCTCGGGCATTCTCTAGTGAGCAGAGCAGCGGGCCTGGCTCTGTCATGCCCCATCTCTCCTGGCCTCTTAGAGGCCTCCGGAGAAACCGCCCAGCTGGCCAGGACAGTGCAGGCTGCTGTCTGCCTCTCAGTGGTGTGTCTCCTCACAGACTGACCAGAGGCTGTCATCTGTGAAGAGAGGGAGCAAGGCCAACAACTTCAGCTCAGAGTCGACTCGTCTCTGCCCAGCAAGGTCGAGAAATCAAGAAGTTTTTTCCCTCAGTAGCTCTAATTTTTGGTAGAGGCATATCCCTTGTGTTTTCAGGTCAGGAAACTCAGAGCTGATCTCTGTAAGCTACTCTATGCATACCCTGAATCGTGTAACCCACATGTAGTGAGCACAGAGCACCTCCAGGCACTGTGCTAGGAATGGGGGTACAACTTTTGGAAAATCCAGCCCTGGCTCTCAAGTTGCAGCTCACAGACCAACGTGGAAACAAATCTATTGCAGATGGCTTGGTAGCATGAGTGCACAGTGTATAAAAAGAGCATGGAAGGGCATTTAGGAAGCCCTTTGAATGCTGCTGGTAAAGGACGACAGGGGGTGAGCCTGGTCATGTGTGGGGTGAGCCCCTGGGCAGCATGTTCCCTGCAAACAAAGCTCTCTTCTTCACCCAACCTGCCCTGAGTACGAGGGCTGCTCTTGACACCGGACATGCAGACCATGTGCAGGATGCCTGCAAGAGGTCACAGAACAAGTGCGTCCCATAGCCTGTCCCCATGGCGCGTGTTCCCGGGTCATCACTACTCTCTCTATGCCTGTCTTCTCTGATCAGCACTGCATCCTGTTCTTCCCTGTGCTGATTTCAATCTCAGTCAGGTACTCTCCACGGGAGGCCCCCCACAAATCTAGGCTACTGTAATATTCTCTAGCTAGCAACCTCAGCAGTACAAGAGCCAGTGTTTGCCAAAGTCCCAGCAAAAGTCCCCAACTCTGATTAGACCCAGGGGTCATATAGCCATTCTTGAAACAAGCTTTGAGGCAAGGGGATTCACTGATTGGTCAGGTCTGGGTCACTCCTACCTCAGTACAGAGGCTGAGATGATTCCCTGAAAGGGAATCGGGCTTCTGTTAACAAAATGAAGAGAAATAGATTGCGGGCCAGCAAAAATCAAAACTGTACATTACTTGTATTCAGCAATGGACTTCTGTTTCTCTACCCATTAGATTAGAGACTGTCTCTTTAGGACAGTCTAGTCAGGGGAAAAGGCAGGGGCTGGAAAGAGAGGGCAAAAGGAGGAAAGGGAATCATCACATTGATAAAAAGCAGTCAAGATAGCAGCAACCTTGTAACATCTGAGATGTCTCAGACTTGTTTAAAACTTTCTTATTAATCTGCCCCACAAGCCAAGATGCATTTATCTGGAGCACCTAATACATGCTGGGCACAGTACTAAATACTGTGGAGGAGGTAAGCTGCATGCTCTCATGGAGTTTACATTCTAATGGGGAGATAGATAATTAGATGATAGAGACAGGGGTAGAGGAGGATATGATGCTAGACATGTAAAGAGGGAAGGGAAGACAAAACAAAGTAGAGGCACTAGGTCTTGACTTTTGGGAATTTATACTTATAGGGAGAAACTACACATACCTAGTGAAACAGCTGGAGACAATAGCCCAACACTATATAAAAGTATATGAAAGTACACTAGATATGATATAACTAGAGGCTAGAAATTTTTATAATAGGAGAAGCAGATAGGTTGAGGTTATTTGAGAAAGGTTTGGTGGTATCGTTCTCCAGCCTTGCAGCTTTGTTTGGTGAAGTTGAAAAACGTCCAAGTATTCTAAGAGGAAGGGAACAAACAATGGCCAGTGTTTCCCAAACTTTCCTGAAAATAAGACTTATCTCAAGTGTTTTAAAAATCAGATTCCTGAGGCCCTATCCAGACCTTCTGATTCATATCTTCCCCAGGATAGGCTGGGCAATCTGTATTTTAACCAATACCTTTGTTGCGTCTTATCATCAGGAAAGTGTGGGAACCCATACCTAGAGGGCTGGCAGGTGCAAAGCAAGGTGGAACCCAGTGTGTGGGATGTCCTAAGGCCCTCACTCATCCTCAGCACTACTTCATTTGTCTGTTTCTGGCAAGGACTGCGGAACTATTGCAAAAGACCATATTTCTTTGCTTTATAGAATGTGAGGATGCAAGAGAATAAGAGACGGCTATTGGATTTAATAGAAGGTGCAGAGAATAAATCCCAAATGCTAGCAGATCATGTGAAAGTAGACAGATTTTCTCTGACAAACAGAGAGGGGGCTGCAAAGATTGCAGACCAGAATATCCTGCGTGTGTGCTTCTAATTCAATTAAGTCCCCCTGTTTTCCATCTAGCCTGCTTCCCAAGTGCTCCACCAGCATATGTTGCTGCACTAACAATGCCTTGTGGACACACAGCCCTCACCGCAGTGGGAGAGGACAGCTGCTTAATAGTCACTGTGCACAGCAGGGCAGAAGGTGAAGAACAAGCCCGGGGTACAGCTTGGGAGGCCCTAGGTAGACCGCAGGGAAGATTCCTGACAAGACAGAAACCAGAACGGAAATTCTACTAAGGCTATTATTGTACTCCACATCCATAATCTGTCAGGAAGTGTCTTGGGTGTTTGCAGCTATATAAATAGCTAAGACCTTAGGGCTTTCTAACTAAGCTTGTGGGAATTAATAGCATCACTACTGGCTGCTGCAGGTGGAGTCTTACTTTAAAGTCTTTTTCCTGATCTCTAGGTAGTTCATGAGTTTCAAGGCAGCCAAGACAACACTGCTAATGAAGAAGCCATAACCAGTGGGGTGAGCATTACCATTCACAGAAAGTTTCTGGTTCTAACTGGACACACATCAGGACTGCAATTCTCTACTCCCTGAAAGTTGAGTGGGGTTATATGATTTACTTTGACCGGTGAGGTATAATGTTCTACTCTAGACAGATGCTTTATAAGCTGGTGTATGATGGGCTACTGTCTTTTTCCCTCTACCACAGTGAAAGGTAAGTGGTGGCAGATGGTGGCTGATCTTTCGGCTTGATCCTAGAGCCAGGCTGCTGCACAACAGTGCCCTCAGCTGACCCATGATAGACCTGTAGGTGAGGGAGAAATTACCTTGTGTTGTTTTTTTTTTTTTGCGGTACGTGGGCTTCTCACCGTTGTGGCCTCTCCCCGTTGTGAAGCACAGGCTCCGGATGCGCAGGCTCAGCGGCCATGGCTCACGGGACCAGCCGCTCCGCGGCATGTGGGATCCTCCCGGACCGGGGCACGAACCCGTGTCCCCTGCATCGGCAGGCGGACTCTCAACCACTGTGCCACCAGGGAAGCCCCTACCTTGTGGTTTTAAGCCACCGAGGTTTGGGCGTTGTTACTGCAGCACAACCTAGTCTACGGTTAACCAGTGCTTTTCAGCAACCATACGATCAGGAATCACAGGTTGCCTTGTCAGACAGATAGGAAGAAATCTGTAATTAACAAATCCATAGGACTGAAAATCCCACATTATGTTTGACTAAAAGCAAGATCAACCTTTCTTTACTCTTTGAAAATAAAATGCAGGGGGCTTCCGGGAAGATGGCGGAAGAGTAAGACACGGAGATCACCTTCCTCCCCACAGATACACCAGAGATACATCTACACGTGGAACAACTCCTACAGAACACCTACTGAATGCTGGCAGAAGATCTCAGACCTCCCAAAAGTCAAGAAACCCCCCACGTACCTGGTGCGCGAGGAGAGGGGATTAAGAACGCTGCTTAAAGGAGCTCCAGAGACGGGCGCGAGCCGCGGCTAAAAGCGCGGACCCCAGAGACAGGCATGAGACGCTAAGGCTGCTGCTGCTGCCACCAAGAAACCTGTGTGCGAGCACAGGTCACTCTCCACACTCCCCTTCCGGGGAGCCTGTGCAGCCCGCCACTGCCAGGGTCCCGGCATCCAGGGACAACTCTCCCGGGAGAACACACGTCGTGCCTCAGGCTGGTGCAACGTCACACCGGCCTCTGCCGCAGCAGGTTCGCCCCGCACTCCGTGCCCCTCCCTCCCCCCACCTACCCCCGCCTGAGTGAACCACAGCCCCCGAATCAGCGGCTTCTTTAACCCCGTCCTGTCTGAGTGAAGAACAGACGCCCTCCGGCGACCTACATGCAGGCGGGGACAGATCCAAAGCTGAGCCCCTGGGAGCTGTGAGAACAAAGAAGAAAAAGGGAAATCTCTCCCAGCAGCCTCAGAAGCAGCGGATTAAAGCTCCACAATCAATTTGATGTACCCTGCATCTGTGGAATACCTGAATAGACAACGAATCATCCCAAATTAAGGAGGTGGACTTTGAGAGCAAGATTTATGATATTTTCCCCTTTTCCTTTTTTTGTGAGGGTGTATGTGTATGCTTCTGTGTGAGATTTTGTCTGTATAGCTCTGCTTCCACCATTTGTCCGAGGGTTCTATCCGTCTGTTTTTTTTGTTTTTAAATTTTTTTCTTAATAATTACTTTTTATTTTAATAACTTTATTTTACTTTATCTTCGTTCTTTCTTTCCTTCCCTCCCTCCTTTAGACAACAAATCATCACAAATTGAAAAGGTGGACTTTGAGAGCAAGATTTATGTTTTCCCCTTTTCCTCTTTTTGTGAGTGTGTATGTTTCTATGTGAGATTTTGTCTGTATAGCTTTGCTTCCACCATTTGTCCTAGGCCTCTATCCGTCCGTTTTTTTTTGTTTTTGTTTTCTCTTAATAATTATTTTTTAAATAACTTTACTATATTTTATCTTACTTTATTTTACTTTATCTTCTTTCTTTTTTTTCCTTCCTTCCCTCCTCCCTCCCTCCCTCCCTCTCGCATTCCTTTCTTTCTTTCCTCTACTAATTCTTTCCTTCTACTTTTTCTCCCTTTTATTCTGAGCCGAGTGGATGAAACGCTCTTGGTGCTGCAGCCAGCAGTCAGTGCTGTGCCTCTGAGTTGGGAGAGCCAACTTCAGGATACTGGTCCACAAGAGACCTCCCAGCTCCACATAATATCAAACGGCAAAAATCTCCCAGAGATCTCCATCTCAACACCAGCACCCAGCTTCACTCAACGACCAGCAAGCTACAGTGCTGGACACCCTATGCCAAACAACTAGCAAGACAGGAACACAACCCCACCCATTAGCAGAGAGGCTGCCTAAAATCATAAGTCCACAGACACCCCAAAACACACCACCAGACGTGGGCCTGCCCACCAGAAAGACAAGATCCAGCCTCATCCACCAGAACACAGGCACTAGTCCCCTCCACCAGGAAGCCTACACAACCCACTGAACCAACCTTAGCCACTGGGGACAGACACCAAAAACAACGGGAACTACGAACCTGCAGCCTGCAAAAAGGAGACCCCAAACACAGTAAGATAAGCAAAATGAGAAGACAGAGAAACACACAGCAGATGAAGGAGCAAAATAAAAACCCACCAGACCTAACAAATGAAGAGGAAATAGGCAGTCTACCTGAAAAAGAATTCAGAATAATGATAGTAAAGATGATCCAAAATCTTGGAAATAGAACAGAGAAAATGCAAGAAACATTTAACAAGGACCTAGAAGAACTAAAGATGAAACAAGCAATGATGAACAACACAATAAATGAAATTAAAAATACTCTAGAAGGGATCAATAGCAGAATAACTGAGGCAGAAGAAAGGATAAGTGACCTGGAAGATAAAATAGTGGAAATAACTACTGCAGAGCAGAATAAAGAAAAAAGAAAGAAAAGAACTGAGGACAATCTCAGAGACCTCTGGGACAACATTAAACGCACCAACATTCGAATTATAGGGGTTCCAGAAGAAGAAGAGGAAAAGAAAGGGACTGAGAAAATATTTGAAGAGATTATAGTTGAAAACTTCCCTAAAATAGGAAAGGAAACAGTTAATCGAGTCCAGGAAGCACAGAGAGTCCCATACAGGATAAATCCAAGGAGAAATACGCCAAGACACATATTAATCAAACTGTCAAAAATTAAATACAAAGAAAACATATTAAAAGCAGCAAGGGAAAAACAACATATAACATACAAGGGAATCCCCATAAGCTTAACAGCTGATCTTTCAGCAGAAACTCTGCAAGCCAGAAGGGACTGGCAGGACATATTGAAAGTGATGAAGGAGAAAAACCTGCAACCAAGATTACTCTACCCAGCAAGGATCTCATTCAGATTTGATGGAGAAATTAAAACCTTTACAGACAAGCAAAAGCTGAGAGAGTTGAGCACCACCAAACCAGCTCTACAACAACTGCTAAAGGAACTTCTCTAGGCAAGAAACACATGAGAGGAAAAGACCTACAATAATGAACCCAAAACAATTAAGAAAATGGGAATAGGAACATACATATCGATAATTACCTTAAATGTAAATGGACTAAATGCTGCCACCAAAAGACACAGTTTGGCTGAAAGGATACAAAAACAAGACCCATATATTAGCTGTCTACAAAAGACCCACTTCAGACCTAGAGACACATACAGACTGAAAGTGAGGGGATGGAAAAAGATATTTCATGCAAATGGAAACCAAAAGAGAGGTGGAGTAGCAATTCTCATATCAGACAAAATAGACTTTAAAATAAAGACTATTAGAAGAGACAAAGAAGGACACTACATAATGATCAAGGGATCGATCCAAGAAGAAGATATAACAATTGTAAGTATTTATGCACCAAACATAGGAGCACCTCAATACATAAGGCAAATACTAACAGCCATAAAAGGGGAAATCGACAGTAACACATTCATAGTAGGGGACTTTAACACCCCACTTTCACCAATGGACAGATCATCCAAAATGAAAATTAATAATGAAACACAAGCTTTAAATGATACATTAAACAAGATGGACTTAATTGATATTTATAGGACATTCCATCCCAAAACAACAGAATACACATTTTTCTCTAGTGCTCATGGAAGATTCTCCAGGATAGATCATATCTTGGGTCACAAATCAAGCCTTGGTAAATTTAAGAAAATTGAAATTGTATCAAGTATCGTTTCCGACCACAATGCTATGAGACTAGATATCAATTACAGGAAAATACCTGTAAAAAATACAAACACATGGAGGCTAAACAACACACTACTTAATAACCAAGTGATCACTGAAGAAATCAAAGAGGAGATCAAAAAATACCTAGAAAAAAATGACAATGGAGACACGACGACCCAAAATCTATGGGATGCAACAAAAGCAGTTCTAAGGGGGAAGTTTATAGCAATACAAGCCCACCTTAAGAAACAGGAAACATCTCGAATAAACAACCTAACCTTGCACCTAGAGCAATTAGAGAAAGAAGAACAAAAAACCCCAAAGTTAGCAGAAGGAAAGAAATCATAAAAATCAGATCAGAAATAAATGAAAAAAATGAAGGAAATAATAGCAAGGATCAATAAAACTAAAAGCTGGTTCTTTGAGAAGATAAACAAAATTGATAAACCATTAGCCAGACTTATCAAGAAAAAAAGGGAGAAGACTCAAATCAATAGAATTAGAAATGAAAAAGGAGAAGTAACAACTGACATTGCAGAAATACAAAAGATCATGAGAGATTACTACAAGCAACTCTATGCCAATAAAATGGACAATCTGGAAGAAATGGACAAATTCTTAGAAAGGCACAACCTGCCAAGACTGAATCAGGAAGAAATAGAAAATATGAACAGACCAATCACAAGCACTGAAATTGAAACTGTGATTAAAAATCTTCCAAAGAACAAAAGCTCAGGACCAGGTGGCTTCACAGGCGAATTCTATCAAACATTTAGAGAAGAGCTAACACCTATCATTCTCAAACTCTTCCAAAATATAGCAGAGGGAGGAACACTCCCAAATTCCTTCTACGAGGCCACCATCTCCCTGATACCAAAACCAGACAAAGATATCACAAAGAAAGAAAACTACAGGCCAATATCACTGATAAACATAGATGCAAAAATCCTCAACAAAATACTAGCAAACAGAATCCAACAGCACATTAAACAGATCATACACCATGATCAAGTGGGATTTATTCCAGGAATGCAAGGATTCTTCAATATACGCAAATCAATCAATGTGATACACCATAGTAACAAACTGAAGGAGAAAAACAATATGATCATCTCAATAGATGCAGAGAAAGCTTTTGACAAAATTCAACACCCATTTATAATAAAAACCCTGCAGAAAGTAGGCATAGAGGGAAGTTTCCTCAACATAATGAAGGCCATATATGACAAACCCACAGCCAACATTGTCGTCAATGGTGAAAAACTGAAAGCATTTCCACTAAGATCAGGAACAAGACAAGGTTGCCCACTCTCACCACTCTTATTCAACATAGTTTTGGAATTTTTAGCCACAGCAATCAGAGAAGAAAAGGAAATAAAAGGAATCAAAATTGGAAAAGAAGAAGTAAAGCTGTCACTGTTTGCAGACGACATGATACTATACATAGAGAATCCTAAAGATGCTACCAGAAAACTACTAGAGCTAATCAATGAATTTGGTAAAGTATCAGGATACAAAATTAATGCACAGAAAGCTCTGGCATTCCTATATGCTAATGATGAAAAATCTGAAAGTGAAATCAGGAAAACACTCCCATTTACCACTGCAACAAAAAGAATAAAATATCTAGGAATAAACCTACCTAAGGAGACAAAAGACCTGTATGCAGAAAATTATAAGACACTGATGAAAGAAATTAAAGATGATACAAATAGATGTAGAGATATACCATGTTCTTGGATTGGAAGAATCAACATTGTGAAAATGACTCTACTGCCCAAAGCAATCTACACGTTCAATGCAATCTCTATCAGACTACCACTGGCATTTTTCACAGAACTAGAACAAAAAATTTCACAATATGTATGGAAACACAAAAGGCCCCAAATAGCCAAAGAATCTTGAGAACGAAAAACAGAGCTGGAGGAATCAGGCTCCCTGACTTCAGACTATACTACAAAGCTACAGTAATCAAGACAGTATGATACTGGCACAAAAACAGAAAGATAGATCAATGGAACAGGATAGAAAGCCCAGAGATAAACCCACGCACATATGGTCACCTTATCTTTGATAAAGGAGGCAGGAATATACAGTGGAGAAAGGACAGCCTCTTCAATAAGTGGTGCTGGGAAAACTGGACAGGTACATGTAAAAGTATGAGATTAGATCACTCCCTAACACCATATACAAAAATAAGCTCAAAATGGATTAAAGACCTAAATGTAAGGCCAGAAACTATCAAACTCTTAGAGGAAAACATAGGCAGGACACTCTATGACATAAATCACAGCAAGATCCTTTTTGACCCACCTCCTAGAGAAATGGAAATAAAAACAAAAATAAACAAATGGGACCTAATGAAACTTAAAAGCTTTTGCACAGCAAAGGAAACCATAAACAAGACGAAAAGACAACCCTCAGAATGCGAGAAAATATTTGCAAATGAAGCAACTAACAAAGGATTAATCTCCAAAATATATAAGCAGCTCATGCAGCTTAATAACAAAAAAACCAAACAACCCAATCCAAAAATGGGCAGAAGACCGAAATAGACATTTCTCCAAAGAAGATATACAGACTGCCAACAAACACATGAAAGAATGTTCAACATCACTAATCATTAGAGAAATGCAAATCAAAACTACAATGAGATATCATCTCACACCAGTCAGAATGGCCATCATCAAAAAATCTAGAAACAATAAATTCTGGAGAGGGTGTGGAGAAAAGGGAACCCTCTTGCACTCTTGGTGGGAATGTAACTTGATACAGCCACTGTGGAGAACAGTATGGAAGTTCCTAAAAAACTACAAATAGAACTACCATATGACCCAGCAATCCCACTACTGGGCATATACCCTGAGAAAACCATAATTCAAAAAGAATCATGTATCAAAATGTTCACTGCAGCTCTATTTACAATAGCCCGCAGATGGAAACAACCTAAATGTCCATCATCGGATGAATGGATAAAGAAGATGTGGCACATATATACAATGGAATATTACTCAGCCATAAAAAGAAATGAAATTGAGCTATTTGTAATGAGATGGATAGACCTAGAGTCTGTCATACAGAGTGAAGTAAGTCAGAAAGAGAGAGCCAAATACCGGATGCTAACACATATATATGGAATTTAAGAAAAAAAAAATGTCATGAAGAACCTAGGGGTAAGACGGGAATAAAGACACAGATCTACTAGAGAATGGACTTGAGGATATCGGGAGGGGGAAGGGTAAGCTTTGAAAAAGTGAGAGAGTGTCATGGACATATATACACTACCAAACGTAAAATAGATAGATAGTGGGCAGCAGCCGCATAGCACAGGGAGATCAGCTTGGTGCTTTGTGATCGCCTGGAGGGGTGGGATAGGGAGGGTGGGAGGGAGGGTGGGAGGGAGGGAGACGCAAGAGGGAAGAGATATGGGAACATATGTATATATATAACTGATTCATTTTGTTGTAAAGCAGAAACTAAGACACCATTGTAAAGCAATTATACTCCAATAAAGATGTTAAAAAAAAAGAAAAGAAAATGCAGGTTTTCATTAAAGTTAAACAAATAGGTTTCTAATTATGCTAATATGATACTTTCATTAGTTTCTCCAACATAATTTTTGGTTCTACTTGCCAGTTTCTTGAGTCGGTTTACATTATTTTTTTGCCTAGGTTGTTACACTAACATCCTAGTTGTCTTCTCTGCCTCTGTGACTTTTCTCCTTTCACCCTGTTTCCAGGCTGCTTTATTATTAATCTCAACCTCAAATCTCAGTTTACTTTCCTGCTTCAATCTCCACTGTAGCTCCCTATTGCTTATATGATAAAATACTTGTGATATACAAAGAATGAGATTGATTTTTAATTTTTTCTTATAAATGATCTAATTTTCTTTAATAGCGAGTACACACGGGGAAAGCATAGGAAGAAGCTGAATTATCTATTAGCGAAATGTTTGAATAAATACCCATAACTTTCTCCTAGGTTCCCAAGAGTTACTTCTGAGCTAGATGAACCTCAATCCAGGCCCAGGCTCCAAGGGGTCTCCTACACTCTGTGCCACCGTGAAATGTGGGACAGTTAAAAATTCCAGCAATTTTAATGTCTTACGTATTCTTACAACAAACCACCATATATTGAGCCTTATAAAGCCTCCTCTTGTAATGGAAGGAGCTTCACTAACACACTCAGTCTTACTTACTGTTTGAGGTACTGAAACTTGGTGTGTTTTTTGAACTAGTAACCTTGTTCTTGGTATACATTGAGTGTAAACTGATTAATTCAACTCTAGTCAACAAATGGATTTTGTATTATACCTTAGGGTATGTATATGTCACCAAGTAACCAGAACTTTTTTAATTCCCTGATTTATTCGAAACAAAATTTGTTATTTTTTCACTAATCAAGAAATAAATCAAATCTATTTCTTGTAAAAAATTTGGAAATTAGAATAGCAGTAGAAAAAAATGAAAACATAAACCATATGTAGCCTTGCCACCAAAAGCAAGACTTTAACATTATTTTAGATTTGGGGAATTTCCTTCCAGTTTTTTCTTTCTTTCTATGCATAGCAATCCCACTCCATCTTAGTCCTCACCTTCCAGACTGTAGAAGAACTACACATAAAACTCACGTCCTGAAAAGCCAGCGATCTTAAAGGGCCCCACCTGGATAAAATGCATGGTCTACTCACCACAGCTAATCCCCTTTTACCGGCCAGGGTTCAGTGAAGGAAGCGAAGCTCTCATGAGTGTTATCGGAACAGGGGATTTATTACGGAAATTAGACTTTATACAAATGTGGCCCCCTGCCCTGCTGGGGAAGTGAAGATCTGGAAGTGGAAGTTGAAGGAGCAGAGAAAAAATTATTAATACATCCTCCTGATGCCCACTAGCAATCTCCTGAAATCAAAGCTTGAAGAGAAATATGAGAAACCCAGCATGTCCTGCCACCAAATTGGGACAATGAAGGGGGAGCTTAAGGAAATGTCCTTGGGAAGCTGTTGTTTCTGTCCAGCTACTGCCTCTGCAGATGTGCAGCCAGCAATGGGAGGTGGGCCTGGAGCAGGGGCTGTAGGCTTGGCGAGTGGAAGTTCATCTCGCTGAGTCCATGCATAGCCTTCAGCTCTCCTGACCTGGCCACTATTTTTATTAGCCCAATGGGCAAGGATGGGGTCGCTCAGAAAAGATGCTGACCAACATCCACGGAATAGGTCGTCTTGGTCACTTGATCATTAAACTTCTCTGCTGTGAGACATAAAGATCTTCTCATATTTTGCTTATTCTGAGAGACCTATCCACTTATTTCTCCCCAGACCTCCTTCTACCAACTTTTAAGTGGTATTCCTTCAAGTTTCTGATCATCCAACCAAACCATTAGTCACTACCCTTGAATCCATAGTTCCATACCTTGCTCTCTCTCCTTCCAGGCAAAAATGAATAACCAGGTAGACTGCTCAAAAGTTCTGCCTACCGTCAGGATGTTCCTTCACCACCGTCCTTCATGCCACTCCTAAATGAGGCTGTGTAACAACTGCCTACTTTTAGATGCTGCCAGCTTTTCATGCAAAACCACCTATAAAGCAAGCCTGAATTTTTTCTTTCTTGGTCAGCTGGTCATACGGAACTCCTTAGGGGTAGGTTGAGAGAAAAGAGGGAACGCGGCAGAAGTAGGAACCATGAAAATCTGAGCAACGTCCTCATGGGGAGTCTCAAATACAGCATTCCTACTTGATGATGGCGTGCTACTGTGCCCGCCCAATCTTATGGCTTGGTGTATCAGACAGCTCACTGTTAATGGATTCCCTGGTCAGAAGCACCATTATGTGGAATGCCATAATGATAACAAGGTATTCTGTAGGTCTACAGCCTATCATCAGGCATTCAATCTCTAGTAGGGCCAAGCAGCAAGCCAGCAGCTGTTTCTTCAAAGAACTGTTAACTGCAGAGGATAGCCTAGCTTTGCTCTTAAACCTTAAAATTCTGCACTGTGGTTTCCTAAAGGGGAGCAAAGGCTCCACACACATTCCCCATCTGCCAGTGAAGCTCACTTTTTTCAAACTATATGAAAGAATGCACCTTTCCAGGCCTCCTCCTTTACACAATACTGTCCTGTAGAACTTTATTGCTCTCGTTCTGATACCTACTTCCAACGCAGGGCTGTTTCCCCTTCCTGTGCCGTCACATAATGAGGAAACCGCTTGGGAAACCTGCGTCTTAGAGTGAAACTGAAAGATCATACTTTTCTAGGATAGACATGGGAGGAGGAAACAGGGAAAGAGTTTTTCTTAAACTAGAGTCCTCGAGAATCCCAAAGGCCTCTGTCTGCATAGAGCAGCTTTGACTCCTGCTTTGGAGGAGTGCTTGTGACTCCTCCAAAGCAGGAGTGTGGGGGGAAGGTGTCTATAAATCCTTCTTTGGACCGGCAGGCAAGACCCAAAAGAAAACCTGACTCAGAAGCCAAGGTTAGAAGGGACATCTAAAGATCATCAAACACTCAACAAATTGGAAAGAACATTAGCCCAGGGAGAAAAAAGCCATATTTGTCCCAGCTCTGTTGTTAGCCAGGTGATAGAGAACTGGTAGATCTGGCCAGTAAGTGAGGGAGGCTGACTCTGTGAGCATCCTTCTGGAAGAAACGCAGTAATAGGGAATCTGGGCTCAAAGCTCCAGATTCTGAGCTGTTACACCTTCTCATCACCTATCTCAGTAAGGTGTGGCAATAATGTGTAATTTCTTTGCTCTGATGGAAATTTCAACCTCGACGGAACCCAGTCAAAAGGACTGGGGGGACATCTGGGATTGGAGGAGAAGGGATAAAGAGTGCTTTCTTACAAATGAAGTGATTTAATTTACTCTGTCAAAACCCTGGCCAGATCAGATGTCAGCTCTTCTGGGAAGCATCCCTGTGTGCCCCAGGTGGAATGTTTTGTTCCTTTCTGAGTCCGCCCGCCCCACCCCCCACCCCCCAGTCTGTTGCTTATATTTCTGCTGAGCCCTTTTTTCAGTATGCTTTGGATTGCAGTTAAGACCCGGGATGTCAGCATTCTCCTCTCACTAGGCCACTTGTTCTCCTCTGGGATATCAAAACCCAGGATGCAGCAATCAGCAACAAAGGGTACTGTAAGTAATTTACAACTAATGGTAGGTAAAATAACATCATACAAATGATTCAAGTTGACATCTATGATATGTTTCAAGCCTTTTAGTGCTGCTTTGACTTGCTAGCATTCAAATGCAATGTCTTAGGTATAGGAGACATGGGAGAGAAAGAGCTAATGCACCAGAAATTGTTCATAACTCCAAGTTTGCTCTTGAGAGTGTCTTGCACATATTAATGCCATCCATTAAGTAAGTCAAGATAAAAAATATCGAGAACTGCTGTGTTAGAATGAGAACTCCTTGAGAGAAAGTTCCCTGATTCACCAGTCCCTGTATTAACTATATTGTCCAGCACAGTGATATGCACTTAATGATAATAAGGGAAATAGAGTAAGGAAACTAAAGAAAATGGAAAGACCAAAGTAAATAAATATCAGGGTGAGGTGTGGGAGAGGGGAAAAAAAGAAAGTCATAATTTCCTGATGGGGTTTGAGTGAGTGAGTTATGTAACTTGTATAACAAAGTCACAAGACCTTTTAATAATAAACAATAGACATGTATTTCTCATACGTCTGGGGTCAGCTGGGTTTTGGCAAGGTGGCTCTGCTGACCTTGGCTGGGCTTTTTCACGTGCCTGGGGGTCAGCTGGCTGTCAGTCTGTCTGACCTTCATTGAGACAACTAGGGCTGAAGCTGCTCCATGTTTCTCTTCTTCTGGCAGGCACATTTCCACGGTGATAGTGAGGATGCAAGAGAGGTCACATGGCAACACACAAGGGCTTTGGAGGCATAGGTTCAAAATTGGCCTGCTATCACTTTTGCATAATTATTGGCTAAGGAGGTCATAAGACCAGCTCACATTCAAGAAATGGAGAAAGGGACTATGCCTTTTCTTTTGTTTTTAAGGCAGAGATGCTTATTTGTTTATAAATTTATTTATTTTTGGCCGCGTTGGGTTTTTGTTGCTGCGCATGGGCTTTCTCTAGTGGTGGTGAGCGGGGGCTACTCTTTGCTGCGGTGCACAGGCTTATTGCGGTGGCTTCTCTTGTTGCGGAGCACAGGCTCTAGGCGCATGGGCTTCAGTAGTGGTGGTGTGCGGGCTCAGTAGTCGTGGCTCGCGTGCTCTAGAGCGTAGGCTCAGTAGTTGTGGCGCATGGGCTTAGTTGCTCCATGGCATATGGGATCTTCCCGGACCAGGGATCGAACCTGTTTCCCCTGCATTGGCAGGTGGGTTCTTAACCACTGCACCACCAGGGAAGTCTGGGACAATGTCTTTTTAATGAGTAACCACAAATTCACGAGAGAAGGGGTGGATACTGGGACTGTGAAGAGCTGGGGCCATCACTGCAATGGACCACAGATTCTGAGAAGACTACCCCGCGCAGGAGGATTGGAGCCTAGGATTGAGGACTTTTTGTTTAGTGAAGTTTCACACTTCCAAAACTCTTCTGTTTTAACTTCTGGTGTTGGAATGTTTCTCAGTTGTGATGTTCACCAGGATACAAGTGCTCTGAACAGATTTTATCACATAGCAGCAAAAGGCAGCCATTCTTTTACATTAGACTTTATATCTGCAAGGGCTATACAAACAAACATTGTGCTGAGAAGGGGACATGGCTCCTGGAGCCTGTCCCTTTTCTAAGCACGGGCCACTGAACATGAATACTCCTGCCTCTGGCAAAGGACTTCAACCAGAGCTCTGTCGCCATTTCTGGTTCATTGTTCCTCTCAAGGGCTCCTGGGGGGAGTCAGAGAAATAAATCAGGACGTATAAGATAGTCCCTCCAGCAGCTCTTGGGTAGTAAATATGTATAACACTGGAAATGCTCCTGATTGCTCTCCATTTATTTCTGCAGCTACCAGTTTCCTCTCTTGCCTTCTGTAAAGTTTAAAACAACATCAATTTTTAAGGACTTAAAGTGCTTTTCTATTTAAAATCAAACAAGACAAGCATCATTTTCATTCTGGGACTGTGCTTTGCTTCTTGAAGTGTAGTGAATATATAGATACCCACTGAAAAATAATAATAATAAAAAGGCTAAGTGATGGAAATGAGTAATTGCTTGGCAGCAAGTCTGCAGGGAGAGCACTGACACTGCATGGCACATATTTCATGAATAATGAGAGAAGTCTCAGAGCTGTGCAATCACTGCCTATTGGGTCAGAAATTTCACATTAGTGGATTCATCAGAGCAGATCTGTGTCATAAAGACACTCTTTCCTGAGGTAAACAAACCCTTTCCTTCACTGAACTGGCATCTCTTAGTTTTATAGTAGATACAGCTGAGACGTGAGAGAGAGGAGGGACATAAGTGGATTAGGAGTAGTTTATATCCATATCATTCAACCTGCTTATTTGGATAGAAAGAATGTTTTTAACAGAGATGAGCTAGTATGTCTGTGGATAACAAAGGGCTTAAGAAAGCATTACAGAAATAGAGTCAAAAATGCATGCCTAGTTCTATGAAATGTTGCTTAGAGGTGATTGAAACTCAGAATTTTAACGCTGTGAGAGGGACTTTAGATCTTTTGTTCTAGGAGTACCTTGGTGTGGCTAAATGCTTTTCACCAAATGTTCCTGTTATTTCTGGTCCACTGTACAATTTTACTTCCTGTCCTCTTGCAGTTAGAGGTAGTCATATGACTTGAGTTGATGAAGTTGTATGCAATGAACTGTGAACAGAAGTGATGTGGTCTTTTCTGGATGAACCTTTAAGAGGCAGTGTGCAATCTGCCATGCTGCCTTTTTTCTTCTACCAATGAACTGGGTCTACAGTGCAGATGATGGCTGCTCAATCAGCTTAGGTCCTAGAGAAAGAACGGCACACGGCAATGCCCCCAGATAACCCTTGATGGATATGTAACATGACTGGGAAATAAATGTTTTGAGCCAGAAAGATTGTGGATTCTTTGTTACTACAGCACACCTTAGCCTACCCTGACTGATACACTGAGTACTTTCTTTGCTGCTTTTGCTCAAAGCATCCTAGATATGGCATGGTGGTTAAGAACACTGTATTTTAAAGTCAGATACAATTATATTTGAAAGACAGTTTGAAGTGACTATCAGTCCATATAAGACAGAAACCATAATAGTTTTGTTAGGATTAAATAAGGTAATGCATTTAAGATCTTAAGAGTAGCGCCAATCATCCTTCCAATCATCATTAACAAATGCCTGTTAGAGAAGACAGAGGCAGTTGTACTAAACCAGGAGTCAAACTTTCCCCTCAGAAATAAGTGATATTCTTTCATTAAAAGCACGCACATTCCATAATCTACAAAACTCTACGTTGTCTTCTTTTATTCTTAATGGAACAATAGAATATTGGGATAAAGAGCACCGTAGTTACAATCTCATCCAAACACTTGAGAAACCAAATCCAGAGAAGTATGGAATTTATCCAGAGACGCATGCCTGCTTAGTGGAAGAGGCAGAATTAGGGCTAGGGCCACCATGTAATTTACCATCCAAATAGGACATTTTTGAATGTGAAGGGAGAAAATTGTTAGCAACTGTGCCAGAAGAACAGGTGGAAACTTGGACTTTCCCAGGCAAACCAGAACATATGGTCACCCTGATTAGGATTTACTTTCCCAGACTCTATGCCTGGTGTCACTTCCCTTCCCAGCAGATGTCTTAATCCTATTGGTGTAAGAAACTCTTCATCATTCGAGGTGGCACAGAGCTTAAGAATCCACCTGCCAATGCAGGGGACACAGGTTCAATCCCTGGTCCGGGAAGAACCCAGGCCGTGGAGCAACTAAGCCCGCGTGCCACAGCTACTGAAGGCTGTATACCTAGAGCCCGTGCTCCACAACAAGAGAAGCCAGCGCAATGAGAAGCCCGCGCACCACAACGAAGAGGGGCCCCCACTCACCGTGACTAGAGAAAGCCCGGCGCAGCAACGAAGACCCAACACAGCCAAACATAAATTTAAAAAAAAAAAAAGAGAAACTCTTCATCATGCTACATCTAAAGATATAGGGAAGGAAGGAGGAAACAAGAAAAAAAGTTTTCCATTTTGACATTCTTTGTAAATCATCTTTACTTCCCACCCCCCCCCCCAATTCTTGCTTTCTTTGGCTTACTTTCTTTGCCACTTACAAGTTTAACTATTTACTTCAGTAACTGACTTGCTTTAAGCAGTAATGGCTACTGATTACGTTAATGGGCCTGCATTTGAAAAAAGTTTCCGCTGCATGGCAGAGCCCAGAGGCGATTTACTGGGAAAGCAGCAACAGCAGCAGCAAGAAAAACAAAGAGATATCTTCAGAAAATGAGCAATATAGAGGAGAATATAGCCAAAATGGGAACTGAAATGATCAGTGGAACTTCTCCAGAAATAACACACCCACTTATTCATACTCAGACAAGTTTCTAAAGGAGACTGGCTCTCCCTCTGTCTGTGTACAGATGAGAAACCATATTTTAGAAGATATGTGAAATTAACTCACAAGAAAAACCAAAGGTCCAGAAAACATATTCTGGTGTTCTCTTCAAGTTCCAATCCAAAAGTGAAAATAAGCCTTGTAGAAGAGAAAGGCCATGTGAGTGGCTTACGTGCTGGGGACCCTTCTTCATTCCTGAGCGAGGGGACTCCTCCAGCCCCCTCATGTGTGGATGGGCCATGTGCTTCTGGCTAGTCTGTTGTGTCCCTTTCTAAAATTAGAGCTGCCTGTCCTATGAGGAAGCCTCAGGAGAATGTGTTGGCAAAGCATGGCCTTTTAGACCTTTCCCTATCAAAACTGTAAGAAGTGGTGCAAATATAATGGGTAACAAAAAGAGGATGGCAGAGGAGATATACCCTGGGCAGTTCTGCTGTGGCTTAACTGCATCCCCGAGGCACTTTAGTATCACATTGGCTGTGCTTGCCCTGTTGTTTCCACCTGCTGCATTATGCTGCAAGGTCAGCACGTGAAGACTGAACCCGTGCTGAACTTCCCACTGCAATGTGCTTTTTCTCATTATTTGGAATCTGGAGATGGGTAGTGAGTACTCCCATAACACCCTGTAGCGTGCTCCCTTCCTTCCTCTCCAGTCTCAGGCTTTGCTATCTGGACTCACCATCCTCCAGCCTCACCGCCCTTCATGCTCCTCATACAGGCTGAGCTTGGTTAGGCTTCCAGGGCCTCTGTATCCCTTCTTTACCTGGGATGCTCTCTCTGCTGATCCTCTCAAGGCTGGCTATTCTTTATCATTTAAAATTCAGGGACTTCCTCTGACTACGGCATCAATGTAAGTTAGAAATATATTTCCAGAAGACTTCCTGGAATCTAATAGGTCCTCAATAAATATTTCTTGAAAATATTAGTTAATGAATGAATGAGTGAATTACATATTGGTTCTGGAATCAAATGACCAAAGAGCTTATTCTTTAAGGCCATCTGAGACCTGATGGGAGACTTCCTCCTCTAGCATGCTATTTCTAAGGGTTCTGTACAAGATGCGATAGAACCAAAGGAATTCAGAATGCTTAAGAAAGACAATGATCCAGATGGATGGAAATTCAGATGATCCAGACTTTCTATTGTAGCCAATTAGGGTCATTCCTGCTGTGTTTGCTCTGTCTCCTTCCCAGCTCTGCTCACTTCTCTACCTTATCTAGTCTCATTCTCTGCCTCCGCTCAGCCCTAGAATTACCAAATGTATCCTAAGTTTCACTGTACTTTGTGAAACCAATGTTTTAAAAAATGCACTTTATCTCTAAGCCACTTAACAAGATTCTTTAAAACGATGTTTCATTACAGTTGATTGACTCAGAAAGATCTATACACTCGTTCTAATTTTCTGACCAGATGCTTTTCTGTGCTTATCTTTTAGGAACAAAAACATCACATTTTCTCCTACCTCTTGACTAAAGTCAAGAAGCTCCAGCCCAGTGAAACTCAAATTGGGTTGAATTGGAATGGTTAGGCTCTGAGTGATTTCATCAAACGTGTTTTCGCACAATGGGCTCTAAATCAAGTTCAAGTTCAGGAGGAGACGTTGTGTGACTCTGAGTTCCAAAGAATGGCAATCTTTGTCTTCCATGCCATTACTTATTTGAGAATGGGGAGGGGAAAGCATTGATGGAGCTACTCTATTATAATGCTTTAGGTCATTCATTCCATCTTAAGAAAGCTCTGTGACATCAAGTAGTGCAAAGTTTTTATTTTATGGGTGTCAGAACCAGAAAGAGTAACTTAGTAAAGGATATGGAATGATTTACATGATGGCCTAAATTTTCTTGACTCTATTATATTATTATTAAATTTTCTTGATTGCATTATATTATTATTATATTATTATTACTTGACTCCATTTACTCTTTAGTCTCTCTCTTTTTCTCTTTCTCTTCCTTTCCCCCACCCCCTCCTAGTCTAGTCTATAAGGTCCTAAAATGCATAGATATGCCCTTTATTTTGCTTTCCTTTTAACTGACACACATCGAAAGACACCATAGACGGAGAAGTGCGGACAATCCGATCAGTCAGGTGAATATGCTGGATCTCTTCTGTTTGTCCCTACAGATTCAATTCCCACATTTCTCCACCTTGATCTATGCCCCAGGCAACTGACCTTTAAAGACCCATCATCTGGCCTCTTGCCTGGCATCCAGTTGGGTTCAGTGAAAGGGAGCTCCTGGCAGGGATTGGAGGGCAGGAGCAGAGTGCAGTGGGGATGTTTGTCCTGTGCTCCCAACATGCCAGATCACCATGGTTGGCTAGGAGCTTCCACAGAAAGCTCTGTCAGGCAGCAAATCTCTTGTCGTAAATGGCTGGCTTCTTCCTCCTGCCCCTTAAGGCCTAGAGGGACTAAGGGATCCCTGCTGTTATTGGTCTGGGGCACGTCACTATCCCTAGTTGGTTTGCTAAACCTTGCCAGCATCTATGGAAATGGTCCCTTTATTTAACTCTCTTTGAATTATTAAATTTTCCTGTACAATATGTTTCCTGCCTTGTCTCTGATCAAAAAAAAGACGGACAGATGAAGGCAACCAATATATGTCTCCAGTAGAAAGTGGGCATTTGCTTGGTGCCAGCCCTCGGCTAGGACTTCTCCAGGCGTACTTGTTTTTCAACCTCACAGTAACTGTCTGAATCAGACATTGTTGAGCCCATTTTACAGACGGGGAACTGAATCCCAGCATGGTCAGGATCACACAGCTGGTAGTTAGAGACTGTCGTGAGATCCCCATAGAAGCCTATCTGACCCCAAAGCTGTTACAGTGATTACATTTGCAGAGCAAATATTTCCTCACCGATAGGAAGAAAGTAGGAATGGAGGCAAGATTAAGTACACAAGGAATGAGGGCCAAGTCGGAGAGACTGACCTATCTGTTCCTCTGGAATCCACCAGCAAGGTAAGGAAGCAAAGGTCAAGGCCTCTTTCACCAACAATGGTGATAGACAAATAAGCGCCGGGGGCCTTCCCTGGCCACTAAACTTTTCATGACAGTCGGGTATCTTTGAGAAGTTTCCTACTGGCTCTTTGGTCCTAAACCCTACTGGTCACCTTCTGAGGAGGCAAACCTTTCCATGCCTTTCCACACACACCCCTACCCCTGCCCGATGCCTGCACAGTCTGGGACAGAAGTACAGCTCCTAGGCCCTCATTTCATGCTGGGAATCAGTGTCTTCAGGCTTCCCTCCTCCCTGTGGATGTAGATCTCCGCACAGCCTGAAATTCCCAGCTCTGATGGAGAGCTCTGAATTATTCATCAACCCAATAATGGCAGGTGATGAGATCTTTTCCTGATATGTCCCTGTCAGTAGGTGTTTATTAATCTGTTTCACCAGCCGCCCCACTCTGACTGCAGGGCCAGAAGAACCCCACGCGCCGCCTGACATATATTGGCAGAGACAGCACTTTAAAGACTCCCTTTTGCCTGGGAGGTCATCTGAAGGTTATTAGGAACAAATTATTTCTTCATTTCCGCTGACTGAGTAGATAGCCTTAATGATCTGTCACCTAGCAATAGCCTGCCTGTTCAAACATAAAGAATGGCAGGCTGATGGGCTTATAACTAGAATCAGTTCATTTTAGCTATTCTCTTGTCAAGCATGTTTCCAAGATACATATAGTATTTACATATTCATGAGCCTCTGCCGACACTGATGCCGTGAGGGGGCCTGTCTGATAATGTGATACAAGTTTGTACTGTGTCCTCAGGCACTTAAAGTCTATTAAGTGAATAAAGTCTACCCAGGGCCCCTCTTCTTGGAGGTGTTCTCCATTTTAAACACAGGGCTGCCATCCCAATTTCAGGCACTCATCTCCCTCTCCTCTCCCATTCCCTGCCCACCAACGTCCACCAGAATCTGCCCTCCCTACCTCTTATCGAGAGGAGGCTCTGCTTTAAAGAAAGCGAGCAGGCAACTGGGAGTTCTCCCTCCTCCCAGCAGGGCAAACCCGTCCATGAGATCTCTGTTTTACATTCCTTTAGGTTTTGTGTAGGTAACTCAAATGACATTGTATAAAGCAAAGTGAAACTGCAGCTGGCTTTGCAAATTTTGGACTCTGATGGCATTTTCGAGTCTCCTTGGGCTACTTGTATCTAATTAGTATTTCATGCCTTTGACTTCGATGGCCTATGGTCTTGTCTCAATCTATCTAGTTGAGGATGGTGCCCCAGGCATAAATCTTGCTATGAAACTAAATCACCTGGGAGGACCTGAAATTTGTCATTTGGAGAGAGAGACTTATTATCCCATCTCCAGTCTCCCAACTTCTATGCTACCCAAAACAATCTTCCTACCCCTACTGTGATTCTTGAAAGAAAAGATGTAAAAATGTAAAAAAAAATGTAATTAGTAAGTACGTTGTTAGTATGTATTAGTATGTATATTGTTATGCCTATGTGGACATCTCTCTGCTAAATAAATAAATATTCTATTTATTTTTCATTCATTCATTTGTTCATTCATTCGGCAGCCTGTGGGTTATGCCATGAAACTCTGGAAGCCCTAGGATGTCTGAGTCCAGTTTGGGTCTGTCTCATTTTACTCAGGGCCCAAGTTCCATCTTCATGAATAGTTAAGTGCCAAAGAAAGTAAATTGCTTTTTTTTTTTTTTTTTTTGCAGTACACGGGCCTCTCACTGCTGTGGCCTCCCCCGTTGCGGAGCACAGGCTCCGGACGTGCAGGCCCAGTGGCCGTAGCTCACGGGCCCAGCCGCTCTGCTGCATGTGGGATCCTCCCGGACTGGGGCACGAACCCGTGTCCCCTGCATCAGCAGGAGGACTCCCAACCACTGCGCCACCAGGGAAGCCTAGTAAATTGCTTTTTAAAGCACTACTGAGGTGTCCGTGAGTATAGGAACCTTAATTACTTACAGAGAATGACAAATACAAAAAATAATTATAACTTCCCATAAGGGAGTTGCTGGGGAGATTTCAGAAGTCGCTCTCTTCCTTCAAGAGTCAGTTTTTCTGTGTGTGAAATGGGATAATAACTTGAGTCCTTTTTCCTGCTCACAAAGTGGTTATAAGGATTAATGAGATAATAAATTGGTGAGCATATTGGGAATCCCTTGAGAAGCTGCATTAAATTGACTCAAAGCGTAATTGTTTGGCAGATAAATAATTATTCCATTAACCTATGTGCCGTTCATTTGAAAATTTGTCAGAGCACTTTGATTCATCTTTCACAGGAGCTTTAGGGCTGTCCCTACAGGGTCATGGACTCCAGTTGGTTGAGGGACCATAATATAAAATGAAAGCCCAAGGTAACCAAGGGGGGTTTGCTCTAGCAGAAAAGCGTAGGATCCTAGGAACATCTGGGTCTCCCCTTCTGCCGTGACTGAAGGAAACTCTAGTTTTAAGAAGGTAAGTTTGAAAATCCAGGCCTTCATATTTTAATATGGTAACCGCTAGCCCCGAGTGGCAATTTACATGTACATTTAAATTAATTAAAATAAAGTAAAATAAAAATTTCGTTTCTCAGTCAGAGTAGCCACATTTCAAGTGCTCCGTAGCTGCATGTGGCTAGTGGCTACTGTGCTGGAAAGAGCAGATATGGAACATTTCCATCATCTCAGAGGGTTCTCTTGGATAGCACTAGTCTAGGCCATTCTCAAACTTGAGTGTACATAAGAATGAGTCAAAGAGCTTCTTAAAATTCATATTTCTGAGACTAACTCTCAGAAATCCTGATTTAGCAGGTGTCAGGAGAGTCGTGGAAATCTGAATATTTAAAAAGTTCTCCAAATAATTCTGATGGTGGATGGTTGGTGACAAAATCTGGCTTTCCCAATGCTACTCAAAGTGTGTTCCATAGACTGGCAGCATTAGCATCACCTGAGAGCTTGCTTGAAAGACAAATCCAAGAATTTGGTGTGGGGCTTAGAATTTGGTGTCTATTTACAAGTGTTCTGGGTGGTTCTTATGGAGGCTGAACTTTGAGAACCACTAACCTAGACAGTAGAGAAATGCAACTGTACCCTGAAAATTATTGAAAGTTAGATATAAATATTCACAGTCTAAGCTGACTATATTGGGATTTACTTACAGATACATGGAATCCACTTATATAAAATTGATTCATCCATCCATCCTTCCATCCTTTCATTCATTCACAGTTTCAGGGTATCTATTATGTACCAGGCATTTGTGATGAAAAATTAGGAATACAGCAATGAACAAAACTGTCATAATCCCTACTTTTAGTTTAATTGTTGCTAACTCAATTTTTATTTTTCCTCCAGTTTTTGGTGGGATGGAGTACAAATAAAACTTACTTATTCAACTAGAGGCTGGTTTATTGTGTTGGTGAGCCCTCCACTTGTTTGCATAGCACAGGTCAATAGGTGGTTTGTTTAGGTTCACACAGATATTCAATGGGAGATAAGACTAGAAGTCAGTTTTCCAGATCCAGGCCAGTACCGGCAGTGTTTTGAGGGAAAAAATGAGTAATGGAATTTTCTTTCTAACTAATTCGTAGTCAGATGTTCTAGTGCCTACTTTAGTGGTTTTAGCTACTGAATATTTTCAATAGCAATTCGTATAAAACAAAGGTTTATCACAGCATTGATAGATACCCTGATATATATGGATTTCACATTCAACTTTTTCCCCCAAAATACATTTTAAATAATTTTGTTTTTAATTCTTTTATCATGGAAAACTTCAAACACATAGAGAAATAGAAAAAATATAATAAACTCCTATGTACCACCACTTGGATTTAATAATTCTTTCAATGTATGGCTAATCCTTTTACTTATCTCTACCTCCATCTAATTTCCTCCTCCTTTTACTTATCTCTACCTCCATCTAATTTCCTCCTCCATATTATTTTGAAGCAAATGGCAGGTACCATTTCATCTTTCAACCGTTCCATATGTATCTCTAAAACATAAAGACTATTGCACACACACAACGATAATACCATTATGATCACGGTAAATAATGAAAAAAATTTTTGTAATGTTATCAAATATTCAATCAGTGTTCCAATTTCCACATGCTTCAACAGTATATTTTTTCAGTTGCTCTGAATTAATATAAAGTCAACATGTTGCTATTAAGTGATATTTCTTAGTCTCCTTCAAAAAACTGATAAATCCTTCCATCTCTTTTTGTCCTCCTATAATTAATTTATCAAATAAATTGGTTTGGCTGTCCTGTAGTTTTCTACATTCTGAATTTTGCTAACTGCATATTGCTGGTGTCATTTAGCTGTTCCTCTATCCTCTATATTTCCTGTAAATTGGTAGTTGGATCTAGAGGCATAATCATATTCAGGTTTGATTTTTGTTGGCAAGACCACTTCACAGGTGATGTTGAATTCTTTCATCAAAAAGTACATGATGTCATTTCATGATGTTAGCAGCTATTGGTGACTCATGTCCAGATCCACTAATTAATTTGGGTTTTCAATATGGTGATACCCTAATTCTATTATCCCTTCTTTAAGTATTAGCTGGAATACTTTTATAAAGAGAAGCTTTCCCTCATCTACTATTTAACTGGTAGAAGTTCATTTAGGAAAGATAAGAAATATGCTTCGTTTTCCTCCTTTATTTACCAGTTGGCAAATAATAAGTTGGTTCACTAGCAATTATTTTCCCTTTTCTTCCTTCCTTCCTTCCTCCCTCCCTTTCTTCCCTCCTTCCTCTCTCTCTTGCTCTTCTTTCTTTCTTTGAACTCACCAACTGCAACATATTTGATATGTTTCATTTCACTGCAGCTATTGTGTTTACTGACACTTAAATTGCCCCATCTTTGCTCAGTAGGAGCTGCCTCAGGTTGGTTCCCAAGTCCTTTTGACACAGTGGTCCTTGATCACTTCCTTGCTACCCATCTGGGCTTATTTTGTATATTTCCAGGCTTATTTTGTATATTTCCTGCTCTGAACATGGAGTTAGACATTTCTCTGATGTGACTTGCTTTCTTTTGTGAAAAGTGTTATTTGGAGTAAAAAATTTGAGGAGGTTCATTGCTATAGAGTTGCTCAGTATTTCTAGGTCTTTTCAGGAAGCAGATCTAGAAAGCATATTATCTAAAGATAAAATACATCTTGAGTTTATGCTGATTTTTCCAATTCCAATTCAATACTATAGGGCTTTTTGTTGTTGCTGTTGCTAGCTTCTTTAATGTTACATATACTGTGAATTGTACCCCAAAAATCCCTAACTGCTGGTATTCGATTAGCTAGCTGCAACTTCCAGGGGATATCTGCTAGTGATGTTGGGGTTCTTGCATTCTTATGTCTGTCAGCACCCTGTATACTTCCTTGGGTTTCCTCCCATACAGATGCTGATATTATGCTGACTTTATAGATGCTGTGATGCTCCTTTTTTTCCTACCTGCTCATATTTAGGGGTTCATGGGGATACTTTATCACCTAGTTTTGTTTTAGTTGTAGTCAGTGAGTTTTTGTTTGACATCCTACTTCCTCTGTCTCTTGTAATGGGAACATTTGATGAAATTCACAAACTGCACTCTCAATCTTCCTCTTGAAGTGTATTTTATGTTTGATTCTATGTAGTAAAAGATGAATTGTTTCTGCAACATATTGTAATAGAATTTCTGTTTGTAGCTCCAGGTTCCAAAGATTTAAAGGAAGAGGAGGGACTTCCCTGGTGGCACAGTGGTTAAAAATCCACCTGCCAGTGCAGGCGATACGAGTTTGAGCCCTGGTCCAGGAAGATCCCACATGCCACGGAGCAACTAAGCCAGTGCACCACAACTACTGAGCCCACATGCCACAACTACTGAAGCCCGGGCGCCTAGAGCCCATGCTCCACAACAACACCGCAATGGGAAGCCCGCAAACCGCAATGAAGAGTAGCTCCCGCTCGCTGCAACTAGAGAAAGCCCATGTGCAGCAACGAAGACCCAGTACAGCCAAATATAAATAAATAAATAAATTTATTTAAAAAAATAAAGGAAAAGAAGAACTAAGTTTCCTCAGGTGATAGTAGGGACGTTTAATAAATGGGTCACAGAGGCCTTTCATCTTTGTGAGTGACTGGAGATTTCATAGAGTCTTGAAACTCACCTTAAATGGTTGTGCTTAACATTGTGTAGCAAAAATCCATTTTTAAAAACTTAATATTCCAAAGAGAAGAGAAAATAAAAGGAGATACCACAAAATACTTTTCTTTTTAAAAAAGCAATTCTCAGTGGTTGAAAGGCAGGATAGGAGAAAAAGTTTAGGATAAAGGAGAACCAACTAACATCTATCTTCGAAAAATAACCAATTATAATAAAATATTATGTGCACATTTCCTCCAAGTATCCATTTTTGAAGACCAGATATAATTAAAAAATCCAGGCCTGAAAAGAGATGATAATATTACAGCAAATAATCCAGAGCTTGCTAAAACTAGTTTAACTATTAGAGTGGTTGCCAGAGACATTTTAGTCTCTAGTATTAACTTGGGTATTTTCATTTTTACAACATAAAAACTATAAAATATTTTAGAATAACATTAGAAACTTGTACTGTTTATTTACTCCCTATTATCTTGTGCTTCAATAACGTTTTTGTATTGAGGTATATTCACATACCATAAAATTTACCATTTTAAGTGTATAATTGACTGGTATTTATATTCACAAGGTAGCACAGCCATCAGAACCATCTAACTGCAGAACATTTTCATTATCCTCCCCCTCAAAAACCCCATACCTGTTAGCAGTCACTCCCCATTCCCTTCTCCCGTGCCCTGACAACTGTGAACCTACTTTCTGTCTCAATGGATTTGCCTGTTGTGGACCTTTTACATAAATCCCCAAACATTGTGCCTGTACATACAAAGCTTTTAAATTCAGAAATATCTTTTCCACCATAAGATGGGAAGTATTTCTTCCCAGGTGAACATCTCCACACGCATATTTATTATGCCTTGCACAGCACAATGCCCCATGTTGTTATTGTTTTGGCTTTCATCTTTTGAATCAATGCTACTTAATAGCTAATATCTATCACTCTACTCTCATTGCTTGGCTTATAGAGGTATGAACCCCCTTTACTCACCCTGACTGATCAGCAAAGATACATCTCTTTAGCCTGATCAAGTAAATCATCAATTGGTCAGATTTGGGGTGTTTCAGTGTCCTCATCTTTGAAATACAAAAGCTTTCCTGGAAGCTTTAATGTCTCTACTATTCATGTTATTGATTCATTTACACTTCTCTTAGAGAATGATTGTGTCCCTACTATGCGCTATGTTCTATGTACTATATACTAAGGGCTGGGAAAACAGGAATGCTTCCAAGTCACTAGTTTCTACTCTAGAGATGTCATATGGGCAAACAGGCTATTGCCATAGGGTGTGATAAGGGCTACAAGAGGAAATAGCCCAGGGCACTCTGAAAGCACATCTCAGTTTTGGCAGTTTGCAGAAAACTTCCTTGAAAAATTTGGTTTAGGGTTTCCTAAACCAAAACCCTAAGGCTGAGTAGGAGATAAATGATAAGCGGAAATAAGGATGGAGGCAAAGATAACAAAAATATTTCCTTGGATTCTAAGTACATTCATTTAATAAAGTTAATTTTCACCTACTCTAAGTACTATAGGGTATAGAAAGATAAATGTAGTGTATATAAAAATGCATATAAAGTTAATATTTTTGAACAAATAAATGAATAAATACATCCCAGCCCATGCCATGAATTTTCAGATCTAATAGAAGAAATATAACTTGTTGCCCCTTTTTACCCTCAGCACTTACAAAAAAGACCAACGCAAACCACGAATACAATACTAGTTTGTTAATGACCACGATGATGATCCAAATGGGAACTGGCTTTTGGGAAAAAATGTTTTGTAAAAGAATAAACATACTTAGGGAACCAGGATATGAAAGCTGATGCATTAGTCAAGCTAATCTCAAATAATGCTCCTGAAACAAATGAATTCTGAACTGTCAGGTGCTTAATGCAGCAGTTTATTACTTGCTCATATCACAATCTGATGTAGAGTGGGAAGATTTCCTTCACATCTTCCCAACTAGCAGAGAATTGAGAATCCAGGCTGCTTCCATCTTTTTTTCAGCTTTACTGAAGTATAGTTGACAAATAATATTGTAATATATTTAAAGCATACAATGTGATGATTTGATGTACATATACATTGTGAAAGGATTCCCATCATTGAGTTAATTAACACATCCATCAACTCACATGTTTGCCTTTTTGTGTGAGAATACTAAAGTTCTACTTTCTTAGCAAATTCCAATTATACAATAGTCTTATCAGCTATAGTCACCATGTTATACATTAGATCCTCAGACCTTATTCTTCTTACAACTGAAACTTCGTATCCTTTTACCAGCCTCTCCCTATTTGCCACACACCCTAGCCCTTGGCAACCACCACTCCACTGTCTGTTTCTATGAGTTCAGTTTTGTTTCTTTTAAGATTCCACATCTAAATCATACCATGTGTTATTTGTATTTTTCTCTCTGGCTTTTATTCATTTAGCACAATCCCTTCTGGGTTCATCCATGTTGTCACACTGGCAGGATTTCCTTCTTTTTAAGGCTAAATAATATTCCATTGCATATATAGCTATATGGCAATGTAGCTATATATGGCACATTTTCTTTATCCATTCATTCATCAACCAATACTTAGGGTATTTCCATACCTTGGGTATTGTGAATAATGCTGCAATGAACACAGGAGTACAGATATCTTTTAAGATGGTGATTTCATTTCTTTTGGATATATACTCAAAAGTGGGATTGCTGGATCATACGATAGTTCTATTTTTAATTCCTTGAGGAGTCTCCATACCATTTTTCATAGTGGCTGTACCAATACACCTTCCACCAACAGTGCACAAGGACTCTCTTTTCTCCACATTCTTCCCAGCATTTATTATCTCTTGCCTTTTTGATAAAAGACATCCTAACAGGTATGAGGTTTTGATTTGTGGTTTTGAGTTGCATTTCCCTGATGGTTAGGAGTTTTGAGCACATTTTCATGTAGCTATTGGCCATTTGTATGTCATCTTTGGAAAAATGTCTCTTCAGGACCTTTGCCCATTTTTAATTGGATTGTTTGATTTTTTTTTTGCTATTGAGTTGTACAAATTCCTTACACATTCAGGATCTTTTGTGGTTTCATGTGAAATTTAGGATTCCTCTTTTTTTGAAAAAATGCCATTGGATTTTTTTTTTTTTTTTTTTTTTTTTTTTGCGGTATGCGGGCCTCTCACTGCTGTGGCGTCTCCCGCTGCGGAGCACAGGCTCCGGACGCGCAGGCTCAGTGGCCATGGCTCAGGGGGCTAGCCGCTCCGCAGCATGTGGGATCCTCCCGGACCAGGGCACGAACCCGTGTCCCCTGCATCGGCAGGTGGACTCTCAACCACTGCGCCACCAGGGAAGCCCGCCATTGGAATTTTAACAGGGATTGCACTGAGTTTGCAAATTTCTTTGGGTGGTATGGACATTTTAATTCTTCCAATCCATAAGCAGAGACTATCCACTTATTTATGTCTTCTTTAATCTCTTGCATCAATGCTTTATAGTTTTCAGTGTACATATCTTTCACCTCCTTGCTGAATTTATTTCCAAGTACTTTTTAATTTTGATTCTATTGTGAGTGGGATTCGCTTTTCCCTCTTAATTCTTTAAATAAAGATGTTGAATAGGAATAATTTTCACTTTTATGTATAAGAAACCTTGCACAAAAGAATTGTCATTCTTTGGATTTGATTCAGATGATGAAAGTAAGTGTTCTATCTTCTCAGTAGGTATATCTGCCCCTGCACAGCCTTCCCAGTTGCTCTTTGGAGGAGGGACTCCTGAGGAGTTCAGGGATTCTCTTTCTGCAACCAGCTCCCTTATGGAAGGTTGATGTTCCTGGTGTAAAAGTGATGCTTCCTTCAGGCTTCCATCATGTAGTTACACCATCTGAAGTACATGGCCTTGAGGATCACCACGTGTGGTAAACAGCCCCTAGAATGGATCCCAATGATTCCCATCTTGAGATATTCACACCCTTGTGTAATCCCCTTCCTTTGAGTGTGAGCTGAATCTAAGTACTCAATTCTAACAAACTGCATGGGATGTCACTTCTGAGATTAGGTTATAAAAAGACTGTAACTTCTGTCTTGCTCATACTGTTATCTCTGCCCACTCTCTTGGAGTCCTCACTCCGGAAGAAACAAGCTGCCATCATGTGGGTAGCGCTATGGAGAGGCCTACATAACAAAGAACTGGTTCTCCAGCCAAGGTTCAGTGATGCTCAGAGTCCTGCCATCAGACACGTGAGTGAACTTGGAAGGAGATCCTCCCCGAGTTGTGCCTTGAGATAACTGCACCCCCTGCTGAAACCTTGAACATAATCTTCTGAGATACTCTGATCCAGAGGCCCCCAGCTAAGTTACACCTAAATTCCTGATCCATAGAAACGAAGACTGCTTAAGCCACGAAGTTCCGTAGTAATTTTTTGCACAAGATCCATAAACAATACACTCTGGCAAGAGAAGAGGGGCTCAGAAAATCATATGGATTTTTTCTTTACCTCCAGGCCTGGAAGTAGCTTTCATTACTTTCACCCACATTTATTGGTTTCAGCACAATCATCCGGCCCCAATCTAACTGCAAGAGAGGCTGAGAATTGTAGAGCAGCACATGGATATTTGATACTACATTTGATGTTAAAGATTTAGCGGTGATTGACCAGTCTCATTGTAACCTTGAAAGAGGATTCAATCATATGTGAACTCATCAAACATTGAAGTGGGAATTTACTGAAGAGCATAAGTATTCTTTTCTTGTTGCAACTGAATTACTAATGGGAGTCAAACAATCAGTTGCTGCTGATTCAAACCACCCTAGCATCACCAATCAATTGACCAATAAAATAAAACATTTCGAAAACATAAACACATGCTGTAAATTGCACAAACAACTAAAAATCTTCACTTGTAGGCAGTGTTCAAGCCGCTGACTCTTCCAGCATGATAAAATCAGAGGAATCACCTCTACCATCCTCTAGAATACAAAGAAATTACTCCAACCTCCCTGCACCCTACCCTAGCACACACACCTCTAAACTCGTGGAAACCCATGAGGAAGAAAGATATGTGAAACAGTCAAAATGCTCTGTGTATAAAACTGGTATGAAATGATAACTTTTAGAATTAGAGATGCAGTTTTAAAGTTTCAGCCCAACTAATACGTAATCCATAAGACTGGATTTTAAGAATTTTAGTGTATTGTTTTAACTTTAGAAAAACTGTACAAGAACTTCTGGCTCCTACCTTTCTTCGTATACTGCAGACTGAACCTTAGTTACCTCATTACTGGAGGAAGTGTAGATTAACTTATTAAAAATTGCTCTCTTTATCAATTTTTAGAAAGGTTATACTTTGGTTTCCTGACACCGTGTAAAGCAATGATTCTCCCTTGCAAATGTGTTTGGGGAGTAATTCTAAGTGGTGTGGGATTACCATATACCGTTTATGTCACATTGCAGCAGATTAAAGGGTAAAGGGGCTAGAGATGGTTGACTATTTGGAAAACAGAAGTGAGTAATTACTTACAACACTCAGGATAAGGAATGTTTGAACTTTTTTTGGGGGGGGGGGTGGATTCAAATTGCCCCTGAGAGACTACAAGCCTAAGTCAGCTTCTGAGGACAGTAAGCCATGTCCCTCCTTCTTTTTTTTTTTCCTCAGAAGAGCCAGTGAATAATGGGCTATGCTTATAAATATAGCAGCAGTGAATTTCAAAGAAAAGACTTTGATGTTATTAACTTCTGAGCTTTATGAAGGACTTTGAGGTTATATCAGCAGATACCAAATGAAAAAGGAGAGTGAGGCAATTATCAGGTAATGCAAGCAATAAGCCCACACTTTTGTCATGATAAACTATATGTTTTCAAGAAAAGAAGCTAATACGCCTAGAATAACTAGATAATTGCTGAAATCCTCCACTTATCTTGAGAATATACATTTGGTCTTAATTAAAATTCACACCATAAGACAGATCAGTTGATTTAAGTCCACTTTGCAATAAGATGGTTGCCCTTTGTTAGATTCCTTTAATGAAGTTACATTAGAGCCTGAAATTTTCCTTTTTCTATTGGATTCTGTTATTTTGAGTGCTCTGGGGATAGGAATAATATTTTAAAATAATATTATATTTTAAATAATCTTATATTTGACCCCAAACATATTCTTCTCCTCCATTTTGTTGGTATACGCATCACAGAAATAGGACATTAATACAGAAGTTTGCATGTCTACGAAACTAGTAACAGAAAATCACTCCAATCCCCCTCCCCAACATGATGTCCCTTACCTTGTTTTAGAAGACCTCTAATTTCATACAATTCACTCATAATTAACCTAAGAATCTTTGGTAGCCATTAGCAAGAGGGATAGAGACCATGCTTTTGTAAACTGCTCTCTCCCTCTCTCTCTGGTATCCCTAGCCTAGTCTTGCCCCTCTATAGTGCATCCTCTGTATGAAATGATCTTTCTAAATCACGAATTTGACTTGTCTATCTCATGCTTACAATCCTTCCACGGCTCTCCATTGTCCTACATAGGATGATAAAATACAAACTTCTTGGCAAAGCCCAGAAGGAATGGTGATCTGCCCCAGTTCTCTCCCCAGGCTGTCTCTCACTTCTTCGCTTGCTGCACGTAGTGGTTGACCCTTACTGAACTACGCTCTCTCTTTCTCAGCTCCAGGTCTTTGAACATTCAGATCCTTCTCCCAGAGAGCCTCCATTCCTACTTTCCCCACCTGTTTCTTTCCCTGAAAACAACTTTTAATGTTTCTACTTAAATTCTACTTCTTCAGGAAGGTCTTCTCTAACCTCCCCAAACTGGTTTAAATATAATTTTTATGTGTTTTCTTAGAATTTTCTACTTAAGCTTATCATAATGTTTCTGAGCTATATTATAATTTTAACCACCAAACTGTCATCTTTTGGCAAGGCAGTTATTATATCTTATCCATGTGTTTTAAAAAGTGTTACTGGGGCTTCCCTGGTAGCGCAGTGGTTGAGAGTCCGCCTGCCGATGCAGGGGACACGGGTTCGTGCCCCGGTCCGGGAAGATCCCACATGCCGCAGAGCGGCTGGGCCCGTAAGCCATGGCCGCTGAGCCTGCGCGTCCGGAGCCTGTGCTCCACAACGGGAGAGGCCACAACAGTGAGAGGCCCGCATACCACAAAAAAAAAAAAAAAAGTGTTACTAAGTGAATGTGTATTAAATAGGAATAACCCAAGTGATTACTTTATAAACAACTCCTTAGAAGTATTTATATATATATATATATATATATATATATATATATATATATATATATATATATATAAAATAGACCTCTGGCTATCAATAAGTTAACGTGTCAGAGAGACTGCCAATTAGCTCTTGTTATCCTCTAATACTTTTCTTACTTTTAGTCATTGATCCCACACTTGACCAAGATTTGGCTGGATTCGTGGCTACCAAGCTAGACAATGTATTTCCCAGCCTCCTTTGCAGCTAGGTATGGCCATGTAAGTTCAGACTAAGAAGATGTGAGCAACTTCTAAGTAACAATCTTTCTTATAAAGAAAGTCTCGTCACTTATAACAATATAAATACAAATTAAAACTACATTGAGATACCACTTATCCCCTATAAGTGCATCTGTGGGAGAACTGGAACTCTCATGCATTGCTGGTGGGAATGTAATATGAAGGAATATTTATAAATTACTAGAGAAACTATATATATGTTTACTTTTTAACCCAGTAGTCCATTCCTATAAATTTACCCTGAAGACACTTCTCCAACAACACAGAAACACATATGAACAAAATTATTATTTGCAGCATTATTTACAATTGCAAACTAGTGGGAATGTCTTAAATACCTAACATTAGTTGAATAAGCTATGGTTTATCCCCCAAATAGAATAATATTCAGCCATAAAAGAGAATGAAAAAGATCTATCTGAACTGATATAAAGTAACTTCCAAGATATATTGGTAAGCGAAAAGATTAAAGAGCAAAAGAGATATATGCTGTTTCCTTTTGTGTTAGAAATAAATAAATATACATCTACCTATCTACTTATTTTTGCAAAAAGAAACAGACTGGAGCAGAAACTACCACCAAACCTTGAAAAACATGGATTTGAACTGCATGCTCCCACTTATAGGTGGATTTTATTTCCTATAGTAAGTACTACTGTATTACAAAATTGGCAGTTGGTTCAGTCAGCGGTGTGGAGAAACCACGGATAAGGAGGGCTGACTGTAAGTTATATTTGGATTTTTGACTGCACGGTGGGTCTGCACCCCTAGCCCCCAATCCCGGTGTTGTTCAATGGTCAACTCTAATGTGATTGTTAGAAGGAATAAGTAGGAATGGGGTGAAAGGGATATGGGGTAACATTTCCCTGAATATAATTTTAGGTGGTGAATTAATGGAATCATGTTAATGTTAAAAAATTAACTAAATTACTGCAAATGAACAAGGATGAGAGAAAACATAAAATGGAACAGGTTTTTTTTTTTAAAAAAAAACTCTAACTGTATTTTCTATGAATGACATAACCACACCAAAGGAGAAAAAAGAAAAAAGCAAGTGATTATCTTTTTCTTCTCTATTTTTTAATTTTTTATATATTTTAACATCTTTATTGGAGTATAATTGCTTTACAATGTTGTGTTAGTTTCTGCTGTATAACAAAGTGAATCAGCTATACAGATACATATATCCCCATATCCCCTCCCTCTTGCGTCTCCCTCCCTCCCTCCCTATCCCACCCCTTTAGGTGGTCACAAAGCCCCGGAGTTGATCTCCTTGTGCTATGCGGCTGCTTCCCACTCGCTATCTACTTTACATTTGGTGAAAGCAAGTGATTTTTAAGCACAATGTTTTGACTTTCCATTCCCAGCCCCCAAACAAAGAACTATAAGAATGCAGGTTTGTTTTTTCACAGTGGTATAGGCTAGCAATTCTGAAACTACTTTCTGGGCATTGTAGACTTTGGCTCAGTGCTGAGAGTAAAGTAGTTGTTCAGTATGCATACACTGTTTAATCATTACTTTATTCTAAATATTGATCATATAATTATTCTTACTGTTTACATTTCATTGATGAATCTGAGACGATGAAAACATTTGAGAGCACATGTCCAATGTAGCCAGACTGTTAAAATAGCTGCAAAGAATCTGCTATATACAAAAAAGATTCCACTTTTGTCTTTCTTTTCAGCATTATCATAGCTAAAAAGAATTTAAATTTGTAATTTAACCACAGTATATCTATGGCTTGGTTAACCTCTAGTATTTTCCTAAATGTCTGTGCTACTTTATGTAGAGATATTTAAAACAGATTTAAAAGATGGGAATAACCCAAACTAATCTAAAAATACTAATCAAGTTCAAATCCTAACAGCATCGTTTTGTCAAAGTTGAAAAATCAATGCCTAAATTCATCTAGAAGTGTGTGTAGGCCCAAGAATATCTAAGACAAAAAAAAATAGGAGAGAACTGCCCTGTCTGATTTCAAGATTTATATATAATAAGACAGTAATATTAAGGTAATGTGAAAATGACAGTGTCATTAAGTGTTGATTTATATCAACAAGAAAAATAAAAGAGCCAAGAAAGATATTTGGAAATTCTTAGATGATGGAGGTGGTATTCCAAATGAGTGAGAAAGAAAACACTGTTCCATAACAGGAATTAGGACATGTTGCTAACTATATGGAAGAAAAAACCAAATTACTATGTCACCTCACACATGAAAATCAGTTCATGGTGCAATAAAAATCTAAATTGGAAAAAGTAAAATTGTTGCAAATTAAATTTTGGAGAATATCTTCATGACCAAAAGATAGATTAAGAAATAACTTCTTAAGTAATACTTGTAAGCCATTACCCTGAAAGGTAAAACTGTTAGATATGACTGTGTAAAAATAAACTTCCGTAGGATGAAAAGAACCAGGGTCAAGCCTAAAAGATTACAGTAAGACATTTGTACTACAGATGATAGTCAAATAGATTAGTACCCAGAAAATCTAGGAAAGGTTTACAAATCAACTAGAAAAGGACAAGCGTGAAATGGCAATTCACAGAGGAAGAAATACATGGGAAATAAACCTGTGAAAGTATACTCAACTTCACTAGAAATCAGGAAACCATAAATTAAAACAGCCATAGGATTGTATTTCACACCAGTTAGCTTGGCAAAAACTTAAGGAGCTTTACAGTCTCAAAGGTTGGAGAGAATGTGGTAACTCTGGAATTCTCATATTCTGATGGAGGACATGTTCATTAGCACAACAACTTTGTGGGGCAACCTGGCAGTTTCTAGCTAAACTGCAAATGTGCATAGTGTGGCTCAGTCATTTCTCACCTAGGTAAATACCCCAGAGGAATTCTACCTGTGGACAATGCAATACGCACAAAGTCATTGACAACAACAGTAGAAGAGTGAGTAAATAAAACATGATGCAATTATATGATGTACTAGAATTTAGCAGTTAGAATAACTGAAAAGTATATAAGGATCAACATCAATTGTACTCAAAATGATGCATAAAGAAAGCTGCAGAAAGATATGTACAGTACGTATATTTTTTAGAAAGAAAGCGTTCATATGTATTATTTACTTTCAAATACAAATGCACAAAAGCCAAAAAAATAAACTAAAACAGCACACTCAACCTGAACAAGAAAGGTAGACATCAAATTCATAACCTTTGTGGAGAATGGAAGTTGAATAGGAATGGGAAGGGAATACCAGTGAACTTTATTTTGCCTGTAATAGTTTATTTCCTTTATTTAAAAATAATTTAAGAAAAGAGGATACAACATCAATGTATACAAAATTTGGGAAGTGATGATAGGGGTAATTTTTACATTACATATTTCACTTTTAAGTGCCTTAAAATGTCTCTGAAATATTAAAAAAATAAGTGTATATATATATATAAGTATATAAGTAAAACTGAAAAAAATGGGGTTTGGAAAATATTATTTTTTTCTTTTAAGATTTACCAACTTGTCTTCATTACAGTATTTCTTCAGAGAAATATTCCATGGATCAATCCATATCTCATTACATACATTGAGTTTCACAATGAAAGTTCACAGAATTATGGATAAGCTACAGAGGGTTAGACAATCAAAAGCAGTGGGTGGTACTCCGGTCTTGACTACCCTATTATGTCACTATATTTAAATAACATGGAATTAAGGATCATAAACACCTGGTTACAAAACATTTTGCTATGTTACTTGGAAGTATCTCACATTGCTTTAAAAATTTTATTTAAAAACTTAAAATATAAAACATCAGTGTTCAAGATCACTCCTTGTGTTTATTTGCCAATGTACTTTTAAAAACTGTTATTGTTGCTTTGCTCCTTCCATTTCAGACAACTGATTCTTCATCTTACATCAGCCTCAAGTTTTTACCCTACATGTACATGTACTTAAGCCTTGAAGAATCTAGCCACCCAGTTTGGTAGGTTCCCTCCCTCTTGCATTCAAAGGACACTTCAGTTCTCTTTGAGGAAACCTCTGCTTCTTCTTAGGGAAATGGTGGTAATTATTTTTGACAAGCAGCTCCTTCTGCCCTACTAAATGAGCTCATCAAATGACAGTAACTTTACTATTGATAGTATTTAATTAACAATTTATTGACTTATGTTTGCATGCTATATCATCAGTTTATAGAAGGCAAGAATCCTTCTGGGGGCTTCCCTGGTGGCGCAGTGGATGAGAGTCCGCCTGCCGATGCAGGGGACACGGGTTCGTGCCTCGGTCCAGGAGGATACCACGTGCCACGGAGCGGCTGGCCCGTGAGCCATGGCCGCTGAGCCTTCGCGTCCGGAGCCTGTACTCCGCAACGGGAGAGGCCACAGCAGTGAGAGGCCCACGTACCACAAAAAAAAAAAAAAAAAAGAATCCTTCTAATTTGCTTTCTACAATACCCAACAACTTCATCTGCATTGGAGTTCTGCTGTATATAGAAGGTACTGGACTTAGAACAATAGGCAGGTACATGACCTGTTCCAGGATCCTACTGATGATGTTACAGGTCATTGATTAATCTGAGGCAGGACAGAGAAGACATAATGGCAGGTGTAGCTTAAGAATTTCTACATATGAGGACCTTAGACTTGGCTGTCAGTTTAGAAGTTGAAAATAGGATAGTGGTGTTTTGGGGGGACTTGCTCAGGTTGAGCCAATGTCAAATCTTTGTTTCAAAGGTGAATGCTGAGGTAGATTATCAAAGAGGTTAACATCATCCTCCCACTCCCCCTGAAACCATCTCATTGTACTTTTGCTATCAGCCTGATTGCACAAAGAGGAGGGCTGCAGTTGGATGCTTGGGAAAATCTTCATTACATAAGTCTAATTAAATAATAGGAGTCAAAATGAGAGCTGGAAAGGTGCCCAAGAAAACTTTTGGTCCTTGAACATGTCACAGGATCCAGGCTTTCACCCAGAAAAGAAAGAAGACACCTTTCCTCATCTTTCTCTCCATCCTTGTTCTCTCTGGGAAATGTGCTGGAATCTTGCTTTTAAAAGATGTTTAGTCACCAATTATATTAGCCATGATCCAGAGAGGAAAGAGAATTCACCCAGATAGCCCAAATGAAGAGATTCTAATGAAGTTCTAGTTATGGCGGTGGGGGTGGGAGGGGGAGGTTAAGGGAAAAAGCAAGCAATTAGGAACTGGTGATTTCTCCAGCAAAGTTGGGATTAGATCTCTTGTCTCCTGAACTCCCATTTAAATGTTGTTTCTTTTTCCCTCACATCATCTTTTGCAGGCATCAGTGTCTTCTCCTAACCTTTTTTTTTTTTTTGAGAATGTTTATACCTGTTGCAAAAGCTTATGAGCAGACCAAGTTAGCAGACTGAATAAATGCATTTATCCCTTCTACCTCACAAAATCCCAGTACAATAAAACTAAAAAAAAAAAAAAAACAAAACAGAAAAAAACTGGTATAAACCCAAAACAATAAGGAAGGGAATGGGCATAATATAGAATAAGAAATTCCATCAAATTTCCAGACAATGGAAAAAGGAAGGAATTTTCAACTGATGAAGCTAAGAAGTAGAAACCAGAGCCTAAAATATACAGACAAAAGTCTCCAAGAGTAAGGCAGCTGACTTTCCCTAGCAGAACGTTGATGACGCTCCTAACACAAATTTGCAAGTACAATAGGGCATGAATGAAAGATGGACCTAAAACCAAAGGGAATAATTAATCAGAAGTCTATACAGAACAGTAAACCACCCCATATTGAGTTACAGAGGGATGACAGCCAGGACTTTATATCTTAGACCAAATGAACCTCAGACAGTTTTCATTCCAAATGAGTTGAACAAATGGTCTTGGATGATTTTTGAAGCATAATTGTGCTACAGAATAAAATCCTTTATTTTCTACTACTTGCAAAACCCATCCTACCTTACTTATCTTGAAACTAACACTGGAAGTTACAAAACTTGTCTCAGTAATACAGGACTCTCAGCCAATCTTCCTATTGCCTTATTCTTATGTTTGACTAAGTAATCAACTTTAATCAAACATTTGGGAACAGCCTAAAACAGAAAAATTACAGATCATAAACCAATAGAAAACTGATCCTTGACTTAGAACACAAAAATGAACAAATGAGGAAACAAACAGCTAAGAATAACTAAAAATAAATGCCCCTCTTGTTACTGTACTCAAGAAAACTGAGAAGATACGAACCTCCAAATCAAAGAAATGCTATAACATTGGAATAATTACATAATAAGAGATTTTAAAAACTAAAAATATGCTGCTAAAATAAAATGCCATTAGAGATAGAGTAAGTAAATTACCCTAAAATACAGAACAAAAAGACAAATAACCATAAAATGTGGAAGAAAGGAAAATATATTTAAGGTCAACCCAAGATGTACAACATCTGTCTGTAGTTTGGGAAAGAAAGGCCTCAGGGCCAAGTAAGGTACTTGCAACAGAACTTATACCTAGACACATCAATGTGAAATTTCAGTACAGGAAAAAATAAAGATCATATAAGCTTCCAGAGAGCAAAAACTGATCACCTCAAAGAATCAAAAATCAGTGTATAAAAACTCTCAATGACAAAACTGGAGCAATGCCTTTTAATTTGTAATGGAAAAATTATTTCTAAGTTTATCTCTACTTATTCAAATCATTAGTTTTTTTTGTTTGTTTGTTTGTGTATTTTTAGATCAGAGTAAAGACAATTTTCAGAAATGTAAAAGATACAAAGTTGACCCTTACTCCTTCGAAAGCACACTTTTCCTATGAGGGTACTTAAAGATGTGTTCTAGCAAAAAGGTAACCCTAGAAGGAGGAAGTTATAGGATCCAAGAAACAGTTATTACATACTAGGAGAGCAGTAAGGGATTCCCCAATAGGCCTAGGAAGAAATCAATCCAAATTTGAGCAGGAGAACAGAGGACTCTTTAATAATGAATCAGTGAAATCAATTTAAAATATGAAAAAGGCAGAGAGCAAAGGGAAAAAAGATAGATACTTAAGAAAGAATAGCATACTATGCAAAAAAGTCATGCAACAGGAAATGAGTGGGCTTCAAGGAAAATAGCTGAATGGATTCTACCAGTAGAAAAAGGATGTAAACATTGGAAAGATAAAGAATATGGTAAATATTGCTTATGTGTCACCTTCATGCAAAGAAAGAAAGAACATCATAAAAAAAACATTGTAAACAATGAATAAAATGGCTTGAGAAAGGCATGGTTCAAATATAAAGCAAAATACAGCATGCTTTCGAAGAGTTACTGGCAGGTAAGAACGGGAAATCTTTTGTCCATTTTTCTTTGAGTAGTGTAGGGGATTATGTATTTAGATTGAAAAGAAGGAAATGTAATCATAGCACAATTTATGATTCTCCAGTGAATAATATTACACAGCCATTGTGTTGTAAATATAAAATTTAGGCCCAACCTATGGGCAAAGTATAAGAGACTGTTTCAGAATTATGATTTTTAAACACAATGTGTTGGCATTGTGAATGTAAAAGTAAATGTACGGCTAGATTTACAAAGGGGGTAGAAATAGATATAAGTAATAAATCAGGAGATAAAATGAAATCATAAAGATCCTCACTTAATGCAAGAGAAACAAGAAAAAGGAAAAAAGGAGATGTTAAAGCAATAATGCTTTAATGTGATGATCTAAACAAACCATTTATAAGACAGAAGTTGTGAGAATGGATTAAAAAAATCAAGACTATAACAACCATAACATAGTTAATATGTTATCTACAAAAATTCACGTTAAATATGAAAACATAAATAGTTTAAAGGATAGAGAAAAGTATACTACACAAATGCTAACTAAAAGAGAGCAAAGAAGACTTTAGAACAAGAAATATTACCAGGGATATAAAGAGACATCACATAATGATAAAAAGGGCAGTATTTCGAGAAGCACTACAAATACTAAATCCATTTGCACCTAACAACAGAGCTTCAAAACACATGAGGCAAAAACTGATGGATCTTAAAGAAGAAACAAGACAATCCATAACTGTAGCTGGACACTTCAACACTCTTGTCTCAATAATTAATAGAAGAAGTTGGCAGGAAATAATTAAGGCTATAGATGACTAGAACAACACTATCAACCAATGTAACTTATTTGACATTTATGGAATCCTTCACCCAACAACAGCAGAATACACATTCTTTTCAAGTGCACATGAAACATTCACTAAGAAAAACTACATCCTTAGCAATAAAGGAAATCTTAACAAATTTAAAATAATTTAAATAATACAAAATATCTTGCTCCATAACAAAATTAAACATGAAATCAATACCAAGAACATATAGAAGTTCAAAAGTATTTTAAAATTAAGCAATATAATTCTAAATTATCCAGGGGTCAAATAAGTCATCAAAAGGGAAACCTTTGAAATATATTTTGCACTAAATTAAAATGGAAATAAAATATATAAAAATTGGTATGATACAAACAAAACAGTGCTCAGGGGGCAACTTACAGAATTAAATTCTATATTAGAAAATTTTTAAAAATCTAAAAATCAGTAACTTAAGTTACCAACTTAAAAAACTAGAGAAAAAAGAGAAATTAAACCAAAAACAGCAGAAGTAAATAATATAAAGATTAGCAGAGAAATAAATGAAACTGAAAACAGAAAAAACAACAGAGAAAATGAATGAAACCCAAAGCTGCTTCTTGAGAAAATTATTAAAATGAACAAATCTCTAGCCAGACTGACCAAGAAATAAAAGAGAGGAGACACAAAAGAGCAGTAGGAGAAAAGAAAGAGGGGATATCACTACTGACACAGATTAAAAGGATAACAAGAGACTACAAAGAATATATCCTTTGCCCATAAATTCTACAGTAAAATGGACCAATTCATTGAAAGAAACAAACTATGAAAACTCAGTTAAGAGGAAAACGATAACCTGAATAGTCCTCTATTTATTAAATAAGTTGAATAAGTAATTAATAATCTTCCATAAAAGAATACTCTATGCCCAGGCAGCTTTACTGGTTATTTTTTTTTAGCGAAATACAAATTAAAACTACAATAAAATACAAGTACATAACTCTTAGAATAGTTAAAATTAAAACCACCCCTCCCCCCAAAAAATAAACCTGAAAATATAAAGTGCTAGAGACAATGAGGAACAACAGGAACTCTCACTCATTGCCAATGGAAATGCAAAATGGTACAGCCATTTTGGAAAACTTTGGCAATTTCTTATAAACACACACTTACCACATTACTAAGAAGTCACACTCTCAACTGAATTATAATTTTATGTTCATACAAAAACCTGTATTCATAACTGTCAAAACTGGAAACAACCCAGATGTCCTTCGGTAAACATACAAACAAACTGTTTATATGGATGCACCCATACAATGGAATATAATTCAGCAATAAAAAGAAATAAACTGTTAATTCACTCAACAATATGGATGAACTATAAGTGTATTTTGCTAAGTGAAAGAAGCCAGATCCAAAAGTCTACATATTGTACGATTTAAATTATATAACATTCTGGAAAAGGCAAAACTATAGGGATGGAAAACAGGTCAGTAGTTGCCAGAAATTGGGAATGGGCAAGAGGCAGACTGCAAATGGGTAGCACAAGGCAATTTTTAGGGCAGTGTAACTCTTCTACATGGTACTGTGATGGTGGATACATGACTTTGCCACAGCCCATAGCACTGTACATTAATCTGTACGGCATAAAATTGAATGGCATTGAAGGGGATGGGGAAGAAAGAAGCTAAATAATTCTGAAAAACAGTAAGGTTAGATTTACTAAGCCTGAAGGAAAAAAAGAACTGTACACAAAACTATATTATACTTTATAAATTTGTTTCTTACAGGAATATAGTTTACCAATTCTGAAACCACTATATTGGTATACTAGAGTGAATAAATAAATAAGTACATTGTTGATGAGACCCCAGTCACTTTCACTGTCAGAAAAAGAATTTACAAATAAGCAAGTTGGAAATGCTATAGGAAGAAACCTATAGTGACGGATTAGAGTTTGAGATATTAGCATGAACTCATGTTTATAAGTGCACACACACGTGCACACACACACACATACACATATACAGATAGGTAAAAAAAAATTTAGATATGTGTATACACATGGATTAGTATATATACTTTATTTCCTAGCTTTGTCTACTGAAAGAGGCTACAAGCCATTATACTTCATTCACAATGAGTACACCTAGTGCCCAGATATTTGTTTCTAAATACCATCCTTTAATAAAAGTAGCCAGAGAAACCTTGGGCTAGAGTAGGAAAAGTGAGTTTGGACCATCTTGTAGTACCAGAAAGTAAAAAAGTCCTAAAAAAAAAGATGGGACATGTCCAAAGGACATAAAAGTTAACCTGAAAAAGCTGCCAATGGTTAAAACTGGAACAGTTTAAGTGAGAAAATAAATTATATTATTGGATTATAACTCAAAGAAAGAAAGAAATATCCATGAGCCAATTCTGACATAAATAATGTTTGAATAGATACATACATAGATATATACATACATAAATGACTAAACAGAAGAGAGGGGACAAGTCTCCCTTACAAAAGAATTCTAATTTATAAATGTGGAGGGAATAAGGGAAGTGAAGTAAGTCAGAAACAGAAAAACAAATATATATTAACACATATATGTGGAATCTAGAAAAATGGTATGGATGATCCTATTTTGCAAAGCAGAAATAGAGACACAGAGGTAGAGAACAAATGTGTGGATAACAAGGGGGGTGTGGGAGGAATTGAGAGATTGGGATTGACACATATACACTATTGATACTATGTATAAAATAGATAACTAATGAGAACATACTGTACAGCACAGGGAACTCTACTTAATGCACCGTGGTGACCTTAATGGGAAGGAAGCCCAAAAGGGATGGGAGATACACACACACACACACACACACACACACACACACACATATATATGAATGGTTGATTCATTTTGCTATACAGTAGAAACTAACACAACGTTGTAAAGCAACTATACTCCAATAAAAATTAAATTTAAAAAAAAAGAATACCACAGTGGATCTGCAGGCAAGATCCACTGACAAAGTCTAAATTAGTGGGAGAATCTTTAAGGCAATATTTGCATAGTCTTAAAGTATCTTCCTCCAAAAAATTTATTATTTTTTGCGGTGACTTTAGCATACATCCACAACTTTTTGAAACCCCTGACAGCAGAAATTGGAGCTTAAGTCATCTACCTTTGAGTATGGCTGCATTCAGTGACTCAGTTCTATTGAACAGCACATGGAAAGGGAAAAATGGTAATTTACAGTGGAGAAACCTTGCTGATGGCCCCTTATCCAAGTGATCCAGGTTAACATCACCAGTAATAAGTCATGTTGATATCATGTACCCCTGATATGATGAGAAAGGTAGCTCTGTGGTATTCTTCCCCCAAATCTATAACTTCAGTACAACTGTGATAAAACATCAGACAAAAACCTGACCACTACTCTTTGAAAGTTTTGAGATTATGAAAAAGGAAGACTAAGAAACACTCACAGATTGGAGGAGAGTCAGGAGAAAAGTCGACTACATACAAATATGGTATCTATGATTAGATCATGGAATAGAAAAAGGATACACCAGGAGAAAAATAAAATCTCTCATTTAATCGATTGTATTGTGTTAGTTTCTTTATTTTGATAAGTGCACCATGGTCATATAAGATGTTAACATTGTGGGGGGCTGGGTAAAAGGTTATGTGAAATCTCTCTGTGCTATCCTTGTAATGCTTCTGTAAATCTAAAATTACCAATAATCACCAGAAAATCTTAAAAGAGACTTGGTTAAAGGAAGTTTCCTATTGGAGAAGGAATATATATTGACCAGAAACGGGGGTCAGAGACTGTGACTGTCATGACCATTTCATTTGCAATATCTGATTTTGTAATCATGTGTACATGTTATTTCAGCAAAAACTAAAAAGTGTTAACCTATTTGGGAAAAGAATTTGAAAAAGAATGGATATATATGTATAACTGATTCACTCTGTCGTACACCTGAAACTAACACAACATTGTAGATCAACTATACTCCAATAAAAATGAAAACAAAACAAAACAAAAAGAGGGTTATTCCATAAAGAGATTCCTTGATCAATAGGTTTAAAACATACCTAATACTTTTCCTCTCTTTTGGAGAGTCACAACATACATTTTCACATTAAATACTCAAAGAAACTGTAAATTAACAACAAAACAAGAAAATAAACTTTCTGTAAACCAGCATTCCTCGACCTTATTTGACCACAGAAACAGGCATTAGCCTTACTAGCAACTATCGTGAAGTAGAATGCAGTTTGGGAAATGTGGCACTCTGAATCCTTGAAGAGTAAAAGAAAACCAGAACTGAGAAATTGATGTGAGGCCCTCTAACTGGTGGCATAGATGAGCTCCTACCACTCTCTGGAGCCCTTAAATTACTAAACTCATCACCGTGGTTCCTGTCTCCAGTATCTGTCCCAAACTTCCTGATATGTGGCACAATTTTGCCTTCTTAGGTTCCGTGTCCTTACTGCAACTTGATCATTTAGCAGGTCTTTACCAACCTCATTCTGATTCTCGACATATGTAAATGACCCTTGACGCATAATTCTTGTGCTATTCCCCACAGTAACAGAGTGAGACAGAGCTCTGGGATTCCTCTGTTGGATGTCATCTCTCCTATGTGGGAGGAAGATCACACTCTGCCTTGAAACTCGGGAATCAAAAAGGTAGGCTTCCGTCTGCTGGGTCCTTCAAAGCCTCTAGTGCTTCGGGGAAATGGGAGGCTCCCTGCCTCACCTGGATTCTGGTCCTAAAGGGAGCCAGACAAAATCTATGACTGCAGCTGTTGTAACTTGCATGGTCCTGAATCAAGGCAGGTGGATTATGTATTCTCTTTGTTTTCACTCTGGATTTATGGGAAGGAAGGGTTATTTTTCCCCTTGTCCAAATATCTTAAATCATTCAAAGGCAGCATTAGATTTTAAGCAGAAAAATGCAAATGTAACTGGGACACTGACAATGACCTAAATGCATGCTGATTACCTTTTCTGTTACTTTTTGGCCTTAAATAAAGAAAATAAAATAAATGTCAGCAGTAAGAAAAATGAAAGTAGGTCAGACTATAGAACCATTAGATCAAAAGCAGTTAGAGCCAAACACACCTTTCCCAAGTGGGAAGCGAGAAATCAACATGTAAAATGAAAAGCATTTGAAGAGTTGTAGCAGTTCCTCTATTTGCCTTGGCAATTAGCAGGTGGGCATTACATTATTCTGGGGACTGCATCTTGTAACTGGAACAAAGTGGAAATGCTGGTAATGTTACTGAAAGAGATTAGTCACTCCAGAACAGAACTTCCATTGGGTGGGACTCACATTCTTTAGAAAATGAGAAGAATGAGCAATGAAGGATGTTCCCTGCTGAGATAGGTCATGGGGGGAAGACAATCAGTTTTACACTGTGTGTGTGTGTGTGTGTATGTGTGTGTGTGTGTGTGTGTGTGTGTGTGTGTGTGTGTAAAAGTCTGTTGATACTTTTCAATCAACTATAATTGAAAACCCAATACAACACCATGTAATGATCAAATGCCTACAGCAAGACCATGGACTACCATTGAAGACATACTGATTGTACTCATCCCTATTAATGATTGTTATGCTATGCTAGTCCTTGTTGAAATTTTGCTTTTAATGTCCCATTATATAGGATCAAGTTAACACACACATACTTGTCCTACAAAGTTTAACAGAGTCAATACTGTTTGCACAGGCACAAAGGAAAGAGAAACAGCTAAATAAATATGGAACATGCCTGTTTAAAAAAAGCTGCTTACAAAATGTTTTTAGAACAAGATTAGATTTGGGGAGATATCCTCTGAAAGAAGGAAAGGGAGCAGTTCTGTGAATTTAGGCAGGTAATGCAATAATAAAGAAGGCTCTAAGAACTGACAGAAGATTTTAGAGAATGAACAATGAATGATTTAATTGACTATAGTTATTAAGTTTCAAAAATTTGAATCAATTTTTGTTCCTATTACAGAGAGTCCACACGACTTTTGTTCTCTGATATTGCCCAAGTTACTATGATGCTTCAGAGAATCTTGAGTTTTTACCTAAAATGTCAAAGGTATCATATGAAGAAGACCCAAAAGACTTTGAACTTTAGAGAAAGATGTATCTCAAATTCCCTTGTGCCTAATCTGTAGGAGAAATAAAGTCCTATCTTTACTACTAGATGTTAGCCTTTGGAATGTACCATTTAACACATCATTCAAGAAAAATGTAGGAAACATAACAGGGCCCACCACTTTATACATTCTATAGTATGTGTTGGAAATTCCTTTTATCTTCTTTGCCCTCTCTGACAAATGGGACTTTCAAGGAGCAAGAAAGAGAAGCTTACCATTCCCTAGCAACATTGCTCATAAGACAGCGGCTCTTAAAAAAAAACTCATTTGAGTTTGTGGCAAACAAATCATTTTTATTTTAATTTTATTTTTTTGCGGTACGTGGGCCTCTCACTGCTGTGGCCTCTCCCATTGCGGAGCACAGGCTCTGGACGCACAGGCTCAGCAGCCATGGCTCACGGGCCCAGCCGCTCTGCGGCATGTGGGATCTTCCCGGACTGGGGCACGAACCCGTGTCCCCTGCATCGGCAGGCCGACCCTCAACCACTGGCCACCAGGGAAGCCCTCATTTTTCAATGATCATCATGATGTTTACTCTTTTAAATTGTAAAGTAGAAGCACATTCTTTCATTTTGATTAGTAATCTTTAGACTCTTTATGCTGTATACTGAATTTACATTAAAAACCTCACCAACAAGCTTATATGGAAAGGGAAAAAAACCAGAATTGCCTATTTCCCCTTCATCTAATATTGAAGATGAATAAAGTTGGAGAGCTGACACTATTTTACTTCAAGACTTAATATAAAGCTACAGTAATCAAGACGGTGTGGTACTGGCACAAGAATAGACAAATAGATCAGTGGAACAGAGTAGAGAGCCCAGAAATAGACCGCACAAGTGTAGTCAACTAATCTGACAAATGAGCCAATGCAATCCAATAAAGAAACAATAGACTTTTCGACAAATGGTGCTGAAACAGCTGGACATCCACAGGCAAAACAAAACAGAACAAAATGAAACAAAGCAAAAAACAAACAAAAAAGAACAAACGTTAAAAATGAATTTATATATAGACATTACATCTTAAAAATTTCTCAAAGTAGATCACAGACCTAAGTGGTAAATGTGAAACTATAAAACCTTTAGAAGATTACACAGGAGAAAATCTAGATAAACTTGGCAATGAGTTTTTAGATAAAACACTCCCCCAAAAAATTCCATGAGAGAAAAATTGATAAGTTGAACTTCATTAAAATCAAATTAAAAACTTCTGCTCTACAAAAGAAATTGTTAAGAAAATGAAAACAAACAAGTTACACTGGAGAAAATATTTGCAAAACACATATCTGATAAAAGACTTGTATCCAAAGTATATAAAGAACTCTTAAAGCTCAACAATAAGAAAAAAACTAATGAAAAAAATGGATGAACAATCTGAACATACACCTCACTAAGGAGGATATACAAATAGCAAATAAGCATATGAATAGACGCTCAACATCATACGGATAGATGCTCCACATCATATGCCATTAAAGACATGCAAACTAAGATGACAATGAGATACCACTACACACCTATAGAATGGCTAAAATCTGAAACCTTGAAAACATCAAATGCTGTCAAGGATATGGAGCAAGAGGTACTTTTATTCACTGGTGGGAATGCAAAAAGGAACAGTAATAAATAGTAAACAGTTACTTTACAATCCAGCTATCATGTTCCTTGATAGCTACCTAAATGAGTTAAAAACATATAATTTGAAAATACACACAGAACTCTGCATACAAATGCTATCAAAACTTGGAAGCAGGCTCTCCTCACCCTCCAGCATCACACCGCCCATTGTAGCCAAATTTTCCAGCTTCTGGGACAGACCCGTCTGATACCAGGGAAAAAACTGTAGTTGCCTGGCCCTTACTCCACCTGCTGGCTCTCCACCCTTAACCCTGTGCCCAGCTCTTGTTTCTTGCTGTCTGTTTGGAAGCCCGGTGCCCATGGACTCCCTACTCCAGCACCCGGAAGGCCTTCCTGCTCGTGTGGAGGACAGGCTCTTGGTGCTCCAACCAGGCCTCAGGGCTGTGCCACTGAGGTGAGAGAGCCAAGTTCAGGACACTGGTCCACAAGAGACCTCCCAGCTCCACGTAATGTCAAACAGCAAAAATCTCCCAGAGATCTCCATCTCAATGCCAAAGCCCAGCTCCACTCAACGACCAGCAAGCTACAGGGCAGGACAACCTATGCCAAACAACTAGCAAGACAGGAACACAACCCCACCCATTAGCACAGAGGCTGCCTAAAATCATAAGAAGACCACAGACACCACAAAACACACCACCAGACGTGGACCTGCCCACCAGAAAGACAAGATACAGCCTCATCCACCAGAACACAGGCACTAGTCTCCTCCACCAGGAACTCTACATAACCCAATGAACAAACCTTAGCCACTGGGGGCAGACACCAAAAACAACGGGAACTACAAACATGCAGCCTGTGAAAAGGAGACCCCAAATACAGTAAGTTAAGAAAAATGAGAAGACAGAGAAACACACAGCAGATGAAGGATCAAGGCAAAACCCCACCAGACCTAACAAATGAAGAGGAAATAGGCAGTCTACCTGAAAAACAATTCAAATAATGATAGTAACGATGACCCAAAATCTTGGAAATAGAATGGAGAAAATAAAAGAAACGTTTAACAAGGACCCAGAAGAACTAAAGAGCAAACAAACAGTGATGAACAACACAATAAAAGAAATTAAAAATTCTCTAGAAGGGATCAATAGGAGAATAACTGAGGCAGAAGAACGAATAAGTGATCTGGAAGATAAAATAGTGGAAACAACTACTGCAGAGCAGAATAAAGAAAAAAGAATGAAATGAATTGAGGACAGTCTCAGAGACACCTGGGACAACATTAAATGCACCAACATATGAATTATAGGGGTTCCAGAAGAAGAAGAGAAAAAGAAAGGGGCTGAGAAAATACTTGAAGTGATTATAGTTAAAAACTTCCCTAATATGGGAAAGGAAATAGTTAATCAAGTCCAGGAAGCACAGAGAGTCCCATACAGGATAAATCCAAGGAGAAACACGCCAATTCACATATTAATAAAACAATCAAAAATTACATACAAAAAAAATTAAAAGCAGCATGGGAAAAACAACAAATAACATACAAGAGAATCCCCATAAGGTTAACAGCTGGTCTATCAGCAGAAACTCTGCAAGCCAGAAGGGACTGGCAGGACATATTTAAAGTGATGGAGGAGAAAAACCTACAACCAAGATTACTCTACCCAGCAAGGATCTCATTCAGATTTGACAGAGAAATAAAAAGCTTTACAGACAAGCGAAAGCTAAGAGAATTCAGCACCACCAAACCAGCTTTACAACAAATGCTAAAGGAACTTCTCTAGACAGGAAACACAAGAGAAGGAAAAGACTTACAATAATAAACCCAAAACAATTAAGAAAATGGTAATAGGAACATACACATCGATAATTACCTTAAAGGTAAATGGATTAAATGCTCCCACCAAAAGACACAGACTGGCTGAATGGAGACAAAAACAAGACCCATATCTATGCTGTCTACAAGAGACCCAGTTCAGACCTAGGGACACATACAGACTGAAAGTGAGGGGATGGAAAAAGATATTCCATGCAAATGGAAACTAAAAGAAAGCTGGAGTAGCAATTCTCCTATCAGACAAAATAGACTTTAAAACAAAGACTATTACAAGAGACAAAGAAGGACACTACATAATGATCAAGGGATCGATCCAAGAAGAAGATATAACAATTGTAAATATTTATGCACCCAACATAGGAGCACCTCAATACATAAGGCAAATACTAACAGCCATAAAAGGGGAAATCAACAGTAACACAATCATAGCAGGGGACTTTAACACCCCACTTTCACCAATGGACAGATCATCCAAAAGGAAAATTAATAAGGAAACACAAGCTTTAAATGATTCATTTAACAAGATGGACTTAATTGATATTTATAGGACATTCCATCCAAAAACAACAGAATACACATTCTTCTCAAGTGCTCATGGAAGATTCGCCAGGATAGATCATATCTTGGATCACAACAGAAAACTGAAATCGTTTCAAGCATCTTTCCTGACCACAACGTTATGAGACTTGATATCAATTACAGGAAAAATCTGTAAGAAATACAAAAACAAGGAGACTAAACAGCACACTACTTAATAACCAAGAGATCACTGAAGAAATCAAAAAGGAAAACAAAAAAATACCTTGAAACAAATGACAATGGAGACACGACAACCCGAAACCTATGGGATGCAGCGAAAGCTGTTCTAACAGGGAAGTTGATAGCAATACAATCCTACCTTAAGAAACAAGGAACATCTCAAACAAACAACCTAAAGCAATTAGAGAAAAAAGAACAAAAAAACCCCAAAGTTAGCAGAAGGAAAGAAATCGTAAAGGTCAGATCAGAAATAAATGAAAAAGAAATGAAGGAAACGATAGCAAAGATCAATAAAACTAAAAGCTGGTTCATTGAGAAGATAAACAAAACTGATAAACCATTAGCCAGACTTATTAAGAAAAAAAGGGAGAAGACTGAAATCAATAGAATTAGAAATGAAAAAGGAGAAGTAACAACTGACATTGCAGAAATACAAAGGATCATGAGAGATTACTACAAGCAACTCTATGCCAATAAAATGGACAACCTGGACGAAATGGACAAATTCTTAGAAAGGCACAACCTTCCAAGACTGAAACAGGAAAAAATAGAAAATATGAACAGACCAATCACAAGCACTGAAATTGAAACTGTGATTAAAAATCTTCCAACAAACGAAAGCCCAGGACCAGATGGCTTCACAGGCGAATTCTATCAAACATTTAGGGAAGAGCTAAAACCTATCATTCTCAAACTCTTCCAAAATATGGCAGAGGGAAGAACACTGCCAAACTCATTCTACTAGGCCACTATCACTCTGATACCAAAACCAGACAAAGATGTCACAAAGAACACTACAGTCCAATATCACTGATAAACATAGATGCAAAAATCTTCAACAAAATACTAGCAAACAGAATCCAACAGCATATTAAAAGGATCATACACTATGATCAAGTGGGTTTATCCCAGGAATGTAAGGATTCTTCAGTATATGCAAATCAATCAACGTGATAAACCATATTAACAAATTGAAGGAGAAAAACCACATGATCATCTCAATAGATGCAGGGAAAGCTTTTGACAAAATTCAACACCAATTTATGATAAAAAACCCTCCAGAAAGTAGGCATAGAGGGAACTTTCCTCAACATAATAAAGGCCATATATGACAAACCCACAGCCAACATCATCCTCAATGGTGAAAAGCTGAAACCATTCCCACTAAGATCAGGAAAAAGACGAGGTTGCCCACTCTCACCACTATCACTCAACATAGTTTTGGAAGTTTTAGCCAGAGCAATCAGAGAAGAAAAAGAAATAAAAGGAATCCAAATTGGAAAAGAAGAAGTAAAGCTGTCACTGTTTGTAGATGACATGATAATATACACAGAGAATTCTAAAGATGCTACCAGAAAACTGCTAGAGCTTATAAATGAATTTGGTAAAGTAGCAGGATACAAAATTAATGCACAGAAATCTCTTGCATTCCTATAGATTACTGATGAAAAATCTAAAAGTGAAATTAAGAAAACACTCCCATTTACCACTGCAACAAAAATAAAATAGCAATAAACCTACCTAAGGAGACAAAAGACCTGTATGCAGAAAATTATAAGACACTGATGAAAGAAATTAAAGATGATACAAATAGATGGAGAGATATACCATGTTCTTGGATTGGAAGAATCAATATTGTGAAAATGACTCTACTACCCAAAGGAATCTACAGATTCAATGCAATCCCTATCAGACTACCAATGGCATTTTTCACAGAACTAGAACCAAAAAATCTCACAATTTGTATGGAAACACAAAAGACCCTGAATAGCCAAAGCAATCTTGAGAAAGAAAAATGGAGCTGGAGGAAACAGGCTCCATGACTTCAGACTACACTACAAAGTTACATAATCAAGACAGTATGGTACTGGCACAAAAACAGAAAGATAGATCAATGGAACAGGATAGAAAGCCCAGAGATAAACCCACACACATATGGTCACCTTATCTTTGATAAAGGAGACAAGAATACATAGTGGAGAAAAGACTGCCTCTTCAATAAGTGGTGCTGGAAAACTGGACAGCTACATGTAAAGAATGAAATTAGAACACTCCCTAACACCATACACAAAAATAAACTCCAAATGGATTAAAGACCTAAATGTAAGGCCAGACACCATCAAACTCTTAGAGGAAAACATAGTCAGAACACTGTATGACATAAATCACAGCAAGATCCTTTTTGACCCACCTCCCAGAGAAATGGAAATAAAAACAAAAATAAACAAATGGGACCTAATGAAACTTAAAGGCTTTTGCACAGCTAAGGAAACCCTAAACAAGACGAAAAGATAACCCTCAGAATGGGAGAAAATATTTGCAAATGAAGCAACTGACAAAGGATTTATCTCCAAAACATACAAGCAACTCATGCAGTTCAATATCAAAAAAACAAAGAACCCAATCCAAAAATGGGCAGAAGACCTAAAGAGACATTTCTCCAAAGAAGATATACAGATTGTCAACAAACACATGATAGAATGCTCAACATCATTAATCATCATAGAAATGCAAATCAAAACTACAATGAGATATCTCACACCAGTCAGAATGGCCATCATCAGAAAATCGACAAACAATAAATGCTGGAGAGGGTGTGGAGAAAAGGGAACCCTCTTGCACTCTTGGTGGGAATGTAAATTGATACAGCCACTATGGAGAACAGTATGGAGGTTCCTTAAAAAACTAAAAATAGAACTACCATACGACCCAGCAATCCCACTACTGGGCATATACCCTGAGAAAACCATAATTCAAAAAGAGTCATGTACCACAATGTTCACTGCAGCACTATTTACAACAGCCAGGACATGGAAGCAACCTAAGTGTCCATTGACAGATGAATGGATAAAGAAGATGTGGCACATATATACAATGAAATATTACTCAGCCATAAAAAGAAATGAAATTCAGTTATTTGTAGTGAGGTGGATGGACCTAGACACTGTCATACAGAGTGAAGTAAGTCAGAAAGAGAAAAGCAAATACCGCAGGCTAACACATATATATGGAATCTAAAAAAAAGAAAAAAAGAATGGTCAGAAGAACCTAGGGGCAAAATGGGAATAAAGATGCAGACCTACTCGAGAATGGACTTGAGGATATGGGGAGGGGGAAGGGTAAGCTGGGACAAAGTGAGAGAGTGGCATGGACATATATACACTACCAAATGTAAAATAGATAGCTAGTGGGAAGCAGTCACATAGCACAGGGAGATCAGCTCGGTGCTTTGTGTCCACCTAGAGGGGTGGGGAAGGGAGGGTGGGAGGGAGACGCAAGAAGGAGGGGATATGGGGATACATGTATATGTATAGCTGATTCACTTTGTTATACATCAGAAACTAACATACCACTGTAAAGCAATTATACTCCAATAAAGATGTTGGAAAAAAAAAAAGATAACCAACAATGGGAAAAAAAAAACAAAAATAAATGAAAACAAAACAAAAAAAGTAATGCATTAGTGATGTGGGAAGTAGGTGTTAACTCTTTTCCTGAAGGTCAGCTTTAAGCTGACTGGAATCAGAAGTGTCATTTTTGTCATGCTACTATTATGCCCTCACTGTAAGAATAAACTTAAAGAATTTTTCCAGTGTTTAGATTGCTTTGCAGGGACAATTTATCCATTAAGCACAGTAGGCACATTGCCAAGAACCCCTGATACATTTTAGGGGCCACAAAAATATTTTAATTTCTTTTAAAATCAGGAGAAAAAATAAACTTTTAGAGTAGAAGAAAAAGTTTAATTTTCTTCAAATGAAAATTTTAAAAAATGAGAATTTTAGGGCACTTGAAAATCTATTACTTTTTTTAAATAGGAAAAAAGTTGAAACATTTAAAATTATATCAAAAGTAATGTTTAATATTGATATTATTATGGAAGAAGGGGGCCCTGAAGGCCAGAGTGCCCAGGGCCCACAAAAGACATAATGTGGCCCCTCCTGCTTTTTTTCACCCCAACAAAAGATCTCTTCTTTCCCTGAGAAAACTTCTTATCTCACTAAAATATTACAATGGGGAAGTTACAGAACTTAAAATAAAAGACTGAAATTTGAATATACTCTGCCATTTACTCTTTCTGTGACCCTGAGCAAATTGTGAGCTTATCCAAATTTCTGTTTGCTCATCAGTAAATGGATATCACAAGTATGACGTCTTCCTACCTTTGATCTTTCCATATTCAATCAGCTCACCCTTTATATTCACTGCATTACAGAAGGAACAACATGGCTGAAAAAAGTAGAATCAAATTTTTTGTTTGTTTTTGCATTCCCAAGTCCTAGGCTCCCAGAAGAATAGAAACATGTACATTTCATGTACATTGAAAATAAATAAAATAAATAAGAAATAATCCTATCCTCAAATTAGATGAAGAAATTTATGATCCTACCCTTCCCCTACCACTCTCCTGAAAAACACTGATCTGTTCTCTACTATAAATTTGCCTCTTCCATAATGTCATATAAATTGAATCATACAGTTTGTAACCTTCAGAGATTGGCTTCTGTCACTCAGCATAATGTATTTGCACTAAGACATGTGTACATAAATCGTTTCTTTTATATTGCTGGATAGTATTGTATCGCCTGGATATGCCACAGCTTGTTAAAGGACACAAGTTATTTCTAGTTTTTGGTTAAGAATAGAGCTATTATAAACATTCATTTATAGGTTTTTGTGTGAGTATACATTTCATATCTCTATAGTGAATACCTAGGAGTGAGATCCCTAGGTCATATAATAAATGCACATTTAATTTTATAAGAAAATGCCAGACTGTTCTCCATAGTGGTTGTACTATTTTGTATCACCAAGATCAATGTTCAAAAGTTCTAGTTGCTCCCCATCCTCAGTAGCATTTGGTATTATTAGAATTACTTCTTTTAATCATTCTAATAGACGTGTAGGGACACATCACTATGATTTTAATCTCAATTTCCCTAGTGGCTAACGATACTAACCATCTTTCCATGTGTTTATTTTCCATCTATATTACCTTATTCCTAACTGTTAAAATATTTTTCAGTTGGATTGTTGAGTTTGGGGTGTTTAGGGAGTTCTTTATGTATTCTAGATACATGTTTTTTTAGGTATGTGAATTGTAAATATTTTATCCCTGTCTGTAGCTTATATTTTAATTCTTGTAACTGTTTTTCATAGATTAAAAGGTTTAAATTTTAATAAGTCCCATTTATCATATTTTTCTTTTGTAGATCACACTTTTGGTGCTGCATATAAGAACTCCTTGCCTACCTCCAGATCATGAAAATTTCTGCTATTTTTTTTCTAAAAGCATTTTAATTTAACCTCTAAATTTATATCTATGGTATTTTTGGAGTTAACTTTTAACAAAATCTTAAAGATCAAGATTCTTTTTTCTTTCTTTGTGCATGTGGATGTCCAATTGTTCTAATACCATTTGTTGAATACTGATTTGCTTTTGAATCTCTGTTGAAAATCAAATGGCTATATTTGTATGTGTGTATTTTTGAATTCTTTATTCTGTTCCAATGATCTAAGTGTTTATCTCTTGAGTAATATTACACTGATTTCCACAGTTTCTCAGAAATTTTCAAAATAGGATAGTGTGATTCCTCCAACTTTTCTTTTTCAAAATTGATTTAGCTACTTTACTTCCTTTGCCCTTGTATATAAATTTTAGAATCAGTTTGTCTATGTATACCAAGAATCCTGCTGAGATTTTGATTTCATTAACTTTATAGATCTATTTGGGTAAAATGGAGATCTTTACTATGTTGAGCTGTCCAATCCATGAACATAGTATGTCTCCATTTATTTAGATCTTTGAATTCTTTCATTAGTACCATGTGGTTTTCAGCATATAGAGCCTAAACATGTTTTGTTTGCTTTATAACTATGTATTTCATTTTTAAGAGATATTATAAATGTCTATTTTTAAGATTTCAGTTTCTAATTGTACATTGTTAGTATACAGAAATTTTGTGTCTGTATTGACTGTGTATCCCATGATCTTGCTAATCCCACTTTTAGTTTTAGAGGGTTTTTTTTTTTTTTTTTTTGGTAGATTCTGTGAGATTTTCTATGTAGACAATCATATCACCTATGAATAGAGGTAGATTTAATTTTTCCTTTCTGATATGTGTACCTTTTATTTACTTTTATTGCCTCATTGCAATGGAAAGGCCTTTCAGTATGATGTTAAGTAGGGGTATTGAGAATGAATACGCTTACTTTATTTCTTATCTTGGGAGAAAGCAATCTCTTACCAGTAAGTGTGATCTTGGCTGTAGGTTTTTGTAGATGCCTTTTTTTTTTTTTTTTTTTTTTTTCGGTACGCGGGCCTCTCACTGTTGTGGCCTCTCCCATTGCGGGGCACAGGCTCCGGACGCGCAGGCCCAGCGGCCATGGCTCACGGGCCCAGCCGCTCCGCGGCATGTGGGATCCTCCCGGACCGGGGCACGAACCCGTGTCCCCTGCATCGGCAGGCGGACTCTCAACCACTGCGCCACCAGGGAAGCCCTGTAGATGCCTTTTATCAGGGTGCAAAGTTCCTTTCTATTCCTAGTTGCTGAGAGTTTTTATCCTGAATGAGTGTTAAATTAGGTCAAATGTTTGTTACATCTATTAATAGGATCATGTGGATTTTCTCCTTTGGAATGTGATTTTAGTGGATTACCTTAAGTGATTTTCAAATATTGAACCAGTCTTGCATTCCTGGGATAAATCCTATTTTTAAAAATAGATTATCATTATTTTTACATGTATTCCTGAATTCAACTTAGTAATACTTTGTTGAGGATTTTTTGAATCTATGATTTTGAGGGATATTGGTCTACATAATTCTTTTCTTAAAGAATTTTGTCTGATTTTGGGGTCAGGATAATGCTGGCTTGGGAAAGATTGTTTGCAAAGTGTTTCTGACTCTTCTATTTTATGAATGATATTGCTTAGAATTTTAAATGTTTCAGTAGGATTCACTAGTAAAATAATCTGGGCCTGTAGATTTCTTTTTGAGATATTTTAATTAAAAATTCAAATTCTTTAGTAGTTAAGGACTATTGTCTACTTCATCTTCAGAGAATTTTGCTCCTTTATCATTTTTGAGGAATTGGTCCATTTTATCTAAGTTGTTGAATTAGAGTTGTTTGTAGTCTTCTAATTATCCTTTGAAAGACATCGTGATCTATAGAAATATATTCCATATCATTCCTGTTACTGGTAATTTGTGCCTTCTCTTTCTTTTCTTTGACTCTGTTGCTAGAAGTTTATCAATTTTATTATTTTTTTTAAAAGACAATGTTTTAGTTTCATTGAGATTCTCTAATATTTTATTGTTATTTTAAATTCTATTGAACTCTGTCGCTAACTTTATTCTTTCCTTGTACTTACTTTGGGTTTAATTTGCTTTTTTGTGTCTAGTTTCTTAATGTAGAAGCTTAGATTGTTGATTTGAGATTTTTGGCTTTTTTGTAATATAAGTATTTAATGCTATGAAAAATATCTTCTCAGCACTGATTTAGCTGTATTCTACAAATTTTGATACATTGTATTTTTATTTCCATTTACTTAAAAATATTTTTCAATTTCCCTTGATACTTCTTCTTTGACCCATGGATTTTTAGAAGCATATTGTTTAATTGCCAGTTTGGAGACTTTCCTGTTATCTTTCTGCTATTTATTTCTAGTTTAATTCTATTATGATCAGAAAACAAACTTTTTGTGATTTCAGTTCTTTGAAGTATATAAATGTTTGTTTTGTGACCTATAATATGGTCTACGGTGGTGAATATTTCATGTGCACTTAAAAAGAATATGTATTCTGCTACTGTTCTGTGGCATTTTATATGTCAATTTACAATTACAATGACAAATTACAGTATAAATGTCAATTACACCTAGCTGGTTGATAATGTTGTACAGTTCTTCTATATCCTTACTGATTTCTGTCAACCAATTCTATCTATTACTAAAAGAGTAGTGTGGAAGTCTGCAACTATAATTGTGGATTTGCCTGTTTCTCTTTTCAGTTCTGTCAGTTTTACTTCATATATTTTGTATTAGTTTGCTAGCACTACCATAATAAAGTACCACAGACTGACTTAGACAAAGAAATGTATTTCCTCACAGCTCTGGCAACTAAACATCTAAGATGATGGTATTGGCAGCATTAGTTCTTTTGAGGTTTCTCTCCTTGGATAGCTGCCTTCTCCCTCTGTCTTTGTGTGTTCTCTGTGTGTGTGTCTGTGTCTTGATCTCCTCTTCTTATAAAGACATCAAGTCATACTGGAGTAGAGCCCATCCCAATGACCTCATTTAACTTTAAGTAACTCTTTAAAGACACTATTTTTAAATATAGCCACATTCTGAGGTACTGGGTATTAGCACTTCAACATATAAATTTGGGGGGAACACAATCCAACCTATAATACTCTTCCCTCTGGTTCCCTAAAATTCATGTACTTCTCACATGCCAAATGCTTTCACACCATTCCAATAGCCCCAAAAGTCTTAACATATTTCAACATCAACTCTTAGTCCAAAATCTCATCTAAATATCATCTAAATCATGAATGGGTGAGATTCAAGGTATGATTCTTCATGAGGCAAAATTACTCTCTGAGCCCACTAGGGTAGCAGCTCGACCTTCCAGGTTTTGGGGTACATACACATTTTCAATTGCTATGTTTTCATAATGAATTGGCCCTTTATTATCATAAAAGTCCATTTACTGCTCTGATTTCTTTAATTCCTATGAGTGATATTTACTGTGTATTTTATCTACTAGGTTCTCTTATTTATTAATTCTATAGAAATAAATTCAAGCCATAGTAAACCAGTTTTCCTCAAAAAGCTGGGCTGGATTAAGACCTTTTTGGAAGCCCTGAGTATTGGGAAGATTATGGTGTCTCTAATATTTATTTTACATTTATAATATAATAAAACTACGTAATAAAGTGATATTAGACTTTAAAATACAAATACCAAATACGTGTCAGCTAAAATTAAAACTAGCTTTTTTTCTAGAAAAGAACACACTTACTGAAGCTAAACTTTCTCATTTGCTGGTATCCTAAGTAAATCCTTTCTCTTACATCACATAACTAACCACTGTCAATGAGTGCTCTACAGAATTAGCCAAAATGGTCCTTTGGTCCAATAAATTTGGGAAATACCAAATACAATATCTCTCTAATAAAAGCCTATTAAATGCTTTCAGAGGTTTAAAATTTATTCAAAAATTAAAATTCTTTAATATATTATAATTAATTTGATGACAGAACTATTTTTCATATAATGCCTACTAATGTCTCATAAAATATATTTTTCTCTCAGTACATTTTAGAAGGCACTTCAGAAATACTGCATCATTTTCTAAGCAGTTACTATGTGTTGGGGACTATTCTAAACATTTTGCACACTTTGATTATTTACAACATGTCAGATTTGGGGCATGAGTAGATATTATGAGGTAAACATTATTGTCTTCATTTTATAGATAAGGAAATTGAGACAGTGAGGACACATAACTTTAAGCAATGGAACTGTGATTCAGACTTCATTTTAGATTATTCTCTCTATAATCTACCCAGCATGGAGGAGCAGCCCGTCAGTCTTTCTTTTCTAGGGACTGATGTCACATTCTCTTCTCCTCAGATTTGATTCAAACTTCAGAACCCCACCTTTTGTCTACATGTGCTATTCTAGTAGACTTTTGCCCTCTGATTCACTGAATCCTTAACCCTTAATTCTCATTTGGTTCTGAGGTTAAATTCATTCTCTGGTTTTCAAATGAGACCATACTAGGAAAAAGCATGAGACTGTACATTTCACCTCAGTCCTGCCACAGCCCTGCCTCAGCCTTGTAATAAACATATATCACTTGTCCCGAAGGGCTGAAGAGTTGCTGTGGTGTTAGATGATGAGAGGAAGGAAAGAAGACTGAACAAATAAGGTAGATGTCAGGAGAGAATGAGAGGTCAGGGGAAAGCCATTGATGGGTTTGATATACCCTGTCTTCAGTTCTCTCTCTCCAAATTGGAGGAGAAAAGAATTTAACAGAATCAGAAAGGCATACTGCTATCCAGTAATCCCAGGCATCTCAAAATATTCAAGGGACTCCCAACAAGTTTTTTCCAAAAAGTGAGATATAACAGAGTTTGTTGACAACCTTGTAATATGACTCTCATGATAAAAGCTATACAGTTAAGTTATGGTTTTATAAACTGTTATATCTATAATACATGTTTATTTGTATATATCTATTAATAAAATGTTATTTGGCACCATTTCCTTAGTAAATCCTATAAACAATAAATGTAATTTCTTTAATCAGGAAATAATTAAAACCAGTGAGTGATGTTCAGCTCTGCTGAAGTCAAATGATCCATTAATTATTTAATTATAAAATTCATTAGGTATCTTCTAAGTTATGGCTTTTAGAAGCTTAGTCAGCCATTAAAAGTTTCAACTGCTTGATTTCATAACTTGGAAGGTTTGTTAAGGTCATATCAGAATTTTAGCTAGATTCATACTTCATGCCCAAGTCAGGTAGGCTTTCTGGCATGGAGTCTGGTGACTCCTCAGACAGCTGGCAAAGGAGTGGGTAAGTTAAAGAAATGAATGAGGGAAGACTAGACATAAACTAAGCTCGTCAGGTTGACTGTGGCAAATCAAGCAACAAGCCACATTAAAGAGGTCTAAAAAAGTGAGAATTGGCCTCCTGCCTGATTTAGTCTGAGATTTCTGAGAGATTTTTCTTTTTTTCCCCCTGTAAGGCTTACCACGTACACAATGCAGTTTTGATTCCTCTTTACACTGCTAATAAACTTGGTTGGACAAACACTCATCTGTTTACCCACTGACAGGCTTCCTTGTCTTGTATCTGGGTTGGGAATATATCAGCCTAAGAGCCTGTGGTCTTGCCTTAAGGGGTAGAGTGTGAAGAGGATGGTCAAAGTCAGAAGAGTAAATGAAATACCCACAAACCTGGACCAGAGGAGAGACAATCACTTTTAACAAGTCATTATTTTGATTAGGAGTAGGTGTTGTACTTGACAGTGTTTCTTTAACAGAGAGGCCAATGTTGGTGAATACAAAGACAAGATTACAAGGGTGCAGTTTTGTGCAAATGTAAGGCTAGGGGGAAGAATGCACCACTGAATTTTCAAGATGCTGAAGCAAAACTCACTTCTTCAAACAAAGTCAATCATTTTAGAGTCGTATAGCTGGACAAAGGTATTTTTTTGACAGCTCTATTCAGCTATAATTAACATAAAGGGTACAATTTGATGTTTTGACATGTTTACACCTGTAAAACCATCACCACAATCAAAATAGGAACACAGCCATCACTCACAAAAGTTTCCTGACCCTTTGCAACCTTTACCCTTCCTCACTCCTTCTTGTCCAACCTCACCTCACCCCCCATTTCCAAGCAGCCGCTGATCTGCTTTCTTCCACTAGAGACTGGTTTGTCTTTTCTAGATTTTATACAGTGGAACTTTATAGTATGTACTTTTTTTTTCTGGCTTCTAATCACTTAATTATTATTTTGAGACTCATCCATGTTGTAGTTCAATAGTTCATTCCTGTTTATTGACGACTAGCCTTCTATTGTATGGACAGAACAGTTTGTTTATCCACTCATCTATCGATAGACACATGGGTATGTATTGGTTATCTGTTGTTGTGTAACACACGATCCCACAACTTAGAAGTTTAAACAACAAGGTGCTTATTATCTCATAGTTTCTGTGGGTCAGGAATCAGTGCAGCTTTGTTGGGTACCTCTGGCTCAGGGTCTCTTATTAGGCTGCAATTAAGGTGTCATCCAGGGCTACAGGAATCTCATCCCTCAACTGGAGGAGGATCCACTTCCAAGCTCACTCATGTGGCAGGCCCATGTTGGTAGGACTCAGGTTCCCCAGTGAGACAGGCTAGGCTAGGCTGTGATGGTTGATAAATCCTAAAAACCTCAGTGGCTCAACACAATAAAGTTTATTTTTGACTCCCACCATTGTCAAATGCAGGACAGGTAGCTCTTATGTACTTGAAGCTATATGATCTAAAACACGTGGCTTCCATGATCACCATGGAAGAGAAGAGAGTTACATGGTCATGTAGAATATTTTCTGAGGGTTGAGGACAGAAATGCCTCACATCACACGTACATACATCCCACTGTTGGTCCCCAGTCCCCTCATACCACATCCACCTATATCTTGTTGCACCTCAGTCCCCTTAAAACTGAGCAGGACCCTATGGGGCTCCTGGGCACAGTAGCCTTTCCATGTCCCCTGTTTCTTGTTTGTGGGGAATAGACTCCAACCTCCATGACCTTCCCAGAGTTCCAAAGGGCAGATTTGAACAGTTGCTAATCAGGGAAGGGAGAGGATGCAGAGACAAAGGAGGAGCAGCCAAGAAACAATAGTGCAGCCTTGGGGCAGGGTCCTGGTTCCACCTCAAGGGATACACATAATGATATCTTTGAGCTCTTTAAAGAACTAAAACCCCCAACAAATTGAAGATACTAGCATTCTTCATTCCAGAGAAGCTCATCAGGAGACCACCTGTGGCCAGATTTACTGAGTACAGGCCCTGCACACACCCTGATCCTTATCAGCAACTCCGCCCTTGAACCATTTCTATAAAACTCCTCACCAAATCCTCCCGGGTTGGGACACACAGTTTTGAGAGGCACAAGCTCTCTGTGTCCCCCTTTGCCGGGCAAAGCAATAAAGCTATTCTTATCTACATGACCCAAAACTCTGTCTCTCAGATTCGATTCAGCACCAGTGCACAGAGGCCGAGTTTTCAGCATCACTCTCACATCATGTCCACTTACATCATGTTGTCAGAACACAGTCCCATAGCCTCAACCTAATGGTTAGGGGAACGAAGCAAATAAGTATCTGTGAGCACTAACTGGCAAGTGCCCTGACTCCAATGTCAGCTTCTAACCCCATTAGGGCCAAGACGTTGCCTTTCTTGTTCATGGTTGAATCGGCAGTCCATATTCAGTCCCAGGCACATAATAGCTGCTCAACAAATATTTGTATTATATTTTCATTTATATAATTTCAAAACCTCTATGAGGCAATTCTTATTATTGTCATTTTCAGATGAATGGCCTGAGGCTCAGAGAAGTTACATAACTGAATCAAACCCTGATTTTGTGCCTTCATGTTCAATAAACTTTATGTGATACCACTGGATTTTCTTTGGTGGCTTTGGGTCTTTTGATCAGCCCTGTGTTGAGTGGATTCTAACATGACTTTCTTCTGAGGGTATAGCTGGGGGGCACAGATGGTTCTACCTACCACAGACTTTCTGCTCATTGTTTTGCTCATTTTCATTTTCCCCCAGGCCTCTGTTTAGCTTTTGTGACAGCGGACAGAGAGTGAGTCTAGAATCTGCCCATACTTTTTACGGTCTTTTGTTCTCCCAGGTTTCTGGGGTGATGCCCAGTTGCAGTCCTAGCTCTGCTGCCTTTGTGCCACGCCAGGTAGAGCTGTGGGTTCCCACATGCTATTTCTTAAAGATGCACCCTCCAGTCCCTGGGCAAGGACCTCCCCAGAGGCTAAGCCAGTGGACTCACTTCAAAGTCACAACCTTTCTCCTCCCAGAGGTTTAAACTGCTCCTTCATCTTTTGGACTGTCACTGGTTTTCATTATTTTTGTTTCTCCACCAGTGCGCCCTTCCATGAAGAGGTCTCACTCATTACTCCTCCATAAGGTGCCCAGCATGGAGCCCCTCCTTTCAGTTTCCCTCCTTCAGAGACTGATCCCATCCTCTTCCCAAATGTCACATCCTCATCTATCCTACTTACCACACACACACACACACACACACACACCCCTCATCCTTCCTTGGAGCTCAGTCTTGTGTTTCACTTTAAAGCTGTCAGTACAGGAATATGTTCATGCTGGGTCACACCTGTATCAAGATGGACAGATTTCTAAAGGTTTGGAAGAGCATTGCTGATATTCTCTTCAGGCTCTCCTTTGCTCTTTCCCCTCCTCTTTCTCTGCTTCTCAACTCCTCCACCTACCATGACCTCCTCCTTTTGGTCTATTAAGTAATATTTTATTGCTATAACTCCAATTATGATAGCCATGGTTATTTAGTATTTCTAAAGCTTTCCATCATATATCACTTGGCAGTCATCATTCTCTTAATTCTCAAAAACTGGGTCAGTGAATCTCCCATGTTATCATGTAATGTGCAAAAGGGATGGTAGCTTAATCCGGCGTCACTCAGAGGGTCAGGCCCCTCTATGAGATGTGAAATTCTGACAGCCTGCTTTTTGCTTACTGGATGCTGAGTGCAGAGACCGTGTTCCTCTCTTCATTAGGCTATTTGTAATCACTCAATAGGATGGTATCACTGTAACGGCAGCAACAGCATACAGGAACACGGCACTAAGATAATTACAAGCAAATGGAAACCTGAAGAATGGGTGGTGAACGTAATAAGACTTCATCACTAGGAGCCAAGTTTCTCAGAATCCTCTGAGAAAAGGGTTCATGTGAAAGCCTTGCCAGTCAAGGACAACTTAGGATGGCAGCCAGAGAATAAATACCTACCCGCAGTCTCTCACTGCCCAAGTGAGCACTACTTTATCAGAAGCTGGATGTGTGGTTCATGTTTCATTACCTGAGTCAGGAAGAGTGTAAATTTGGAGGCCATGTATTACAATTTTCCCCTGTCTTGAACTGTTAACAGCAGACCTCTGGCTTGGGTTGCAACCTTAAAAATCTATGAGCTCTTTTCTACTTCGTTGGAGCATCAAAAGTGTGCTGCCCCAAGAGCTGGAGTAAATGCAATTATGGAAATAGCCATGCTTTGTTACACATCCTGCAGAGACTTGCCTAAGTTTATGTGGGAGGAGGAATTTTGCATACCTTGCCTGGTTTGCCATAACTCAATCTGTGTTCTGAGACTCTTCCTTATAGTTGATGAATTGCCCTATAATTGAAATTGCCTTGGGTTTTCACTTTGCTCACTTTAAATTATATAATTCAGGCATTTAAAAATTTGCTGACAGATTCACCATCAAACAAAATGGTCCACTCTTTAAAGCTAAGCCTGTGCTATAGGATCAGGGATTCTAAAGCATTTGCATGTTTAGGATGTCAGCCAATTTGAGAAGTAACCATCTTTAAGACTTATTAATGCTTTCATCCTGACATAATGCTTTGCATCCTAATCTTCTATCTTTCCCCGAAAGCTATCTGTTATGGGCTGAGTTGTGTCTCCCCAAAATTCATATGTTGAAGCCCTAACCCCCAGTACCTCAGAATGTGACTGTATTTAGAGATAGGGCCTTTGAAGAGGTGATTAAGTTAAAATGAGGCTGTTATGGTGGACCCTAATCAAATCTGACTGGTGTCTTTATAAGAAGAGGAAATTTGGACACACAAAAAGACACCAGGGATGTGTGTGCAAAAAAAAAAAAAGGATATGCGAGGACACAGAGAAAAGGCAGCCATCTATAAGCCAAGAACAGAGGCCTCAGAAGAAACCAAACTTGCCAACACCTTGATCTTGGACTTATAGCCTCTCGAATTATAAGAAAATAACTTTTTCTTATTTAAGCCTCCCAGTCTGTGTATTTTGTTATGGCAGCCTTAGCAAACTAATGTACCAACCAAAGACCAATATCTGATCAAAACTTAACTCAGTTAAAAACCTGAAGTTTCATTATGGGAATGATTTGCTCATCTAGAAATGGTTTAACTGGACTGTCCCAATATAGTATCAGTTATTTCTGGTGGACGGACATTGCTATGTATGCTTTTTGTTCATTCATTTAGCAAACTTTAATTCAGAACTTGTGACTCTTGCACAGTGCTAGGCACCAAGAGTAATGCAAGCATACAATAAAATATATGACACATTTAAGTGACTCTAATATGAGGAAACATAAAATACTCTGTGAGTAGTACAAAACAAATGAAGTAGGTGTTCAGAGTAGTGAGAAGGAACTTCTGGCAGGGTCAGTTTGGGATGTGTGATATTTGTAATAGCAGAAATGAAGCTGGAGGGCAAGAAAGATAATAGGCATAAATAGATCAAATAGCAAGAAGAGCATTTTGGCAGAAAAGTAAGACGTACAGAGTATCAGTTACCAAAGATAACACTGGAATAATGGTTCACTGGGAATAGATTAGGGAAGACCTTCAATTCTAGATTTAGATGCGTAAATTAACCTACATGATTACACCCATACTCTTAGCAAATTGGGAACCAATAAAATTTATGAGCATGAAACATAAGAGTAAGGTAGCTAAGAGCCCTGCCTTCAGAGTAGACTAACCTAGTTCTATTTTTAGCCCTACCTTGACCTAGCTTTACGGCCATAGTTAGTCGTTAGTTACTTAACGTTTTTACGTCTCAATTTCTACTTTTGTAAAAAGTGCAGATTAAAAACACTATCCTACCTCATAGAATAGTTATATATATATATATATAAAATTTAGCTTCTACTTGGTGCCTGGACCAAAGTAAGCACTCAGTAAATTTAACTTCTACGATGATGAGAAGGATGATTTAAATTTACCTTTCAGGAAAGCTAATCTTGAAGTGACATTATTAAGGAATGCAAGGGCTTTTTTAGTTAGTAAAAATCTCTAAATCATTCTAGATCGGGTATTTTTTCTTTTAATTTTTATTCTTCTTAGGATTAAATATTTTTCCTTTGAAAACAATGAAAAAGAAGAGATATGAAACTTAATGACTTGCTTCACTAAATAGACTAGAAATGTGCAAATATGAAAAAATGTCTATACACTGCTAAACATTCAAATAAAAACAATTCCTTTGGTAAGGAAATCAGTTTGGGTATGATCTCACCATCAAACAAGGAAATATTTGAAATGTAGACGATCTAAACCATATTTGCAAAATTTTTTGTTTATTTTGTTTTAATTTTGAATGTTCAGTTTCTTGGGTGCAGAGCCAGGGTATTGAGTGAGGAAAATGTGGAAGAGGCAGAAAGTGGGTTAACCTTTCTGTAATCTCATAAAAACCACTGTTCTCAGATTCAAACAAAATTCCAGGTTGGGGCTCATGTCACCCTTCAAAAGAACATATGACCATTTCCTGAGCTTGGCTCTATTACTCTTTGTTTTGGCCTCTACATTTGGCAGATCCTGGTGATGGGGCCATGCATTTCCCTCAACACAAGTCCAATGGCAAAGTGGAGTCTGAAAGGTCTTGTGCCCAAGCTTTCAGCGCTTTCTCTCCTGGGAGAAATTCTGGCGTGAGCACAGCCTCTCTTGACCGAAGCTGTTATTTATTAAAGCAGAGATAAATTGATGGATTCAGCAGCAGTGGACCAAAGTTGAGCTCTGCCGCAGGATGCTGAAGACCTTGTCAGACACGTGCAGCCAGTAGACAGCTGTAAGGCAACCCTTCACCTGAAAGCTCCGCCAGGGTAATTAGTGTTGCAAATGAGTCAAGCTCACCGTGGCATATGCTGAAATCTAAAATAGCCCCCTAAGTCACCACCTTCGTGTTATGACAATCTGGACTGCTGTCAGAGTGTGCTAAATGCATTCTCAAAGGGTTAACAGAGCAATAACAAAGAGGCTAAAAACTGTCTCCCCCATCGCCCACTTTCCCACCCTAGATAATTTCCAAAACCCATTTAAAACAGAAATGGATTCCAGTGAGTCTTCTATACCACAGCCTGATCTTTGGCTGTATAAGATTACTTTTCAACAATATAAGATGCATAAGTGCCTTTTCATCGTATGAAGAAAGCATGCCCACTGGCAAATGAATCATATTATAAAAATTGATTGTATCCCAAAAGGGAAAAATGTTATTGAAGATCCAATGGCCTGGGATGATACACCATTGATCATTGTAAGAAATACTTCCAGAAACTGTTTTTAATCTTTCCACCAGAGCATTAGCAATTATTCTTTAGCCCATGGTGAGTAATGACTTGAGTTTCCCAGCTTCTCAATCGATAAAACATTTACCCTACCGCTACAAATGTGCTCTTCGCTTAGACAAGCAGAATTTTTCTTCCAATTACTCTTTTTTTAGCGTGACCTCATAAAATATTTTAAAACATATTTCAAGCCTTTTTTTCTTTTTTAAAAAAGGAAAGGAACAATACTCTTCCACGTGTTTATATTTTCCCCTTTCTTTCTTTCTTTCGAGAAGTCATGAAGATTTCATAGTTATCTGAATAGCTAAGACTGCTTTCTTATCATCTCTTGCAAACTGAAGACATGGTTTGAGTCCAGCCAACTGCTACATTTGGGGTTAGCCAATATTAAAACAACCCCCTTCCCACTCTGCCTGCACAAAGGTTTAAATTCCTTTGAAAATCACCACCAACAAAATAACTCCCAAGGAGGCTGAGCAACTCCTTCACTTTCTCTGCATGGCTCATAAAACTATAGCACTGGCTAATGGAGAGCTGCCATAAAACACACTGTTATCAGGGTAACAAATAACTGTGCAGAAAATTAGAGATGAAGACGAACATCCAGAAATGCCCTCTGACAACTGAAAAGGTAACGTTACAGCAAGTTCTCCTTTCCAAAGAATTCATGCTGTATTTTCATTTGAAATTACAACCTCAACTCAAGCAAAAGTCCCAGTACTATCTCTTATCACAGTTGCCTTCTGTCTAGAACGAAATCTACTTGGGCATATTTATTAAACTAAGGTTCTTGCACAAAGGAATTTGAAACTTCTGAAAGAAGACTGATTTGCGCTGGGTTTTTGCGTGAAGGTTTGGTTTGTGATCACAGACACTTTTGTCATTAGGTTTGGAAAATCAAGTCCAGTATCAATAAGGTACATTCTTTGTTCTTTCTCTAACTAAGGGTGGCTTTAAACAGTGTGTGCCTGAACTGAGTGAACAAAGCATAGAAGAGTGGATTTTCACCTGTTGTCTCAGGTTTAAGATGCTACTGGTAAGTGGGTGAGAATTCAGAGCCTCACTGGTTTAAGGAGCCCAGTTGTAAAAGACCCAAGGTGCTTTGCCACTTTAAAGTCAAGTGGAAAGGAATTTTTTTTCCCAGTAAGGGATACACAGCTTATTGGTATTAACCTGTGGAATGTGAGGCAGGGGAGGAAACTGCAGACTTTTAAGCTGATATGCCTCTCATCAGATTTTGCTCAGAATGAAGAAGTTCTATTTTATAAATAACGCACAACTGGCTGGAGTAAACAATTATAAACACATGTATTACCTAAGTCATCTACATCAGGTATGTGGTAAATGATCACAAGCTAATGATGACAACTCCTGGGTTAAAGAGTCAAGAACAACTGTATTTGAAAAATGCCCAGTGTAAATATATATATTTCATAGGTTTTCCAACATGTATTTGATCAAACCTGGCGCCACTGGGCTTGATTATTTTATGGTGACTCTTCTTGCTTTCTTTTTCCATTCATTCATTTATTCAGCAAACATAATATGAGTACCTACTAAGTGCTAGGTGCTTTACTCCACCTCTGACTCCTTTGAACTCACAGTCCGGTAGGAAAGGGAGCATGTAAAGCACGTATATGACTTATAACATGGTAATCATAAGTGACACACTAGAACAGACAGAACAAAAAATGCTGTCGGGAAGACCTCATGGTGAATACGGTATCTAAACTGGGTCTTGAAGGCGAATAGGATTTTATTCAGTGTATGGGTATGGAGTCAAGGGCTAAGGGGCAATAAATACAAAAGTATACTTTTCTTGAGAGATTAAAGAACTGCCTCTGGTTAGTCCACTGTCATCTCGTAGTAGCACACCAAGGGCAGCATCTATCGCTGGGTATCCAGGGGTGCCATTGGTCTGGGCCTCATATTCACAAAAAGATAAATTTTCAACTTTTGACTTAATCACAAAATAATGCTAGATTTAACAATAGGATTACACTTTTTCATAAGCTTGATAGAGTCTTTTTCTTATTGTATCTGGAGCCCCAGAAATAGAAGTGACCTTGTGCTTTCTTTCACCCATGTTTTCAGGAGATGTCTTTCCAAGATGGTTTTATCTATCCCCTAACCACCAAAAGTCCCCCTTCCCCACCCAATCATATTTTTTCCCTCTTCATTGTTTGTACCTAAAGGAAGAAAGTGCACTGACAGCTAATAAGGAGGTTTTTTTTGTTTTTTTGTTTAATTTGGAAAGTGCTGCTCAATTCCAACCCTTTACCACAATGGATAGTGGTGAAGTCAATGGGGTGGTGCCCTTGAAGCATTCTGCACTCCACAAAGCATCGCACAGACATAGGGATTATCATATTGTTATAAATATTTTGAAGAAAATGAATGCCCAGGTCGGCGAAGTTCTTCCCCCAAAGCCTTGCTTGCTATTGTACACACACAATCTTCTCTCGTTACACTAAGTCAGCACCCTGTGCTTTGACTTTTCTCGCATCCTCTAGGACCTGCCATATTTTAAAACTACCATTATACGATGTTGTGTAGCTGCGGACCCCTGGCTGCCTCCCTTTCTCTACCTGGAAGGTTAATCAAATGTGAGCATTTCCTCATTCTGTAGCAGGCATCCTGGGGGCATACAATTTGGGATTAGCGGCTGACCCTGCTGTTCATTCTGAGAGCACACACTCCAGACTGCATCCTCCTTTTAATAAGCGGAGCTGGTAGGACAAAAGGCAAGAGTCATTAACTAAAAGTTAGCTGAGGATTGAAACACAGTGGCCTCTGCTTCTAAGAAGCTCTTCTGAAAGGAAACCTTTTGTTCCCAGCAACCATATAACAGCATCTTTAAGGATTTCATGATAATTTGTCTTGACCTTTAGCAAAATGTAATCTTATACAATAGTTGGTCACTTATTTTCTTGGTCGCTTACCTGTTATTATATTTCTGGCATTGTTGAAGAGAATGAGCTTAGGAGAGTGAGAACAGCTTATGCAATAAGCTTTTTTATGGAGTACCATGACATACTCAGAATGTAAAGGATTAAGCATAACAGCCTAGCAGGCGGTTGTCAGTGATTCATATCTGAAACCTTCCTCATTGGGCTTCAGATGCAACTGAAAAGTATTCCTGTGAGAGTTCCTTTCACTTCCCTTTATTCCATTCCTGGCTTTCTTGCCCAGTGCCACAAGTCAGCATTTCTCCTCTCTCTTGTAGTCTTGGGTTCTGGGTTGCTTAATCTTACTATGAAAATGACACTGTGTATGGGTACAAGGTTGAGTGACTAGAGTTTATCTTTAAACTTCTTGCTACTAAATGGTCTCACTCCATAGCTATTAAGGTATTATTTTTCTACATTATTTTGTTTGCAAGTTGACTTTAATTCATCAGAGTGATTAATTTTATCACGAGACATTACTGTGGGCATACTGTTTTATGAACAGTGCAAGCTAAAGAAACTCTTTCCGAAGATTCAATTTAATGATATGAGCAATCGCCAGAGATGTAGACACATTCTGATCTCAGGGGTAGGTGGCTGGGATACGGAGGGCAGGGCTGCCATGGAAGCTTGTGTAGTTCGTGGGCTGACCACCTTCAGGGCTTCCTTTGCAGTTGGGCAGTGAACTGCCGGCACAGAGGTACAAGGTATCCTTGGGTAGTGAGCCTACATACTTGTTTGGTGGGAAAAGAAGCACATAAAAATAAACCCTTTGACTACCTACCTTCTCTACACGTTTCATGGTCTTTCAGTCATATGGCCTTGTTTAACATCTTTTCATCATAATGTAAAGACTACCATGATAACATTTATGGAAGTGAAATGATTGGAAAACTGTCATTTTGAAGAATGTGCTTTGAGGTAGTATGGTTGGCAGAATCTCCAAAGATGTTTACACTCTAATACTTGGAACCTTTGAATATGTTATTTCACGTGGAAAATGTGAATGAGTTAAGGACTGTGAGATGGGAAGATTTAGCTGGATTATCTAGGTCTGGCGGGTGGGGTGGCGCTAATTTAATCACATCTGTCCTTAAAAGCAGAGAACTTCTCCCAGTTGTGGTCAGAGATAAGTGATGACAGAGGAAGATTCAGAGAGATACAATATTGCCGACTTTGAAGATGGAAGAAAGGGCCTTGAGCCAACGAATGAAGGCAGCCTCCAGGAATTGGAAAAGGCAAGGAAAGAGATTCTCCCCTAGAGCCTCCAGAAGGAATGCAGCCCTGCTAATGTCTTGTTTTAGCCTAGCGAGGGCCCTTATCAGACTTCTAACTACAGAACTGTAAGACAATAAACATGTGTTGTTTTAAGCCACTAGTTTTGTAATAGCAGCAATAGGGAGATACAAATAGCTGTCCCTCCTTCTTATTCTACCCTCTCATCCCTCTCCCAGCCCTCCATATGCTTCTGTTAATAATTAACTTCACTTACATGTCTAGAATAAGAAAGAGAGTGGTTTAGAGGGGGTCAGTAAACTCTAGGGGCAGGATAGTAAATTCTGCCATTGTAGCTGGAAAGCAGCCAGAGACATTATGTAAATAAATGGTGTAGCTGTGTTCCAATAAAACTTTATTTACAAACACAGGAAGTTCACCAAGAGGCAGTAAATAGTTTGCCAATCCCTGGTTTAGAGGCTTGCTACTCCAAATGTGGTCCTCAGACCAGCAGTATCCCCTGGGAGCTTGTTAGAAATGCAGAATCACAGGCTCCACTCCAGATCTACTGAATCAAAATCTGCATTTTAACAAGATCTCCACGTTTCATATACACGTTCAAGCTTAAGAAGCATTGCTTTAGAAGCTCTAGTGTTCTAGGGATGAAGCAAAATTATCAGACCCAATATTATTATTAACATCCTGTTTCCAGCTGCAGGGTATCACTGGGGTAATAAGGAAGACAGATGCAAGACTTAAAAAAAATAATATGGGCATTTGTTCTGCATCTACTAAGTGTGGGGGGCTTTCAGATTTTACTCTGTTTAATCCTCATAATAATTCTTCACGTCATCTTCCCCAGTTGTTATAGATGAGAAAATTGAGGCTTTTCCAGGGTCTCTAATGAGTGAAAGCAGAGATACAATGCTCAGTTGCTTGGTCTCTAAAACTCAAGTTTTTTCTACCACACCATACTGAAGTGCCTGTTTTCCAGACCCTGTTTAATACCTGCAACAAAAGTAATTTTGGGATTTAAAAGTTCCTAAAATATGTGAGATCTAGCCAAAAATGACATCACTGGAACTTTAGATGTGTATGGTGCACTTCATCCTATATTTATAAAAAATTTTCAAGATAGTATATTTTTTTTGGTCGTTCTCATCATGAACCGAAAGACTGCTGGGTAACATTCTGTTGGACAGGATTGACCACTTAATTAGCATCAGCAAAGTAGGAACTCTTGAGGCCTATGATTTTGAGGTTAACTATAATAGTTGTTATTTTTGATTTATAAAACATTCCTGTAGCTGAACTTCCGGGCACAGTTACCAAATGGATATGCAGTTAATTAATTCTCAGCCACTTCAGTCTCTGCTCTGTACCTCTCCAGCCAGCCTCTTCACATGCATCAAAGGACTGTCTGATGGAACAGATGGCGTTAGCACAGGGCCCTGAAGGACAGCTTTGGGGAAAAAGAGTAGGGGAGGGATTTCCAAGCTATGAGCTTCCCAAGGAAACACTAGAAACAATACACTCTTCAGATTTAAATTCCAGAAACATAGGGACTACTGGTCCTTCTAAGCTGCAGGAGCGATAAGCAAAAGATGATACCAAGTATGCCCAGGACACAGAAACTAAGCTACGCTCAAGCAGAAAAAGGAAAGCCAGGTTTGAGTTTTATGAGGACTATAAAGACTGGATTCTCACATAAAATGAAGGGCTTTTGCAGCTTTCATTGCCCTGTAGAAGGACTCTTTCCTTTCTGGCTTACATTGCAAGTTGGAAAATCCTAACTGGCCTACAGTGCAATTTCCACTTCCAGCAAATGGGATTCTGTTATAACAGCAAGTTAAAGAAGACTCATTCCTGCTCTAGGGTGCAGGATTCTGCCTACTTGTTGTCACTGAGGTCTCCCGTGGTCACCTAACCTTCAGTCACTGGAGGACTTTCAGAATCGGACCACCTCAAGCTCTTTGCTCTGGCCTTCCTCTTTTCTAGATTCAGGGGGTGCCTCCCACTTTGCCAAAGCAAACTGGAGCTTCTTTATTCAGCAAATTGCTACTTTTTGTTAAAGAGCAAGCTCACTGAGGACCAGGACTTTGGAATGCAAATTCTGGTCTCTAGATGGCAGTCTAGCCCTGCTAAATTTGACTACTCCCCAATCCTGGGTGAACCGCTAAAGCCACAGTTAAAAATAAAACCTGACCAAGGAAAAAAATCTATGGAGAGGGCATAATAAGATTCAGATGCTAATTTCTGGTTGGTAGATGGCAAATAAATGGTTGGGTTTGAGCACCAGGGTGAAAAAAAAAAAACCACATGTCTACGAACATGCTAAAAATGCTGTCTGGCGGTCCTGATTTGACTTCAAATTTCAAAAGTGATAAATATGGGCAGTTCTACCATGGAATGAGCAGCTTAAATATAGAGAAAAGTGTGAAATAGTGTTCTATACCAGAAAGTCGAGAACCTGGCCATCACCAAATTACTAAGATCTCTTTGCATACTGCCTATTTACATAGAAATCATTCAGTCAATAAAATCTGGAATAGCTAGTTTGATCAAGAACATTTCCAATTTCTTGAAAAAATTTTAGCAACAAGGAATGGCTGTTGGCATTAGTCATGAATAAAACTGTTGATTGATTCATCTTTCAAATAGTTTTACTGGCCCTGTGTAGCCGGAGCTGAATTCAGTGTTGAGTTTGATCTGGGGTTTAGCCTAGCATTATTGAATTCAGATCTGGAAGAGGCGTTAGGGGGTCATTTATGTCCAACCTTCTTACTGTACAGACTACAGAAACAAGACTCAGACACCATCCAAGGTCCAAAGATGTGGGGTTGAACTGGCTTCCAGGTGACGCCTAGTGGAGACTTGGACTTGGGACAGAATCTGGTCTTAGGTGCTCAGGTTATTTCCGGTCATATGGAAATGTTATGTGTCAAAGTAGCTCTCTACTGAGTGCAAATTGTATAGCGTATCCAAACACTATTTTCATTTATTCTATTCATTTAAAATACGCTTTTCAGATTTTAAAAATACAGGTGTTAGTAAGCGCTCTGTGTTTGCAAGAGCTCTGACAGGAACCGTGCAGTACACTTCTTTAGAAAAGGCGGTGGAACAAGAAGACTGGAAAGTATCAGATAATTTTACTGTGGGATGCTGGACCAGCTCTCCTTGTCTCAGTGTTGTCACTTGTGAAACAGTAATAATAAGGCCATTACTGCCTACTTTATAAGACTGTTGTAAGGATCAAATAATATGTGAGGGGAGTAAATACATTTTGTAGAGAGCTGTACAAGGAGTATAATTATTGACATCCAAAATAAGGCTTTTCAACCACAAAATGAAGCATGGTAAAAATAATAAAGAATTTTTTGTTTCTTTTAAAACATGGCTAAGTGAAAGAAGCCAGACACAAAAGGTCACATATTGTATTACTCCCATTATATGAAATATCCAGAACAGGTAAATCTGTAGAGACAGAAAGCAAATTGGTGGTTGCCAGGGGCTGGGAGAAGGAGGGAGATGGTGAATGACTGCTTAATGGGTATGGACTTTGTCTTCGGGGTGATGAAAATGTTTGGCAGCCACGTAAAGATGGTGATTATTGAACACTGTGAATGTACTAAATGCCCTTGAATTGTTCACTTTAGAGTGATTAATTTTATGTTATGTGAATTAAAAGAAAAGACTTGGGTGTGTGGGAGGGGTTAGGGGTGGGTAGAGGGGTTATGTCGAGACTGTTTGTCCAGATGAGTTAGTAAATCAAATCTCAGGCTAATAGGCTCCTTTAAAAAAGCATGTTTGTAAAGTTTACTTTCTGTTGCTGCTGGTATTTATCTCCATGAAAGTAAGCCCAACACATTCTGTCCACAGTCCACACCATGTCATTGGGTAGTTTCCAATGATAACATGTCCAGTGAACTCCACAGATGTTTAGACAAATGCCCTTTGGCCTCTGGGGTCCTCTGATCCTACTAGGCAGTTGCTATGAGAGCTACAGAAGACAAGAGATTTGGGGAGGAAAGCATGGTTTCATTAGTTTTCTTCCGTCCACTCTTGACAATTTACCACTGCTAGAAATTACTCTTTTGCTTGAAATGGTTTCAGATGCTGACTTTTTTCCCCCATAGTTAGCAAATCTTGACTTTTGTGTGTTTAACTTTCCTCAGTGGACCTGTTCTCTGAGCTTCAAAGAGAATTGCTGTCTCATGGTATCAGTTTTCTCACTGTAGGACATTGCCTTCTGATCTTTGCAAGGGCCCTGATTCTATTCCAAACCTATGGGGTATTTTCAAAGGCTGTCAATTAATATCAAGAGGATTTTTCGCCTTCACTTACACTACAAATATTAAGAAGTGATTAGTCAAGTTATTAACATGTTTCTATGTCCATGCATGATGGGGTATTACATACATGATTTGTGGTGCAAAATTTCAAAGAATGACTTATCTGATAATTTCATGAATCATCTGTTTTCTGGGAAAGAATTACGCTAAATAAAAACAAAAAACCAGAATCTAGCTTATATTGAATATCATAGAATCAGAGAATCAGAACACTGAAACAGACTTTTCTATATATCTGTCCAACTAATAACATGATACTTCAATATAACTCACCAAGTCCCCATCAGATTGCTGTCTGCCTTAAGACTGATGGGGAGTATTTGAACATTAGAAAATTCTTCCCTAAATTGAGTCAAATTTTACCACCTTGCAACTTCTACTACCTAGTCTTGGGTCTATCATGTGAAAATATTAGATTCAGAAAAAGTCAAATTTGTCTTCCACATGATGGATTTTAAATAATGAGAAGTAGCTAAATATTTTTCTTTTTATTTTAGGCTAAACATACACTGTTCTTTCAGTTGACTCTTATGTGGAAAGCTTGAAATTTCATTGTTGTCTTGTCACTATCCTCTCTATAGACTTATGTTTCCTCGTGTCCCTATAAGAATTTGGTACCCAGAACCAAGTACAATGTATCAAGTATCTAAAGCATACATAGGAGAGACTCTAATCATGAACATCCTTCTAAACAATAGGCATTTATGAATGAACCAAGTGAATATTAAATATTTAATATGCTTGTATTAATCTTTGTCTTGGTTATGGGGGTAATTTAATTATAGAATGTAACTTGCAAAGTTGAAGTTTAAGAGATATTATAACAATAACAATCTACAACTGGAAAGAATATTTGGAGAGAAGACAAGAAAATTTACATTAACTGTATCCATGCACTGAACCTGCCAACGTGGTTGGTATTCTGTACGTTTTTGTTTGCTTAAGATTTACTTGTCCCTCACACTTGAGCTCAAAGAGCACCTCCTCTGTGACGCCTTCTCTGATTCCTCCTTTCTATGTTTTCATAAGACCTCTTATAGGCCTCTTTTGGGGACCTGATCACCTCACATATAGTTAATGTTTACTTGCCCAGTTTCCCACCTGACTGCAAGCTCCTTTACAATACCTGGTGTCTAACTTAACTCTCTTGTGTGTTGTATGAATTAATGAATGTTAGCCTTTCATTAGGACATCTCAAGTGGCTATAAATTAAAAGGATGGATCATGTTATCAAATGGAATTCCCCGAGCAAAACCTTAGAGGATCACAACTTTAAATATGTAGTTTCACTCACATATTAATTTAATGCTTTCATTAAAATCACAAAACATTTTATTTGATAATCTAAACTTAATTTGTCCAAAATGATACTTTAACTTCTTCTTTTAAAAAGCCAATGATTGTTCATGTCTTCATTTCGTTCAATTGTTATGTCTTTATTTGGTTCAAAATTTGGCTCCAGATCTATATTGTATATTTTTTGCTTTGAGCAAGCACCTAATGACAGCAAAGAAAAAGAGTTTTTAAAGTTCAGCCATTTTGGCATAGGATCTGTTACACAGAAAAGAACAATTATACGTATGTGTTCAAATCAGCACATTTCACTTTGTTAAATGATTGGTTCCCATTATGTATCCGTCATTATAGCATTTATTGGTGGAAAATAGCTAATTGGTTGAAATCACAGGTCTTGAAAAATGTGCAAACAAACCTAAATACACGTGTTCTGTTAAGTGAAAATTTTCATAACCTATTAAGAGTGCTGGTCTTTTAGTTTTGTTAGAAGCTGACTTCACCACTTGGGACACCTATAGCTTCCACTTAAAGTGGTTCCCCGACTGTGTACAGATCTTTATAGTAAAACCTGGGTACCTGGTAATCACACAATTGTCTCCACGTGGATGAAAATATCATCTGGCAAGAGGTGGAGTTTGGGGAAGGAACTTGTAGAAAATAACTCTTGACTTTCCCAAGATAGACTCTTCTATTCAGTGTGGTAGGAGATCAGTGGCTTAAAGGGGTCCCAACACTGGACCAGATGGAGTCTCCTTGCCTTCAGAAGCCTATCCTATTTTGATGTCTGTTCCTGGAATCTTCAGGCAGATTCAAGCCTTTAGAGTTGGGTCTATCAAATGATTTTCCACATGGGCATTGATACACCAGGCACCAGTTGCCCTCCACCTAATGGAATATGTGTGTAGTAGTTGTGTGTGCCCTCTGGGGATTGTTTCTCTCCCAGAGAAAAGATTCTTAGGTAATGTTATCTGGAAAAACTTCACAGAGACTTTTGAGTCAGAGTTTTTACCATATCACTAATTTAACCTATTTATATTTTATACCCTTTCACTTCCAAAAACTACCTGAGACCTCTCATCCCTGCAAAAATCTTATTTTACACAAGAAAAAAAAGTAAAAATTCTGCCAGCTAAAAATGCCCTTGATTCCGTTTTCACTGAATCTTGCTCTGAAGGCAGAGCTGTAAAACATATATATTTAAATCCTTAGGAAACACAAGGATTTTCCCAACGTGGGGGACAGTTTTGCTTACTGTGATGCCCAGCCATTTGAAAGTCCAGAGGATCCAAACTGGTTCAAATGAAGTTCAAACTTTAAAAATAAAGAAATAAAGATCAACCCAGCATCTGCTTTTTTTCATCCTTTCCTTCTTCCAATTCTTCCTTCTTTTGTTTCACCACCTTTCACAGCCTAATCATGGTTTGAAAAAATAAATAGTTGCAGACCTGATCTTATCTACTGAAGAAATAGCAGCTAATCATGAAATAATAGTGAATTTCTGGAGGCTATGTCCTCCTCTGTTGAGGACACCTCTTGGCTTCTGAAAAGAGCCAAGGGTAGGTAGGTGTAGTTTGACCTGTTGGGGACACTGGACTTTAAATCAAATGGAAATGTTGAATACTTGAGCAAAATCGTAGGCAAACCCATTCTCCTCACATTGGTCCAAGAGCAACTATGTTTCTATCACTGCTTCATCTTGAACTATACCTGTGTGGCTGTAATAGGCCTGTGCATCTGTTTAACATCAACAGAAAACAAACACAAATGCTGTCATCTCTTCCAGTTTCAAAGAGATAAAGACAGTTAATCCAGAGATGGCAAGCTCCTAAGTCCTTTCTTGTGGTGGGGGGGGATCCTGAAGGAGGCTCTTTCTCCAGGAGCAGCTGGGATGACTCTGAATTAGGAACACTGCCCCATTCCCACCCACTTACCCATGTCCGTTTCTTTCTTTTTTTTTTCTTTTTTTTTTTTTGCGGTATGCGGGCCTCTCACTGCTGTGGCCTCTCCCGCGGCGGAGCACAGGCTCCGGACGCGCAGGCTCAGCTGCCATGGCTCACGGGCCTAGCCGCTCCGCGGCATGTGGGATCCTCCCAGACCGGGGCACGAACCCGTGTCCCCTGCATCGGCAGGTGGACTCTCAACCACTGCGCCACCAGGGAAGCCCGATGTCCGTTTCTTTTGGACATGCTACAGTAAATCCTCCCAGAGACATGCACTGCTCATGTTTCATGGTGGAGCAAACACAGCTTCCGTTTGTTTGGTGATATTCCTCCTGACCGCTGACCCTCAGATTTGCACTGCCCTTCGCAAGAAAGGGGCTCTGTGGGGTGATTTGCTTATGTTTACCAGCGTGTGGCCATGCTTGTTTCTGACCAGAAACCCACTCTATTTGGACAGTGGGGCTTCTACTGAGTAAACCTGACCACAGGCAGTGAAGTGCGCAACTACGAATCTCCGGGACCTGGGAAGGGACAGGCCTCCTGAGTGGGCGGGCCTTCTGGGACAGTCCTGGGAAACTGCAGTTATTTACACAGCTTCCCAGGCTTGTTGCAGGAATGCCTGGAACATCGGGAAGAACATCTTTATCTGTAATATGCTGAATTATAAAGTAAGAAGCGGTGATGGCAGCTAAGCCTGTTCTTTCCCGGTCTCTACTTCAGAGCAACTGCTTAGCCTTCTGAGTGTGTAAGGTTAAGATTCCCAGGCTTCCGTCCTTCTACAGTGGATGCCGTGGTCTTAATTTCCGGGGGGACTCAGGCGAGTCACCTGTCTTCCAGGATAAGCCTGTCCACCTGCCTACAAGTCAAGGCCATCTGTTGGATGATGTGGGTGTGCCTAATGCCTAACGCACAGCAGCTACAGACTTCCCACCCCTTTGTGCTCCAGATCACCTTGAGTTCAAACCTCATTAAAAAATAAGAAACCAAGGGAAATAACGGTGACAGCGGATAACAGCTGTTAATGTATGAACAGGCTGTCTTACACGTATGGATTGCAGTGTGGAGAAAGTGAAATGATAACACTAAATAAAACAGCAGGGTACAGGGAACACCTGAAGAAGCTATTGTTGTGTAATACATTTTAGAACCAGGAGATTGCTAATGTAAATATTAAAAAGAATCGAATGCCATTCTCTAGGCTGGCATGTAAAAGTCCAAGGTCTGAAAAGCACACAGGGCTCTACCTTCAAGTAGCTTATTCTGTCCAGGTAAGTCCTCATTATGTGAATGGCATGTTAATAAAGCACCAATACATCAGGTATAGAAAGCTAGGATGCAGAAGGAAAAGAAGCCTGGATTAGGCCACCTCAGTATGGAGACCCTTTCATTGCTATCTTTGTATTTACGTATTATATGTCTGAAAACGCAGTGGGAAATACCATACATTTTTCATAATGCTTTAGAGGTTGCTACAGCCGAAGCTCTACCTGAAGCTAAATAAGCAAATATTCTAATTTCCTATTTTTCTCAGCTCAAATACAGTAGTTATTTCAGAGGCCACTGAGAAGGAGGGCAGGTATATTGTGTTAGGCCTGTGGAGCCATTGCCAAGCACACCATCTGGCTGTTGACACAAGAGCCAGCTTTGCCAGGCAGCACAGACGTTAAAGCCCCTCACCGAAAGGCAGCCCCAAACCTGGAAGAGCCCTATTAGAATTTCCAACCATTTCATTATGGCATTAAGGTACATTAATTGCTTCATAGCCATGTGGATATAAGGCTATATTCATTGACTTGAGTTGACAACTTCCTTTTCGTTAAAGCTAGTTAGGAAACAGCATTTCAAATGGGTTTCTAATGATCTCATAAACACTGTGTTCTGACTGCGAAGTAGCTCCCTTTCCTTTCTTCTCTTTTAAATTCTCAGCTTCCAGTTCCTCTTCATTATGGTTCTGAACAGCTGAACTTAGGCTCTGAAGTGCTATTCTTCCCAGTCTTCTCAGAAACATGATGACTTTATCAGTGATTATGGACGGAAGGATGAATTGTCACTGAGCTAGACGGAGCCAGAAATGACTTGGATTCCAAGTAGAATTGAAGAATTTCTTTTGGAACCAATGGCAGGAAACTTTCTTAGTAAACATGTGGATAGTGCTATGTCCCAAAATTGCTTGAAAACGTCAAGTTTTTCATTTAATGAATATCTACTGTAAACCAGAAAGAGAGTAAGAAGCTATGTCTGCATTAAGAAAGGCATGTATTTGAAAGCCAATAAATTTGGTATTTTAAAGCCTTCAATGCCAAGTGGAATCGGCAACATCGATAATCTGATCAATTGGGTAGAAAGCTGCTGTTAAAGACTCTTTTGATGATGTGGGGTGGGCATATTGTTTGATTGAAATGGCAGATGAGTTTCTGGCCATGTAATAACATGGCTACACTGCTATACCTAAACTATCACCAAACGCTTAGAGAAATAAAGGTCATGAACAACCAAGTACTACATATCCCTTACAATTCTCCGCTCTAGAGCAATTCAGGCAGAGAAGATGCCCTCAATTCGAGGTTTGTTCACCAAACTAAATTAGCAGGATGGTAAGAGTTGAAAAGCATGGCCACTTTAAGACCCTTATTTTTTATTCTTCTTTGCAAATATAACTAAAAATGCAATTAGTGTAAAGAGGATGGCATCCATTTTATTAAACATGTTTCCCATGTATCCTTGTAAGAGGTTATTTTTCTAAAACTACACACCTTCTGCCAAATTTCTATGATATTTACACAGAATCTACAGAGGATTAAGCGTTTTCCAAGAATTTAGCATTTCCTGTTGGAGTTTTAGACAATCCCTTCTAAGCTGTGGACAGAAACCCAACTACTACTGTCATGAATGACCTCCAGTGTTTGGAACCTAAAGAGCAAACAAACATTTACTTCACCAAAAAGCACAGTCCTGGGCAGAACACGAACTTTGCCATGTTTGACCTTCTCATAACAATTTACTGGAAATTAGTCACCCAAACGCTAGTTGTTCTAGAAAATAGAAGTATATTTGTAATCCAACCAGCACTTCCCAGGACTTAACACACACACACACACACACACACACACACACACGTGCACGTACACACTTACAACACAATTGGATGCAAATAAAACAGGAGAGGGATACGTTTAAATTTAAAATTATATACTTCATTTTTTCCCCCTGAATGTCTGTTTTACCTTTCAGGTCACTCGTTTCCATAACTTCCCTGTGTCTTAGCAGTATAGAAGATATTTTTAAACATAGCTCTTACTCTTATGCTGGAGTGTACATTAAATATTTGTTCAGCTGATTAAAACAGTTCTACATTTATTTAATGTTTGAACAGTAAACAGTTTATTGAAAACTGAAATGTCTTTTTATACATGCACGTATGCTCACATAGACACACCTCTCAGAAGAGGGGCTTCTGTTATGAGGTTTCTCAACTTATACTACTGAGTATAAACAGCCCTGGGATAAACCCCATTTTCAGACACAGTTATCATCCAAGGATGGATGGGGCTTCTGGTAGGGGCTGGCCCAGGTCAAGGGTGGGCAGCCATATCAAGTGGGCAGGAACAGCAGTAACATGGCAGTGAGTGACTTAAAACCAGAAGAAGAGTTTCATGTTGACAGAAACATTCATCTTCGGGGGAAAAAAACTACATGATCTCAGATGTTAAAGACAGCTCAGACACACCTCAGTTGTAGCCTTCCCTGTCCTTTACCCTGGTTTGTTAAAACAGAAGATATTTTGACCTCAGATAAACTGGGAAAGTTGAGATTACTTTGAAGAATGACAAACAAATGGAAGATAAGCCTTGTAGTCATGCCTTTGCTTTGTCACCTATGGAGCCTGAGGGAACCAAAAAGGAAACAGTCACACTGTTTATGTTCGCTTCTGCAATCACCCCTCACAAAGAGACTGTGTATTACCCTATTAATTCTCACCATATCTCTGGTTAAGAAGGTATGTGTATACACTCAGTACATTCTGTTATCAAGCATGGTGCCGTGTTGGGTACTCGTTAAATTAGAAGTCTAGTTGCTTTTACCAGACAGAAACTGCCAACTTTGAGGGTTAGAATGTAATGTTTTAAAATGACTTAATATTAATCAAGTATATTGAGCATAATTTAATCTTCTCTGGTAACTCACTAAGTATTTTAATATCACATAACACCTCAGATTGTGCATTCTGAATATTATTTTAACAATGGTTTGTAAATTTACAATTAAATGAAAGTCTCCTTTTAGAAGTAGACAAATGTGTATCAGGACAATCATTGATTTATTATGTGGTAGGACATTAAAAAAAAACTATAATTGAGCTAGAAGCCCATTGGTTAAAGTATGAGGCAAAAAATTAAAGTGGAATATTATGTAGTGCTTAAAAGCAATGAGGTGAATCAATGTGTACTGACAGAAAGGTGTGTCTAAGACATTTTTAATTAATAAAAGCAAATTGTAAGAGGCCATGTCTGTTAAGTGCCACTTTTGCTAAAAATAAGGCACACATCCATAGGCTTACATGATCAGAGAGGCATGGGGAATTTCTGGAAAGATAAACGAGGAACTGTTAACAATGGTTACACATAGAGAGCGAACATGTAGCAGAATGGGACTTTAACTTTTTGCTTTATGCTATCTGAACTGTTGGGACTTGTAATTTATAACTTATAAAAGTATTAAAATATGAAATTAAATGTATATTTTTATAAATTAAAGAAAAACTAGTTCAAAAAGAATGTTAATCAGTAAGAATTTACATCACACACTAAAGTAAGCACTTCTCTTTAAAAACAAGTAAACTTTCAAGAAGGCCGTTTGTGCATGAGTACAAAGTGACGCTGTACAGATGACCAATGTGTACATACACGCTGTCAAGACAGATGGCCTGTGGGAACTCTAAGTATAGATTTAGTAAGTGCCAAAAGTGGCACTTACCAGACATGGTCTTTTACAACTTCTTTGGAGTTCTCTTAAACTTTTTATACAAAAATGTTTACAATTTGGCTTCCTTCTTTTCACTGTAAGTGAATAAATAACTTTTTGTCAAGCAGCCTTAACTCAGTGGCAATAATAACTTGAACACTTGAATTTTTCCAACCACTACTTAGCTATGTTCTATCCAAATGGCCCTGAACATACCTTAACAACATTTTGAGAATACTGGCGTCTTTCCAGGCCCTTTCATCTAAGTCCAGCTTACAATTCTCTTCTTACATTTCAATTTCATCTTATTTCCCCCCCCTAAACTTAGAGCTACCTCTAGCACTAAATATACCCTAATTTGAGCTTGAACCTGTACTTCCCTCATCAAGACCTGATTCCTATTATAAGGAAGTCGAGGAGGAGCACTAGAGGAATTGCTTCTTTTTTTTTTTTTTTTTTTTTGGCGGTACGCGGGCCTCTCACTGTTGTGGCCTCCCCCGTTGCGGAGCACAGGCTCTGGACGCGCAGGCTCAGTGGCCATGGCTCACGGGCCCAGCCGCTCCGCGGCATGTGGGATCTTCCCAGACCGGGGCACGAACCCGTGTCCCCTGCATTGGCAGGTGGACTCTCAACCACTGAGCCACCAGGGAAGCCCGAGTAATTGCTTCTTGACTTAACCATCCGTGGCTGTGGTCCTTTCCCTGTGGGTTGCTGCTTCTCTGGCCAACACTGGCTGGCTATAGAAGGCCTCAGTGTGCAGTCGCTGAAATACACAGGGTGCATGAATGAGTTTTTGCAGGGCCCTTTGGGCCTCTTCTGCAGTTCCCTGCTGGAGGGGGGGATCCGACTCCACCTCCAGCTCCATTTCTTCCTCCACCTTCCACCCGCCAGCAAGCTCCTGTTGCTGACAACCCCACAGCTGCTTGCTTCTGCGGTTCCCTTGCCTGGCCATCACACTTTTTGCCTAGCAAGATGGCCCCAGTGCAGATACCTTTCTCAGTGCCCACTAAACCAGAGGAGACCCAGGCCTCCTTGCAAATCCCAATAGCAGGAAGTCAGGTTGCTCCTTTACTTTCTCTCTGCTTCATCCTGCCACCCTTCAATTCAGGTTTCTCTAGTTCACAGAAATAAAGGGCAGGGCAGGAAGTCTACTACCTGAGCCATGTCCAAAAGGAGAGTGATGTGTGGGGTCTCGTTCCTGCAAGTGTCCCCCAATTGTTACAAGTGCTTCTCTTGGAGGGCCCCTCACACTTGGCTTTAAGGAAGTACAAGAAACAAACTTCTTAACACAAAAACATCGTATGGCAACAAGGCTATCGCCACCACTTAGACCCTCAGTACTTTCTCTCTGTCCCCTCCTTCAGCCTTCTGCTTATATTGCATATAGGATAACAGGAGCTGAAGTGAAGGATGGGGTGTTAGCACCCAGTAGTTTTAAGCTGACTCTTAGTAAGCCCCGGTAGTGGGTGGCCCCAATCGTTGGTGGCTCTTTTTAAATTTGGAGGTTGTTAGTGCTTTTGTTTGTCTTCAGCTTTGGACTCCAGATGTTCACAGGGTAATTGAAAAGTACCGTTCAACATGCTTTTGCATTCATTGATAACAAGACACTTCAGGATCAAGACAGTGGTCAAGATTTAAACGTCCAAACATGACTAGCATCGCTGCCTCATTGTGATAGGAAGACTCATGCATTTTGGTGCATTGCATTGATCACATCCATGAAAATGTGTACACGGAAAGCTCAGAGACGGAGGAACTTCTACAGCTCTTTATTCAGTGCAGCCCTAGTGCTACACCAGCTTCTGTGCATGTTGTAGGGCTTGGAGACGAGTGGGAGGGATAAAGTGAAGCCATTTTGTCCTCGGGGAGTTTGATATCAAGTCACCCATTCTCCACAGAGTGTGCTGTTCTACGAAGCAAAGCAATAAGTGCTGAGGGAAGGGAGGATCCAGGGGCAATCTGAATCCTTGAGTGTGGAGGAGTGGGACTTCAATGGAAGAAGTGAGTGTGGTTGGTGTTTCAAAAGACTTCTGGAGAAAGATATTAGACGAGTAGTTTTCAAATGTGTTTGGTAGAACCTGAACCTTCACAGGGGTGACTCAGGTATCACTGCAAAATGGCACAGAGGGCAAGGGAGACCTGGGGAGGCAGAGGTAAGAGTCCCCCTCCATTCCTGTTTAAACACAACAGCTCTGCTTTTCCCAGTTTTATGTAATCAATTTCCATCTACAATTCCATTTTCTGAAAGGATTTGCAGGTTTAATAATGTGAAAATAGGGCTTCCCTGGTGGTGCAGTGGTTAAGAATCCACCTGCCAACACAGGGGACACAGGTTCGAGCCCTGGTCTAGGAAGACCCCACATGCCGCGGAGCAACTAAGCCCATGCGCCACAACTACTGAGCCTGCGCTCTAGGGCCCACGAGCCACAACTACTGAGCCCGCGTGCCACAACTACTGAAGCCCGTGCTCCTCAACAAGAGAAGCCACAGCAGTGAGAAGCCCGCGCACCGCAACGAAGAGTAGCCCCCGCCCGTAGCCATTAGAGAACGCCCGCGTGCAGAAACGAAGACCCAACGCAGCCAAAAATAAATAAATAAAAATAACAAAAAATAATGTGAAAACAACTGGGTTATGAAATAGATAGGCACGAGATGCGTGTCAAAGGGCATGTGTACAGATGGATTAGTTGGATGCTGGGTAGAGCTACCATGTTGGGGAATAATGAGATGATGGGAAGAACTGGGGCAGTGGGGAATTGGGGGGAGTGGGGGTTTGGGGAGTAAATTGAGAAAAAGTTGAATGAATGACTTGAAGGGTATTGATTTGAAAGTTTATGTTACTGAAGGATTTTGAACAAAAGATGGGAAAAGTCATGTTTAAGGAAGATTATTGTACTTGTGTGTCTGAATGTATATGCCTGTATGTGTGCACGCAAGCACACAGGTCCAGGTGGTGACTTAGTCTATAATCTTCCCATTAAAGCAGATGTTGATGGTAAAAATCAGGGAATGGAACTAGTAGTTCTGCCTTCCACTCTGCTCACCTTTCTCTTGAGTAGAGTTCCTTACCAAGGAACGGCAGTCCTGTTCCTGAGTAATGTCCTTTAGAACAGGATACCCCACCTTCTAGAACTCCTCAGCCATGTCTGGGACAAGGGCTCATTCCCTTTTCTGAAGTGGCAGTCCTCCTGCCCCCACTTTGCCCCTTAGAAAGAGGGCTACCTCATAAAAACAGGAAGTCTTTTCAGGCTATAACCAAAATGAGCTGCTTAAAGTAATCTCAATGTTGCCAAATGTTCAGCCAAGCCTTGACGGTGTTTAGGAGAAACCTCGCCGAATCCCTCTAGAAATAAGTTGAAACCCACAGGATGCTGCGAGCTTTGCCACGGGGAGCCTTCTGACACTTTTTAGTGGATGGCAGTGTATACACTTCTTTTATGTACGACGCTTCTCTAAAGACGATTTTTCAAAAACAATTCTTGTACAGAGAGATAGAGTGAAGAAAAAAAAAAAACCTCACACGTACTCAGCTGTAGACGGCCTCTTATTTACATAAGCCACGAGGAAATGAAAAGTCATGGTTATGGTATGTTTCTTACAAGTCCTATGAATGTTAAATACTGAGAAAAATTAAGTTTTTACATTCCGCTGAGGTAAGAATTCTCTGAGGCCTGAAGATCTAGAAAGGTAGAATTTTAACACTATCTTATATAAAAAAACTATGAAACGGCCATCACCTAATTTGATCTGTAAATAAAATAGGTCAAGTATGGACTCACTAATCTTGTTAAATTACATGCACTTTTCGCCCATGCTCTGAATTTGAAATAATGAGAAAATTTTGCTTAGGAATTTAGCTTTCGCAATTAAGCCAAAAGCTCAAAATAGAGCCTAATGTATGAGTACCCAAGGGCTGACTGACAACTAATTCTTATAATGGCTAATTCCGTCAACAACCAGACGTTTCATACAAAATGTTGACATTTCTCAAATTGTTGTTTCACTGACTCAACCAGACTGACTGGCAGTTTGGTTTTCGCAGATTCAGCACAGTCTCTGCTACTGAGATTCTGTCTTGTTTTTGTTTTTTGAGAGCTCATAGGTAAACAGAGAAATACATGTCATTATCCTCTGATAGGTGCTTGCTCCCATCACTTGACCACTGTGGTTCTCTGGTCTCCTCACTGGCATTTTGAAGCATGATGCCTATTTCCTATTTGCCTCACCAGGATAATATTACGGGTTTCAAGAGCCAAACATAAGTTGTTAGCTCAAAATCGCCACCATTCATCTATTTAACAAAGGTAGTTAGTACAAGGCATTGTCCGAGACCCTCTGGGAAATACAAAGTTGCAGAAGACCTGATTCCCAGTCTAGGTGAACTTAGAGTCTAGAGGGGGACCTTAGGTGGATATAGAGCTACATATAGGAATTAGGAAGAAAGTGGTAGGTGCTTTGATGTAATATCAACAGTCAGCATTTATTGCACATTCTGTATAGACCAGACACTTGGCTAAAAGCTTTATATGTACTATCTCATTTGACTATATCAACAAAAACATGAAATTGATATTATTTTCCACATTTTATAGAGGAGGAAACCAAGGCTTAGAGAGATTAAGGAATTTCCCAGGTGTCACACAACTATAATAATCAGGGGTAGAACTAGGACTTAAGCCCAGATCTCTATGTCTTAAAAGCCTTTCCTTCTAATCACCATATGTTACTCTTTTCCAGTGACTCTTTATAAGTATCGATGCTATGAATATTCAGTGGAGGCAGCAAATACTTCAGACTTGAGAGAAGATGGGAGATTAAGAAGCGGCATTTGGTCTGGGTTCTGCAAGATGGATTCAAGAAGAGAAGAAGGGAAGAGAAATCAAGAAAGAAGAAAGGGTGGGAGGCAAAGACACAGGGCTGGGAATTTTAGGTACTGCATGGGAAATCTGAGGAAGGGTATCCCCAAAGGAATGCCGCCCTTATCTTCTAATTCGTCTGACTGTAGCACCCTGAACATCTCCCCAAAACCTCTCAGTCGCACTGGCAGCCACATATATGAGTGTGTGTGCGCGCGCTTGTACGTACGTATGCTCTTTGGATGGTTAACACATTTACCTGGAGAGGAAGTGAAATAGGAAGGGTTTGCTTTTGCTGGCAGGTGGTCCAGAATATTCCACCATCAGCGCATATGCAACATGGCTATAATTTGCCAGAGAGTGAACTCAAGACCACTAAAGAAAGAAGCATGAACCCAAAAAGCAAAGTTGAAACATTAGCTTCCCTTTGGTCTCATCTACGTATCAAATGTTATGTTTTATGTTGGTCTGCTGTGGCATAATGTCTTTTACATTATTGGGACGTATTACCTTGTTCTCCTTGGCATAACCTGCCACTAGAATTAGGGGATGCTATTTCATGCCTGACTGTGAGTGTAAGAATATTATTTTCGAATGTACAAGTGGCTAAGAGGATGGGCTGTTGGTAGCCTTTCCACCCAATACATCTTCAAAATACAGAGTAAACTTGCCTTGAAAAAAATCCAGTTAGACCTTAGAGGAGAATTCACTGGTTACAGTTTATCACCTCTGACCCTCTGGCTTTTCTCTACTTCATACACCTTTTCTCCAATTGCCATGTAGGCCAGAATCAGAGGTGACATGGATTCCATTTCCCGGAAAGGTAAGGAGCCAAATTTTGAGAATTAAACAGGCCCAAATAATACAGTTTTTCTTCCACCCTGGAAATATTCCAAAGCATAGGTAGACTCTTGCAAGGAATTACAACTTTAAAATGTACTTCGAATTTTTAAAAAGCAGGCAGTTGGGCTTCCTTGGCCTAGTTTTACTCTGAATGCCTCTACTCAGCCAGCTTCTCTGAGAAGTCATGAGTTTGGGACCTTTCTCCCCGTGCCAGAGGATTCCACAAACATGGCTGGCTACACTCTGCTTTTCATTTTTGGTACACTTAAATGTGGAATCATTTTGTACCTGAGATCGGTACACTATACCATTTGTTTAATTTAACCTCATAGAGGAAAAGGTATTGTCTTTCTATAAAAGAAGGGGGAGGAGAAGAAGATGGCAAAACAAGAGGTATTAGTTTAAAGCAGAGCACGTGGGTAGGACCTTCCATTGTCCGCATGTGCAAGGTGAAGCTGCCGTGAATGCTTGGAAGGTCTCTCAGCTAAAGGTGAAGCTGAAGCAGTACTGGATATCTGGGGGTCCAAAAGATGCAACATGCCCTTGCACTGGGACTCTGGAGTAATTGGAGTTGAGAGGTAATTCTGAGAGTCAAGGTTATCAAAAGGAAAACCAATTGGTTGGGTAGATTCATAAGTGTCCTCCTTCTGGTGAATCCTAAAGTGAAGAATTTTCAGTGTCTTGTGGCACATTCTGAGAGAAATCAGTGGAAGTCAAGAGCATCACGTACTGCTAAAGAATGGTTCAGCAAACACAAAGAAGGCCTTGCTTCCCATCCAGGACAACTTGATCCTTGGCATGATGTGAAGAGAACCTCTGTATAGCATAGGTTAATTGGTTTTCTCATTCCTCGTTAACAATATTCAACACAGAAGATGAATGATAGGAAAGGAAGATGGCTTTTATGTGAGGTTTTTGTGTGTGGGTGAATGGCCTGATGGTTGAATTAGGGGCATTAGCGAAAGACAGATGAGGCTGATTGTGTCCTACTGCACGTGGTAAAATGTTCAAGAATATGTATTTGACTGAGAAGAATTAGGAACTACTTTCAAAACACCCCACTAAAATATAAGTTCTGCAAGAACTGAGCCAGGTGGAGAAGTTGCATCCAAGCTTCAGAACCTCACCATGAGGGAAATCTGTGATGATACAACCCACACTCTCAGCCTTTTGTTTGAGGTCTAGTTGTTTTGTGGGAGTTGAGGAAGACTTGGGTTTTAGACCATAACTGGGAGATTTCTGGCTGAGCTAGCTTTGCAGAGAAAGGGGATAGTAACAGCTAGCCCATATGTCCAAAAAAAGGGTAGGATCTGGAGATGGGGCCCCGCAGCAGCACTGAGCAGTCTACCAGGCCTACTACGGCATGAAAGGTGACAATACAGGAAGAGATATTCACATTATCTTGTAACTTCTGGAAATCTGAGCAAAGACGACAGGTTCTTCTTCTTTTTTTTTTTCCCTCGCCTAGACTTAATTCTGAATTCCAAAGATTTTATCTTTTCGCTACACATGTTATGCAGGTTAAGGGATTGTGGCTGATCTTTATTCAGGCCCATTACATTTCCATCAGAAACAGTTGAGTTTCTCACAGAAGTACAGAATGCTTTATACATTATAAGTTTCACTTGCTCATTTGTGTTTCACAGACAGAAACTTAAAAAAATTCTCTTACCATTTTTAGCAATTAAAACTTGTTCAGTGACTGATTATCCAGGAACAAAATCTTCATAGTCATATATGAGGTACAAGAGCCTTTGCTAAAGTACAAAAGAGCAATGAAAATGGGAAAGAAGATGGGAAGATGCTAAATTAAACATCCACAAAGTTTCCATCTAAAATTAAAGCTAGCCCGTAACTGGAAGCGGGCAAAAAGTCAACTGTTTCGGAAAATACCTGGTGCCTCACCCTCAAACGGCCTGATTTTTAATGTGCACAAAAGAACTCTAGGGCTGGAGCAATTCCAACAAAGTTTGAGAGACCTGTGAGATTTCCACTGTTCCCGACGTAGTTTGAATCTCAGAAAACAGGCACTTATAGTGAAAACACGCACAGACTCTTAACTATAACATTGCTAACAGGACATTGCTATTGTAGCAAGACATCTTAGTGATAATGGGTGAGTAGCAAGAAAATTAAGTAGTTTTCTGAGATACAAAAAAATCCTAAGCCAGAACATATTTGGCTTCATGTTCTACTTCAAATGCAAAGTCAGTTCATTAGTGTAATTTAACCTTTTCATAAGCCTTTCAATGATAAATTCCATTAATACACTGGAAATGCCAATTGTTAAGAATACTCTGTGACTGTAAGAGGTACTGAAAAAGGTGGGTTGGACTATGAACCCCTCCTGCCTCCTCTAGCTCAGCAAAAATGAGTGGATGGCAGGTTTTTACCTTTCCCATCTACGTAAGTGTCCTCATTCCACTCCATTCAGCCTGAGCCTTAGGGCAAGCCAGGGTTTGCAGCCATTTACTACAATAATAGCAAGACAATTTAGCAGTAATGGATAAGTAGGGAGCAAATTAAGCCGTTTGCTGAGATACAGAAATGAAGCCAGAAAGTATTTGGCCTCATGTTAGGTTTCAAATTCATAGTCAATTCATTAGTGTAATTTAGTCCTTGCATAAGCCTTTGAGTGATAAATTGTACTAATACATTTGAAATGCCAGCTGTAAGAATAACTCATTGAGTGTTGAGTAAAATTAAAAGATGGGCAAGAATAAATCCTTTATTTTCATCTCATATGGGAAGATTTATGACGGCTTCTGAGAAGAAGCATCTGTCTGCTAGTTGTAAATTGAGAGTATTAAGGGAAAACATTGGAATATTTTGGTTACATTAGCAAGAGGAATGTATTAACTCAAATGCTTTTGAGATCTTTCCCTTTGGGGCTGAAGATTACTCTTGATGAAGAACATGTGAACTTTTAGAATTCATCTTTTGCTTGGGAACAAAGGCCACAGCACAAACAAAGTTAAATGGTTGGTGTTTTGGGGAGTGGTTTCTAAGAAACATAATTATGTGTGGGATGTTGGTGACCTTTTTTTCATATGGATATGGTTTTTCCTACACTTGTGAGTGTCCTCTTTCAAGTCCATAGAGGCTGCAAATCAGAGGACCTGGCAAAAGGATCAGGAATATAACTAACAAACATTTTACTTTCTTAGCCAAAAAAAAAAATTCAGTCCATTTCACTAGTGAGTTTCTCCTGCTGGTGTATTAAAATTGGATACTTTCATGATAAAATAAATCATTCAATCCAAAAAAAAAAAAAGGAGAGAAAGGAAGTAAATTTTCTTAAAGAACTATACATGCAAGGTGCTTTATGTAAATTAGCTCAGTTGCTCTCCAACAAATTTATGAAATGTGTTGTATTCTCAATTTAGAGAAGAGAAAATCGCAGTTTCAAAGGAGTAAAGTAACTTCTCCAAGGACAACAGCTAATCAGTAGTAAAACTGAAATGGAAACCAGGTATATCTCAACCCATGGAGTCAGACTCAGGCAGAGGTTTCTTGGCAGGGGTGAGCCTGGGATATCCAAAACTGACTTATGATAACAGGCTTCTGGCAGCCTGCTGTGTCTGGAGTCATCAGCCCCACTCTGGTCCTCTGGTCCTTTACTCCTTGGCACGGTGCTAGTTTTGGCCACGGCTGTTCTTAACTCTTTCTGCTCTGACTTGTCATTTCTGGCTAGAGATCCTGGCACTGGCCCCTGTGTATCCTCAACTCTGCTTTAGTTTGCAGGAAAAATGTGAATATGCTGCCCAGTCTAGCCCTTCCATGCTTTAGAAGGCACTATTCTGGCCCTCCTCTAGTCTTGTTCCTGCCCACTGAGGTTCCCTGATTTAACTGATAAAAATATAAGATACCCAAGAAATTAGAAATTAAGTTCTAATTTCAGATAAACAACAAAAAAATTTTTAGTCTAAGTACACCCAATATAGTATTTGGGACATACTTATATTACAATATTGTTCATTATTTATCTAAAATTCAAATTTAATTTGGTGTCCTACCTTTTCTGGTAACCCTGCTCCCCATGAGCCAGAAGTATGGGGATGTGTAATAAAGAATTAATCTTACCCAAGGAAATCTTTAGTCTTCATGCTCATATCCTGGGAGTTAATCTCGAGGAAGAGTGTCATGGTTTATCTGTGATTTATGAAGAGGGATTTGGGCCACATGGCATCTTCTCTACCCCCAAAGGAGATGGAGATTAAAGGTATCAGCTCAGCCTCTGGAGGAACTTGAGACTAAACTCAGGCACGTGGAAAGTCAACCATAAATATGATTGAGCCCCAGGAAAAACTCTGGACATGAAGGCTTGGAGGAGCTTCCCTGGTTGGTAATACTCTGCATATTGTCACATGTGGGTACTGAGTGGAGTTAACGCTGTCTATGACTCCCCTGGAAAAGGATAACTGAGAGTTTTGCACTGGGAAACTTGCTGGACCCTGTCCCGTGTGTTTCTTCCCTTAGCAGATTTTAATATGCATCCTTTCAAGGTAATAAACCATAGCCACTAGTGCAATAGCTTTCAGTGAGTTCTTCTAGTGAATTATCAAAACTACAGGTGGTCTTGGGAACCAATGAACTTGCAGTTGGTGTCAAAAGTAAAGGCAGTCTTTCGGGTTGTGCTGCCTCTAAATTCTCAAGGTCAAGGGGATATGTCCATCTAACCCCTCTTCTAGAGTCTAGAACCTAAAAATGCTCCAAGTACCAGGATTCTGGAATACCCTGCCCATAGGGCCCTAAACATGCATCCAGAGCCTGTGTGAACCTCTTTCCCAGATCTATTAAAGGGTGGGCCATGCCACTGATGCAGACACTTAGGCTAGAGGGGGATAAATGGTGACTATTTGAATCAAATGGATGTAGTTTATATGTCTAGGCCTGTGGGTCCAAACATAAATGTGAATATCTTTCATTTATATGACTGAGCTGGAGTGGGAAGAGATGGGGGCGTGGGGGAGGACCATAGGGGTTTCCATTTCTATTTTTGTAGAAAGTGTTAGGGCCTGAGGTAAGCCTCATCCTGCCCTGCCTTGTCCTGTTATGCAATTTGTCCTACCTTCAGCTTCTCTTCTCCTGCTTAAAATGACAATAGCTAGAGACTTCCCCATACTATATGGCTCTGTTAGGGCCATATGCTCTTCTTGAGCAAAGAACAATCTCAGTATCATCTCTAGCCCCTAACTTGGGAATGTCAAACTAACTTATGTGGAATGTCCTGAATTCTAAGAAGTCATCCATTGTAAAATCCACCTCTGAATTAACAACACCTTTTTTTGGGGGGGGGGGGAAGAAATATCCTACCAAAATTAATGTATTTATTAATTATAAGATGTATTCTTTTAAGAAACCTTAAAACACGAAAAACATTTAAAGTTGAGGAAATATGGCAGATATAGTATTATCATACCTCTACGTCACTTGAGAGTTTAAAAACCTTTTACACACCTTTTATCTCCATTTGATCCTCATGGTGACTCTTGGCAGTGGCAGCCAGAGGACCATGACAAGCCCATTTCCTCTTAACTCACTGGCACCAGGGATCCCCCTCGTCTTTCTCTCCCCTTCACCTCAATGACTAAGACCTATCTGTAACCTGAGAAACCCCACTACCAATATAATCTGGACTCGCACTTCTCCCCATTTTTTTGGTCTGTGTTTGGCAGGGAAAGAGGCCAGTGGTGGGACCTATTATGTGACCAGGATAGGATTGGGTCTGGGGCAGGAAGAAATAATTAGTAGTTACTATAGGGACAGAACTGTGATGCTATGCCTTTTTTAGATGACTTCCTGATGAAGAGAAACAGGCTTGAAAGGGAGAGCCAGAAGTCCCTGCCCTGTCTGGAGGGAAGAGAATGGGCCTTGCACTTGGGAAGAATGGATACCATGGAAATTTGGACAAGCCAAGATTTAACCTCTGACCCTCAGTTACATCATGGGGTGGCTGAACTATTAAATGATACAATATGTGTAAAAGGCTTTGCCCAGTACATGGTACATGGGCTTAGTTTTTCCTATTATCTTAAGTTTGAGCCTAGTATAATTCCTAGCATAGTAGACGCTTAATTAGACAATCGCAGCTCTAATGATGATTATTGCCAACTCTTCCTCAGAGGTAGCTCTGAGGCAGAGTCCTTCTCAGTGTCACTTAGAGGACAGAGAAAACACAAAGAGGAATGAGTCACAGGCAATGCAGATACGGAGCATTTTAGCATAAATGGAGCTAAGCTTCTTTCTAGGGAAAAGAGAAAAAGCCATGAGTCTCTCTGGCTGTGCCTGACACAGGCAGAGCTGAAATCTAGAGAATGTATAAGGACTGGCTCCATTTATAAACCCATGATTTAAAAAGATGGTACGTATTCAGTGACTTGTTGAGACTGTTGTTTCTCCCTGCTTTCCATCACCCCTCCTTCTGCTTTCCTTTGTGGTAAGAAGAGAAGCTCTTAGAGAAGGGCTGTGTGTCATCTTCACAGAACTGAGGAGATGGAGAAGCAGTCTCTGCCTATGGTCTGAGAGGACAGGTTATGACTTGAAATCATGAATAGTGGGGGCAAAAGAGAGGCCGGCAGGAAAACTCCCTGGAAGCAAATGAAAAAGGGAAGGAGTGACCCGGAAACTACTCTGCCTGAGAGAGTCTCATGATACGTACTTGGGCTGTAGGCTCTCAAGATTCTCGGTGGCAAGTGCCATTAAACAGAAGAATCAGAGCAAAGGGGAGGATGGGGAGTGTTTTGCTGCGTTATCACTCCTCTTGCTTTGGGAAGAGAAAAGATACAAATTCCTAAATCGAATCTGCGAGTTATTTCCCCCAAATCACCAGTGATAAGCCACCCTGGCTGGATTCTATACACTTTCCATGAAGGAACCTGGGAATTCAACCACTATTTGTAACACTGTTTCTGAGGGGAAAACATTTGGACTCCCTCATTTTCTCATTTCCCCACTGATCAAGAAATGTGCTTCTGAAATGCAAACCCTGCCCAGAAAGGTAATGCTTAATGCTGCCCACCTGAGTAGAGAAAGATGACTGGTGTCTGTTTTGTTTCAGGCACAAAACAAATGAGTCCTTGGAACCAGATCAAAGAAGCCTCCCTGTAAGTCCCGCGCAGAGCAGGCAGTTGACCCTGCAACACGCGGTGTCCCTGGGAACACTCCTGCTTTCAGTTGGACAGACCTTGAAGGATATCTGCTCCAACCTTCTCCCCTTAGTGTCCCCCTTATTTATCCCCCTCATTCATCCTGAAAATCCCCTTCTTCCCTGAACCCAGAGAAACAGTGGGAATATCCATGCCCTGTTTCTAGGGAAAATGCTACCTCTTCTATAAAGCCATATGGATTCAAGTCCTGCAGCAAATTGGAGTCCACACTATAAAGTCTAATTTATTTTATTCTTCCATATACCATTTCATGTAGTTGAGTATTATTTTTCAGATGATACTGTCAGGTTTTTTAAGGGCAAGGACTGACATACTTCTATACCTAACAGAACACTTTACAATTATGAAACTCAAGAATGTTCTTGCAGATGTCTGGTTGCTCACGTTTCCAGGCAGCTATGACTGCCACCTGGCTAATCTTTAACTACACTGCCATCATCACTGAACACAACCCGACTGTCCACCAACCAGTATCACTACTGCCACTAGAAATTCTGTACAGCAGTTCAGTTCACTAAGTGTTTTCACATTCAGTATTTTATTTTTATATTCACAACCACCCTGTAAGTTAAACATTATTTTTTAACCCATTTTACAGATGATAAGATGGAAGATAAAAAGGGTCAAATGACTTTTCTATGTGAGAAAGCTACAAGTCAAAATCTTCTTAGGTGCTAGCTGAATACTCATCTCTATATATCTGTGAGCATGAAATAATGAGACTGTTTTGAAACTAACACTTAAAAGTGTTGTTCTGAATATGTAATAAACCTCCCCAAATTTCAGTGGCATAAAACATAGTTATTTTTTTATGCTCCCAATTCTATCAGTCAGGAATTTCGACAGGCACAGTGGGCCTATCTTGTCCCTGTGCCATGATGCCTGGCCCTCACCTGTGTCTATCACATGCCTGAGGCAACATGTCTGGGGTCGTAGTCATTTTCCATATGGCATATCCTGGAATGTCTAAGACAGTTCTTTCACTAGTATGTGTCTGGCATCCAGGTGAGAATGGCTAGAACAGTTGGGAGTGGTCTTTCTCCATCAATCTTTCCCTATGTAGTCTTTCCATGTGGCCATCTTGGGCTTTCTCAGAGCATGGAGATCTTAGGGTAGTCAGATTTCTTACATGGTGGCTGGCTTCCTCTGAAGCAGGCAGTCTAAGCCACTGAAATGGAACTGCATGATTACTTATGACATAGATTCAGAAGTGTAGAGAGTCACTTCTGTCACATTCTCTTGGTTATACATGGTCCCTCCTTTGTATTGTGACATCTCCCTATACTTGTTCAGTCATAAAATGTGTGACACTATGGTCTAATCACTTGCTGCCTAACACATCCAATGCCTGGCACTGTTCCTGACATCGAGTAGCTACTCAATAAATATTTGTTATAACAAACTGAAGGTCATTATTTTTACTAGAATTACAATCACCTTATCAAAACTCACTTAAGAAAAAAGGAGTCTGCCCTAGATACCACAGTACACTTTAAAATGTCAAATACAAACTTCCAAGGAAAGCCAAATTGTTCTTTTTAATCTATGTTGCTTTTTATAATTTAATATAAAATACTTCACTTAAAAAAATTTAGCCACATGGAAGCCAGTGCTGCCTTTTGCTACATTATTCAGCATGGGAGCGGACAACCCAAGGTATGAGTTGGGGGAGGTGTGGCTCATCAAGGAATCATCTGTGGAAATTAGCTACCACCCTTATTTTAATTAACTTTATTATCACAAATCATATATGTATAGGCAATCTATGTGTCTTTGCTCAAAATGTTCCTGGAAAAAAATGAAGAATGTTTGAGTCAGAAAGTCTGTAACTTATACCTGCAATTGTTCCTTTTCATCACTAGGTGGTAGGCTTGAATCAATAAGGCAAAAAACTATTTCAACTGGTTCTGAAGATCGCAGAAACTGCAGACTAGTTTCCACTTCATTTGTCTTAAGGTCTTGTCTTTCTATATGCTCTTGTGCCCTCTTCTTTGAACCACCAGTTGTGTTAGAGTATGTTTTTATTTTCCACATATTTGTAGGTTTTCCAGTTTTTCTTCTGCTATTGATTTCTAGTTTCATTCCTCTGTGACTGGAAAAGATTCTTTGTATGTTTTCAATCTTTTAAAATTTGCTAAGACTTTTTTTGTGGTCTAACATATGGTCTACCTTGGAGAATGTTTATGTGCACTTGAGAAGAATGTGAATTCTGCTGTTGTCAGATGGAGTATTCTATATATATGTTACATCTCATTGGTTTATTGTGTTGTTCAATTCCTCGATTTCCTTATTGATCTTCTGTCTAGTTGTTCCATCTATTATTAAATATGGGGCACTTAAATTTATAACTATTATTGTAAAACTGTCTATTTCTCTCTTTAATTCTGTCAGTGTTTCCTTCATATATTTTGGGGCTCTGTTGTTTGTATATATGTTTATAATAGTTATAGCTTCTTGATGAATTGACCTCTTTATCATTATATAATGTCTTTTGTCTCTTATAACAGTTTTTAACTTAAAATCTATTTCGGCTCATGTTAGTATGGTCACCCAGTTCTTTTTGTTACTATATGCAAGGAATATCTTTTTCCATCCTTTCACTTTTAACCTATTTGTGTCTCTAGATCTAAATAAGTCTCTCACAGAAAGCATACAGTTGGATTATGTTTTTTATCCATTCTGCCAATCTCTGCCTTTTCATTGAAGAGCTTAATCTATTTACACTTAAAATAATTACTGACAGGGAAGAATTTACTATTGTCATTTTATTATTTGTTGTCTTATAGCTTTTGTCCCCCTCATACCCTCCATTACTGCCTTCCTTTGTGTTTAGTTGATATTTTGTAGTGACATGCTTTGATTGCCTTCTCATTTCTATTTGTGCATATTCTACAGATATTTTAATTGTAGTTATCAAGGAGCTTACATATAAAATCCTAAGTTATAACATTATAATTTAAACTAAAACCAGCTTAACTTCAATTGCATAGAAAACTTTACTTATATACAGTTCTATCTCCCCCACCCTTTAGGTTATTGATGTCACAAATTATATCTTTATACATTCTTTGCCCAATAACAGATTTATAATTGTTTTTAAAAATAGTTTATAATTATTTTTAAAAATAATTAAATTATAATTTTTAAAAAATTAAATTATTTTTTGTCCCACCCTCCCCTTCCCCCCCGTGTCCACATGTCCGTTCTCTATGTCTCTATTCCTATCCTACAAATAGGTTCATCTGTACCATTTTTCTAGATCTCACATATATGCATTAATATATGATATTTGCTTTTCTCTTTCTGGCTTACTTCACTCTGTATGACAGACTCTAGGTCCATCCACATCTCTACAAAAGACCCAATTTCATTCCTTTTTATGGCTGAGTAATATTCCACCGTATACATGTACCATCTTCTTTATCCATTCATCTATTGTTGGACATTTAGGTTGTTTCTATGTCCTGGCTATTGTAAATAGTGTTGCGATGAACATTGGGGTACATGTGTCCTTTTGAAATATGGTTTTCTCAGGATATGCCCAGTAGTGGGATTGCTGGGTCATATGGTAGTTCTATTTTTAGTTTCTTAAGGAACCTCCATACTGTTCTCCATAGTGGCTGTAGCAATTTACACTCCCAGCAACAGTGCAAGAGGGTTCCCTTTTCTCCACACCCTTTCCACTATTTATTGTTTGTAGATTTTTTGATGATGGCCATTCTGACTGGTGTGAGGTGATACTTCATTGTAGTTTTGATTTGCATTTCTCTAACAATTAGTGATGTTGAGCATCTTTTCATGTGCCTCTTGGCCATCCATATGTCTTCTTTGGTGAAATGTCTATTTAGGTCTCCCACCCATTTTTTAGTTGGATTGTTTTTTGATATTGAGCTCCATGAGCTGTTTGTATATTTTGGAGATAAATCCTTTGTCTGTTGCTTCATTTGCAAATATTTTCTCCCATTCTGAGGGCTGTCTTTTTGTCATGTTCATGGTTTCCTTTGCTGTGCAAAATCTTTCAAGTTTAATTACGTCCCATTTGTTTATTTTTGTTTTTATTTTCATTATTCTAGGTGGTGGCTCAAAAAAGATCTTGCTGCGATTTATGTCAAAGAGAATTTTTCCTATGTTGTCCTCTAAGAGTTTTATAGTGTTCAGTCTTACATTTAGATCTTTAATCCATTTTGAGTTTATTTTTTTGTATAGTGTTAGGTAGTGTTCCATCTCTCCCGCCCTTTAGGTTATTGATATCACAAATTACATCTATATACCTTCTTTGCCCAATAACAGAGATCTAATTATTTTTTTGCATTTGTCTTTTAAGTACTATAGAAAATAAAAAGTGGAGTTACAGTCCAAAATTACAATAATACTTTCATATTTGCCCTTATATCTATCCTTACTGGAGATCTTTATTTCTTCATATGGCTTCAAGTTACTGTCTATCATCCTTTCACTTGCTAAAAAGCATTTCTTATAAGGCAGGTCTAATGATAATGAACTCCCTCAGCTTTTGTTTACCTGGAGAGGTCTTAATTTCTCACTCACTTTGAAGGATAATTTTGCTAGATATAAAATTCTTGGTTGGCAGTTTGTTTTTTTTTTCTTTTAGCACTGTAAATATGTCACTCTATTGCCTTCTGGACTCAAAGGTTTCTGATTACAAATCAGTTAATAATCTTATTGAGGATCTATCTTGTGATGAGTTCCTTCTCTCTTGCTGCTTTCAGGATTCTCTTTTTGCCTTTTAGTCTTTTTTTTTTTTTTTTTTTTTGCGGTATGCGGGCTTCCCACTGCCGCGGCCTCTCCCGCTGCGGAGCACAGGCTCCGGACGCGCAGGCCCAGGGGCCACGGCTCACGGGCCCAGCCGCTCCGCGGCACGTGGGATCCTCCCAGACCGGGGCATGAACCCGCGCCCCCGGCATCGGCAGACAGACTCCCAACCACTGCGCCATCAGGGAAGCCCCTGCCTTTTAGTCTTGACAGATTAACTATAATTGTTTCATTGTGGGTCTCTGAGTTTATCATTCTTGGGAGTTTGTTGAGCTTCCTGAATTTGTGGATTCATGTCTATCATCCAATTTGGTAAGTTTTATCTATTATTTCTTCAACTATTCTGTCTACCCTGTTCTCTCTTTTTCTTCTGGGACTCCCACAACATGTATGTTGGTCCATTTGATGCTGCCCTACAAGTCCTTTAGGCTCTATTCACTCTTCTTTATTCTTTTTCTTTCTGTTCCTCAGATTCAATAATTTCAATTTTCCTATCTTCAAGTTACCTGATTATTTTTCTTCCTATTCAAATCTGCTGTTGAACTCCTCTAGTGAATTTTTAATTTCATTTATTATACTTGATAGCTCCAGAATTTCTGTTTGGTTCTTTTTAATAATTTCTATCTCTTTGCTGATATTCTTATTTTGTTCACACATTGTTTTCCTGCTATCATTTAATTTTTTTGTTCCTGTTTTTCTTCAGCTTTTTGTGCATATTTAAGACAATTATTTTAAAGTCTTTGTTTAGTTAGTCTGATTTCTGGGTTTTCTCAGGAACAGTTTCTATCAATTTATTTTGATCTTTGAATGCTCCATATGTTTTTTTCTTTTTTTGCGGTATGTGGGCCTCTCACTGTTGTGGCCTCTCCTGTCGCGGAGCACAGGCTCCGGACGCGCAGGCCCAGCGTCCATGGCTCACGGGCCCAGCCGCTCCGCAGCATGTGGGGTCTTCCCGGACCGGGGCATGAACCTGTGTCCCCTGCATCAGCAGGCGGAATCTCAACCACTGAGCCACCAGGGAAGCCCTGTTTCTGTTTCTTTGTATGCCTTGTGATTTGTTGTTGTTGTTGAAAATTAGGCATTTGACTATTATAATGTGGAAAACTCTGGAAATCAGATTCTTCCACTTCCCCAGGTTTTTTTAAATTGTTGAAGATTACAGTGGTCCATTTTTGGAGGCTTTTCCAAGCTATTTTATTACAATCAAAAACTGTTCCTTATCATGTGTGATCACTGCAGTCTCTGTGTTCAGATAATGTTTTGAAAAAGATTTCCTTGAATGCCAGGAGCTCTCCCAGTCTTTGCAGATTGGGTCTTTCCTAGGACAATCCGTCAAAACTTAGCTAGGTTTGTTCTAAGTGAAGGCATAACCCTGAGGTGAAAGCTTAAGGTCTTCTCAGGTATTTTTTGAGCATGCATCTTGGCTGGGAATATGTATGGCTTTCTAAATTCCCCTATATATATGGCTGCTTTTGAACGTCTTAATTCCCTGAAAAGCCTCACCCCAGCTTCTCCTCCAGGCCTTAGATAGTCTATTGTCTGTCTCCACATGTAATCTCATACCCCAGGCATCTGTGTCTATAATCACCTTGCTTTTCTGAGCAGTGCTTATCACTTTTCCTGCCTAAGTTCCAAGGTGGGCGAAACAGAGATAAACACATTATATCAGTCCTTTGGATATCTCTCAAACTAAGAACAGACACACACAAATGATTTACAAATAAGTACTGCTCTGCTTCCTCTGGTTTGAGGTAGGGAACTGGGAATCAGGATTCTGCTGCTTAAAGACCAAAACCACTGCCATACCAGATAAGGAGTGGTTTTGCCAGGGCAAGAGTGAGTAAAAATGCCACAAGATTTTCCTACCCTTTTCAGGATGACTTTTTTTCTTTTTTGATTTGGCGTTGGCTTGGTAGCTGTAAACCTTTGTTTTTCAGAGCTTAGACAAAGTTGTTTCAGATGTTTCTACTTGTTTTAAAAATATTTTTATCAGGGAGTAAGAGCTTGGAGATTCCTAGTCCACCATTTTGCTGACATCACTTGAAAAGTTTGTAGCTCTATTTTAAAAAGTCAGTTTTGGAGCGGATCTTTTCCCATTGCATCTAGACCAGGTGAATTCTTATATCCAAAGGTAAATTCCAAATTTTTAGACTTTAAAAACGGGCTCAAAATGGCTTCCACAGTTTTAAGAAAAATTAATATGTTGGAATGGCAGTTCCTTATTTGGATTTGCTAAAACTTCTTTTATAAAGCAAACATGAGCTACTGTGGCTCTCTGACATTACACTTCTTATCAACATTGTTGGTATTTAAATTAATACTAATTACTTCATAATTATAGCCCCTTAACCCTCTCAGTAAACCTGGAGTCTGCCTTTAAACATACTACTGACTTTTTAAATTGGTAAATATTGGACCTTCTCGTCTATTAGTTTTTACTCTCTAACTGAATGAAGATGACTTTATTCTATTCTTACTAAGCTCTGTCTGGATGGAGCCAAATTTTTCTTAACCTTTCTAAAATTAGTTATAAAGTCAAATGTTTTCATAATTCCCTCTCCTTGAAAACGTATTTCTAAGATCTTTTGCAAAATTTTATACATGTAGACTTTTAAAAAAGAAAAAAAAACTGGGGAATTTGATCAAGAAATTGTCCTTCACTTTGCATTTAATAAAGTATCTTCCTTTCAAGCCACTGTTCAGAGACAAAAAGAAATGATATGAAGAGTCATGGGTCCTGGAAGCATCTCCCTTTATCTTCTTAGGAAACCAAATTCCATTGAAGAAGAGAAGGCAAAGATCTAAAGCTATCTGTTCACAGGAGCACCCAACCAAGGCAGGTGAGACAAAAAGCAGAGTGAGGGATGTATTTCTAAAGATTCTCTATGAGGTCAAAGAAGAATACAAAGCTTTTGGCTTAAAGAGTATTGTCTACTTTTGCAAAGTGCAGGATTATGTGGAATCTGATTAAAATACAGAATTCTTCCTATTTTCAACAATGGTGCAAGGCCTGATTTTTGGGGAAGCAGAGTAAGAAAAATGCATAGTTGCCCTAAATTTCTATCTCCTCACCAGGGCCCCCAGGGTGGTTAATAAATGGCTCCTCACTTGCATACCAGCTGCATTTGCTCAAGGCTCTTCCAAAGAGTTCACCCACCTCACATTAGTCAGCAGCTTTCTAAAAGAAAAATCTTTACTTTGACTCACTGGAGGATTATTCAGCCTTATAAAACACACCAAATCCCCCATTCTCAGCAGGACATTTAATTAGCCTCCATTGATTCACCAAGCCAAGCAGCCAATAAGAAATGTTTGGCTTTTCATTGTGGCCCTAGGATATCTGCCCACTTCTTGGTATTTTGAAAATTTTTATCCCAGTTTCATTTTAAGTTTTCAAAGTAGAAAAGTATAGAAATAAATAATTTCTTCCAGTAACCCAACAGCACTGTTTAACCATCTATGTGATGTAAATTGAACTACCTACACTAAAGAGACAAGGGAGAAGTGGGAGGGGAATCTTTGTGAAACAGGGTGTACACAGAGTGCTGTGTGTGCACAATCACTCAGGACTGTTCCAGAGAGGCTGTCTGGGAAGGCCTCCTGTAAACTTGAGGTTACAGTACCTCTCAGCACACTCCCTAAAGGGTGGCTATCCTTACAAGAAGGCTCTGTCTGAATATGGGCCACATCATGGACTTGATTCCAAAGCAAAAGTAGGGAAATATTTGCTCATGGGGGGGATGCTGATTTTAAATATCATTTTACCTGACCTTAGGGCAATTACTCAGACTAATATCTCTGTTCTGTTGTTGAGGAAAAAAATACACCTTTAAAATCTTTAGCAACAATATACAAGATTTAAACACCTAGCTGAACCCTGAGACAGGCTTTTCTCTCCCTAACCCTCTAATATGTTTTGTTCCCAAATTCATATCCAGTAGAAATTTATCAACTACCCCTCTGTTCTAGGAGCTTTTCTAAATTATCTCACTAATTATTTGGAATTACTCTGTAAAGTAGGTATTATGAGATCTTTTATAACACCTACTAGTACATAGTAGGTTCTCAATAAACACTTGGTGAATGAAAAGAAGCTAAATGGATAAATAAATGAGTATACAAATGGCTCAGATAGTGTTAAGTGACTTGATCATAATCACAGAACTAATTAGCTAGAGAGTTGGTATTTAGAGTTGAAAAAATGGGGGTGGGGGTTATTGCAAACTTGGTCTAAGCTAATTTGCCCATTTAAAATTGTTTAGTTATTTAGGTATACATCAGTGACTTCCAAATGTTATAAATAAATGGGACTAATATCTCCTCACAGATTGTATTTATTAATGAAATCCACTCTTAAGAAGGAATTCTGCCATACTTTCACAATTCATTAGAAAGTGGGTACAATGAAATCATACATCCATTTCTTGGAAGTTTATGGGTATCCCCCCTCCTTATCCTGTTCAACATCCTGACAAGCAGCTTACTTATAAGATGTACCCACAAGGCAAGTGCAGCAAATATTCTGACAGCAGGATAACTAATCTCTAGTTGGATTAAGGAACAGAATCCTCTATTAAGTGGGGGAACACAGGACTACAGAAGTTCCAGACTGTGAACTTGCTCCCAAGGAGTGAAGCTACTGCCTGTAGCTTCCTGTTCCTCATTCATGAGAGGGCAGATGTGTCTGTACAGACCTTCAAGCTGACCTCTTCTGATGATTCAGAGTGTAACAAATACAGGACCCTGTTGTTTCCATAACAGTTGCCTTGCTTTCCCCAGGTATATCTTCCTTCCAGGAACTGCTGAAACTCTTGACTTGAAGCTATTCCCAGATATGGTCACCCCTGGAAAAAGGGGAGCACAGATGCTGGACTTCTATGTGAGAGCCTCCATGGGATGCTCTCTCCTCTGGCACTACTGCTGGAAAGAGACCATTCCTCGCTGTAGCTCCGTTAAACATCATCTAGTTTGTTATCCCTGTATCACCCTGGAGGTAGGAGTGACCCAGAAGTAGAAGGAACTACCAGGGTCTCCAAACTCCTCCTCTTCCTCACTTGACATACATCTATGGAGAATTGGTCATGCCAGGGAAACCCTGAGGGCAAACCACCTCCTTCTTATTTTTTTCTATTCAAGATATGAGGCAGCTGATTTGGATTTCCTGAGTGAGGAACACAGTCTTCAAAGTGAGACCTAGCTCAGTTATGTGTTGTCTGTTTTCTCAACTCTAGTTCTCTAATCTTCAAGCAGTGGAAAGGAGAACATGCCAGCACTTCACAATGAAACACAAGGTTCATTAAACATATATTCATTCCAACAACTTTTAAGTGCCTACCACTGGCCAGGCATTGAGTACTAGCTAGGCCTTGGGACACTGTACTAAGGAAAACTTTCACAGTCCCTGTCCTCAAGAGACTTACAGTCTATAAGAATGCTTAATAAAAGTCAAGAATATCCAAGTATTGCAAAAGAAGAGGGTCATGGTATTAGGAACATAACCACATCCTAGTCCTTTAAGATCTTTAATTCCCTCAGAGTCAGAATTTGGTTCCTAGAACTTCCTCAGTCCATGACCTTTACTTCTCCTCCCAGATGCCTAAAGAAGATATGCAAATGACTCCAGGACATATAGTTGTGCTTTTTAACCCCAGATGGTAGGCATAACCTATCACAGTCTTTAGCTACCCTAGAATTGGACTGGGTCTCTGAACTTTCTGAAACTAGCACATGCAAATTATATTTGTGAATGAAAACATAAAAGAGCAAAACACAGAGTGACCTGACAGTACCAAAAAGATAATATTTGACGCTTTTATAGATTAATGATAGAAGAATAATATTGTAAAGCCATAAACGTGAGGCCAGCTTTTGTTTGCTTTATTATGTATAAGTCTCTCATTTTATTTTATAAAGCTGAGATCTGGCATACAAACTACACAATACCTATTTAACAAAAATGTCAGTTTCTCCTTGCTTTGTCCTCCAAAGTGCACGGTTATAAAACACCTGGAGAAAAACAAAGTACAACGGAAAGAATTGGGGCTTTGGAGTTGGGCAAATTCTAGCTTCAGCACTTAGTATCTTTGTGTATCTGTGAGCCTTTGCAATGGGGACTAAAGCAAACTATTGGGCCTACACTAGCAGCCTTCTAGTCATGTAGCTCTTGTCCTTTGCTACAAGATCATCATAGAATGTGTCCCTGTGAGCCACCATTTCCTGGTAAGGCTACTTTTCATTTTCCTTCAGAAAAAAAAACTCAAGATCATATTTGAAGATTTCTCAGCATGTGAGAGCTAGTACCTACCAAGCTGTCCATCTTCTTGAGTTAGAGCAGGAAACATAACACCGGAGGCTGCTATTGCCAACCCACTCATGAATTACCCAACTTTTTATACGGATAAATGCCATGACAAGTCAGTTATTAAATATAAAGTACACTGTGACATATAAATCTTCCCATTGTTCACTCCTGGGATGAGCTGGTTCATGAGATGGGTTTGGAAAATTAAAGGTTAGGAAAAGGTCAGTGGAGAATGCTAGCACAGAGCATTATGCAAAGAGCATTATGAATGGGTGGTTTGTGAGCCTGCGAGTGGGGTAAAGCAGAGGAGGCAATGTGTGGAGATCAGAGGACATCTACCTGGAAATGGATCCCCCCCAGAAAGGCCAGAGATGCCTGGAAATCTGAGAAAAGCTGTACTTTCCAGAGCAGTTTTTAGCCTGAGGAAGTCACCATTCTGTTAATGGCTACAAAGGTCATGGTAGTAATCTTTCAAAAGTGATTTTTAGAGTCTGTGTTTATATTAATCTTGACTCTTTCTACTCTAAGCAACATAAACCAAACTAAACCAGCCTCAAAAAAAAAAGAGGGCAGGGAATAATTTATTGGTTCAGGTAAGTGAAAAGTTCAAGACTGGATTTAGATGTCCAAAAAATGACATCAGGCATCTGTCTTTCTCCATCTTTTGTCTCTGCTTTTTCCACTGAGAGGACCAATGAAGGACCAAAGATAGCTAGTAACAGTTCTAGGATTAGTTTCCTCCAACTCAGAAACAGCAACAGTGAGTTTCTTCTTCTTGACATCTTTGGAGATTATTCTAATTAGTTGTGCTCACACGTCCACTGATCTCTTTGGCCAGGCCCAGGTCTAGTGTCCATTCTAAGCTGAGTAGGCTCGATATTAGTTGAAGCACATGGGCTGAAGGGAAGTAATGGCTGAAGGAAGAGATAGGTTCTCTTAATATGAGTGCTGAGCAGACAAAAATAAGAGGTGTCCACCTCAGAGGCATGACTGCTTTTAGCCATATAATGAAAGGGCTCCAAATTAGAATAATTAAATTTCTCCATGCTGTGTTACTCTCCACTTGAGAGGCTAGACAGGATTTTAAAGATATCACTCTTTCCCTCCATCCCTCCCTCCTTTCCTTGCTCTCTCCTCTCCTCTCCTCTCCTTCCTTCTTTCTCTCCACAGACATCGGCTGAACATACTGTGTTCCAGGCACAGTGTTGAGTGATGGGGGATACAGATGAATAAGGTACTGTCCCTGACCCTGAGGAGCTCCAGAAGTTTCCTCAGGTCCACATCAACCCTGGAAAAGGTAGTATTATATTGAGGTCCTTTGGCCTAAATGTGAGATTCTTACAGTACCTAGGGAAATCTAGTCAAATGACTAGAGAGAAATTCTTGTATGTAGACATGTTCCAGGCTTCGTAGGAATTTTCAGCTTTCTCTGTGTGGAGAGTCATTAACTATAGACCCATAGCATGCTCAACCCTGACACCTCAGGTTGTAGTGCAAGTTCTGAATCACAGGAAAGTTGGAAATGGTTTCTGCTGTGTGTAAGCTAACAGTAGCCATTATTTCTTATTGGTTGTTATGGCCAAAATGTCCCTAAATGTGCTCTGCATACACAGTGCAAGGGAAGCTTTCATGGAGTTACTTAGGCAACAAAAATCCCCCGAGATATTCATTATGCAAAAGCAAAGAAACATGATAACATGTATTCATTAGGTATATAAGCAATGCAGTCCCACAGTAACTGAGGCAGTCCTGTGAGCTGTAGGCCTAAGCACAGTGATACTGGGGAAAACTGTCTCTTTACGTTAGAGAGTTTCACGGAGAAGACAGGATTGTCTAACTATTTTAACTTTAATTTGTAATCACTCACACTTTTATCGGTTAATCGCATCACCAGCTTGCTTTCATTCATTTGTATTTGTGTTGGATGTTATTAGAATAACACTTGATATTATCATCAGAGATGGGAGAGGGCCGGGTAGTATGAAAGGACCAGCGGAAGACAAACTAGATCTTTTCTAATTGCAGCCAACCTACTATCTGAAAGACAAGAGGGCAAGACACTTGACCTTGACCTCTACACACCTTTGTTTTATTTTCTATAAAATGAGGGGAGAGTAGTCTAGCCAGTGCTGTCCAACAGAACTTACTGTAATGATGTAAGTGTTCTATATCTGTGTGTAAGTGTTCCGTATTTGTCCAATAGAGTAGCCACTAGCGACATGTGGCTGATGACTGACTAGTGAGATTGAGAAACACTTTTTTGATTTTTAATTTTACTTGATTTAAATTATTATTATTTTTTACTTTTACTGTGGGAGATTCTTTTTTTCAGCTTTATTGAGATATAACTGACATGCAGTACTGTATAAGTTTAAGGTACACAGCATAATGATTTGACTTACATATGTCATGAAATGATTACCAAAATAAGTTTAGTGAACATCCATTATCTCATACAGATATAAAATTAAAGAACTAGAAAAAAAATTTCCTTGTGATAAGAACTCTCAGGATTTCCTTTCTTAAAAACTTTCATATATATAATACAACCGTGTTAACTATATTTACCGTGTTGCAACTACATCCCTTTTATTTATCTTATAACTGGAAGTTTGTATCTTCTGACTACCTTCAATCAGTTCACCCTCCCCTAACCCCCTGCCTCTGGTAACCACAAATCTGATCTATGAGTTTGTTTGCTTGTTTTTGAAGTGTAACTGACTTACAACATTGTTAGTTCCTGGCACACAAAACAATGAGTCAATATCTCTATACATTTCAAAATGATCACCCTGATATGTCTAGTTCCCATGTCACCATACAAAGATATTACATAGTTATTGACCATATTGCCTTAACTGTACATTTCATACCCATGACTCATTTATTTTGTAACTGGAAGTTTTTACCTCTTAATCTGCCTCACCTACTTCTCTCCTTCCCCTGTCCTCTGGCAACCAGCTGTTTGTTCTCTGTATCTATGACTCTGTTTCTGTTTAGTTATGTTTGTTCATTTATTTTGTTTTTCAGATTCCACATATAAGTGAAATCATACAGTATTTGTATTTCTCTGTCTGACTTATTTCACTTAGCATAAATACATTCTAGGTCCATCCATGTTGTCGTTAATGGCAAGATTTCATTTATTTATGGATAAGTAGTATTCCATTGTATATATATGCACCACATCTTCTTTATCCACTTATCTATTGATGGGCACTTAAGGTTGCTTCCATGTCTTGGTTATTATAAATAATGCTGCAATGAACCAAGGGGTGCATGTATTTTTTCTAATTAGTGTTTTCATTTTCTTTGGATAAATGCCCAGGAGTAGAACTGCTGGATCATATGGTAGTTCTATTTTTAATTTTTTGAGGAATATCGACACAGTTTTCCATCGTGGCTGCATCAATTTACATTCCCACCAACAGTGCATGAGAGTTCCCTTTTCTCCAAATCCTCACCAACAATTCATAAGGGTGAGGATAATAGCCTTTTTGATAATAGTCATTCTGACAGGTGTGAGTGATATCTCATTATGGTTTTGATTTGCATTTCCCTGATGATTAGTGATGTTGAGCATCTTTTCATGTGCTTATTGGTCATCTGTAAGTCTTCTTTGGAAAAATATCTATTCAGGTCCTCTACCATTTTTAACCTACTTTTTTTTACGTTGAGCTGTATGAATTCTTTGTATATTTTGGATGTTAAGCCCTTATTAGATATATCTTTTGCAAATATCTTCTCTGATGCAGTGGGTAGCCTTTCATTTTGAGATAGTTTCCTTCACTGTGCAAAAAGCTTTTTAGTTTGATGCAGACCCACTTGTTTATTTTTGCTTTTCTCTTGCTTGAGGAGACATACTCCCCCAAAATTGCAAAGACTGATGTCAGAGAGCATACTGCCTATGTTTTCATCTAGAAGTTTCATGGTTTCAGGTTGTATATTTAAGTCTTTAATTAATTTTGAGTTTACTTTTTATATGGTGTAAGAAAGTAGTCTAGTTTGATTCTTTTACCTGTAGCTGTCCAGTTTTCCTAACACAATTTATTGAAGAGGCTATTTTTTCCCCATTGTATGTTTAGACTCCTCTGTCATAGATTAATTGGTCATATAAGCATGGGTTCATTTCTGGGCTCTATATTCTGTTCCACTGATCTGATCCATTGCTTCTGTTTTTGTGCCAATACCATACTGTTTTGATTACTGTAGCTTTACAGTATAGTTTGAAATCAGGGAGCATGATACCTTCAGCTTTGTTCTTCTTTCACAGCTAGCTGCTTGGCCTGTGGTATCCCAGGAACGGTGCCAACTGGCTGTTGGGTGGGGCTGGGTCCTTGTGCTAATAAGCTAGAGGAAAGATTCCAAAATAGCTCTTGTCAGCACCAGTGTCCCTGTGGTAGGATGAGTGCTCCAAAATGGCTGCTGCCAGCATTTATGCCCCTAGGATGAGTCCCAGTTGTTTCCTGACTCTCTGGGAGGCTCTCCAAAATCATCAAGTGGGTCTGGCCCAGGCTCCTTTCAAATTACTGCTTCTGCCCTGGGTCTTTGAGTGTGTGAAATTTTGTGTGTGCCCTTTAAGAGTGGAGTCTCTATTTCCCACAGCCCTCTAGCTCTCCCAAAAGTAAGCACCATTGGCCTTCAAAACCAAACGTTCTGGAGGCTCATCCTTCTGGTGCAGTATCCCTAGGCTGGGGAGCCCCATGTGGGGCTCAGAGCCCTTGCTCCCTGGGGAGAACCTCTGCAATTGTAATTATCCTCTCCTTTGTGGGTCTCCTGCCTGGGGGTATGGGTCTTGACTACTGCTTTTCTGGCCCTCCTACCCATCTTGTTGTGTTTCCTTCCTTATATCTTTAGTTGTAGAAGATCTTTTCTGCTAGTCTTTAGGTCCTTCTCATCGATGGTTGCTCTGTAAATAGTTGTAATTTTGGTGTGCCCATGGGAGGAGGAGTTGAGCTCAGGGCCTTCCTACTCCACTATCTTGGCCAGAGTCTCTCAAATTATTTTACCTTTTTTTTTTTTTTTTTTGCGGTACACGGGCCTCTCACTGTTGTGGCCTCTCCCGTTGCGGAGCACAGGCTCCGGACGCGCAGGCTCAGCAGCCGTGGCTCACGGGCCCAGCCGCTCCGCGGCACGTGGGATCTTCCCGGACCGGGCACGAACCCGTATCCCCTGCATCGGCAGGCGGACTCTCAACCACTGCGCCACCAGGGAAGCCCTTATTTTACATTTTAATGTAAACAGACAGATGTGGCTAGTGGTTACCATATTGGGCTGCACAGGAAGCAATCTCTACAGTCCCAGACAACTCCCAAATTCCAGGGTTTTAGAACTAGCCTACATGTGAAGATTGTTAACTCTGGGTTTTTCTGTATGAAAGTTCTTTTAAGTGTCAAAATCCATTTTGTGTTCTCAAACACTGCAGTTTCCATTCAGCTTTCTGATTCAGCTAAAAGATGAGTAAAGGCAAATGTAAACAGTAAAGCTCCCAGGAGAACGAACATCATCTCAACAGGGCTCTTGTCGGCTGAGCATTCCAACAGGCTCCCAGAATACATTGCCCCTGTGAACTATTCTGTAGCCAAAGACACAGTGAAATATTTCTGGGAGGCTGAAGTCTTCCTCCCAGGCTTTCAGGTAATGTAGCCTGTTGTTTTAGGCTCATGAAACACGTATACCTGCAGTGGGGCTCTGCCTGCACCAAACATGATATGGAGATTTAGAAATTACTGCTTAATTGAACCAACAAAGATAGCCCAGCCATGTATGGCAAGATCCCCAAAGCCAGAGAAGTTTAGAGAGAGTTATGGAAATTATTACACTGCCAAGGACTGACTCTGTGTAGGTTAGCACTTCATGTAGTTCACCAGCTGGCAAGTATCAATTTGGATTGGTCAGTGCTCCTTTCTGAAGGGCTGAGCTTTCCCCAACATTAACATCCTCAGAGTTGCTGGTTGTGAGGTGTGAGAAAAACAGAAGATTCAAGGACTGACTCTAGGGTTACCACAGAAGCAATGTGGTAACAGTTTCTTACTGCCCCATCTTTGTACATCGTAACAGAAGTTTCTTACTGCCCTATCTTTGTACATCGTAACAGAAGGAATGCCGATTTGCTGGAATAAGGTACACAGATATGTGAAGCTTTTGACACCTATTGTAGCGAGTAAGGAGCATCCATCAATTCAATCTTTCTGACCTATCAAACAGCACAGTTTGGCGAGTCAAAAAGACTCTGGTAGGAGGAAGGCTGTCAACCTCTTATACTCTCCTTGGGATATTATCCATCCTGGGTCTCCATTTCTTCATCTTATAGGATAGTTGAAAGAATTAAATGAGGTAAGTGAAGCACCAAGCATGGGACGTGGCATCCAGTGAGCATTCAGTACAGCCATTCCTACAAAAGCTGATTTCCATTATTGTATCTCACAAATTAAACAACCTATAAAACCAGGGCAATGAGCTCATTCTCTTTTATGTTGCTATTAGTTTATGCTCATAAAAGGCTTAATTTTGTTCTTCTCTCTCTGACTCTCTGGAGACTAGGAGGGTGAGGGAGGTGGGAATGGTACCCACTGGGACAAAAAAATTCTTAAATGAAACTGTGTTCTTTCCCTTCATGTTGGTGCAGTTGCAGAGTGGGAGCTCACATCAGACTCTATCGTAAAGCAGCTTTATTAAAAATAATAATAATAAAAAAAGGATCCAGGTTAATTCCAGCTATTGACCCTGTGGGCAGCACTTATATGGGCAAAAGGTGATGCCTCTCAAAGTGGGTATTGGCTTCCATGTATAAATCCCTCCTCACAGAATCCTCTCCTCACTGTAGCCAGTGTAAAAGTAATCATTCTCTTTATGATCACTCCTTCAAGTCAAACCCCAAGCCACTTATAAAACAAAGGGAAAAAGCCAGGAAGGAGAGCCCTACAGCAGGAAGGCATATGAAGCATTTCCTTTTATGAGCAGTGCCCTGGGAGAGCTGCAAACCCCAAAAGCTAATTGTCCTGACACAGGTGAGACAGTGAAAATGCAATGACAGCCAGAACTTTCTGCAAAATCCATTGAAAGTGTAATATGGGGAATGAACCGTTCTGTTAACTGACAGGAGTCTGGAGTAGAATTGATCCTCCTTCTCTCTCTCTCTCTCTCTCTCTCTCTCTCTCTCTCTCTCTCTCTCTCTCTCTCTCTCTCTCCCCCCCCCACCCCCTTCCCCCTCATACACACACAGCCCATTCTGCCCCATCTTTCTCCCCACCTAACTGTGCCCCACACCTCAGCGTGCCTCATGTTCATATGTATGGATGCCCCAGCGCTTATGTTCGAGTTTATTCCAATACAATTCACCTCCTGAACTCACACTCTTCAGGGTCACCCTTGAGCCTGGGGATATGCACTCTATTTCAACAGTAAGATGAACATTTGTGGGGACACTCAGGCCCTGGAGGTAGCTTATGACTGTAGGTCTGGGAATTTCTGGGTCCTGTATACCCAGAGCACGGTCTAGAACCATGCCGCACAGCACAACGACCACTAGCCACATGTGGCTACTGAGCCCTTGAAATATGGCTAGTCTGAACTGATGTGCTGCAAGTAAAAAATATATCCTGGAACTTGAAGACTTGGTACAAAAAAAATGAATGTAATGTATCTCATTAGTTATTTTTATATTGATTGTATTTTGAAATAGTATCTTTGTGGTTATACGATTAAACAATTTCATCTGTTTCTTTTCGATTTTTTTAACATGGCTACTGGAAAATTTCAGAATACCCATGTGGCTAGTGTTACATTTCTACTGGACAGAGCTGGTCTAGACCAGTGGTTCTCAAAGTGTGGTTCCAGAACCAGCAGCATCAGCATCCCCCGGGAACTCATTAGAAACACACATTCTCAGGCCCCATCCCAGACACACTGAATCATCAACTCTGGGCCCCGCCATGAGCGCCCTCCAGGCGACTGTGATGAGAACCACCTATCTATAAGAGTGTAGCCCAGAGGTGAGAGTTTTCCCTTTGCCTCTGGACTGGATCCCATGCCACTGGGGCTGTACCCCTCGCCCCAGGATGCAGAGAATTGCAGGAAAGGGGCCAGAAAAAGATCCTCTGAAGTCTCAGAGCCACAGCCCGATCTCTACCCCAACAGCAGAACTAGTGCTGCCCTCAGGCCCCTCCCCCAGTTCCTGCCTGTGGTTTTCCTGCATGCAAGGAGATGTATTTATTCAGAAGAGTTCAGTCATCTCACTAAATAAAATCACTCTCTTAGGCTGGCAAATATTGACTCAAGCTCTTACGCTTTTATGTATTACAGCAACTCCCAATGTTTGAGGGCTCAGCAAGCAAACAAGAACAGGTACAGGAAGTTATTGCGGTGTTTTGGGCCCCTGTTTTTGCGCAGCAGATGCCTGCTGCCCATTGTGTAAGGCTCCTTACTAATGACCTTGGTGTGTAGCACTCTGCAGTTGATAAGGCCAGAGGTTTTAATAGAATACAAATGCATTTTATATTTCCACTTCCAAGAGTTTATTTTAATTGTGTTTTGAAATATACTGTACCCTAAAGGCCTCTCTTTCCTCGGCAATGTACATTCTCAAAAAAAAAAAAAAAAAAAAAACCCTGCTAAGAATGGAATGCATAATGGGGTGACACGTAATGGGCAGTTTTGAATTTTAAGGGGCTGCTGTTATCCATTCTGCATAAATTTAAGGAGGTCTTCAGAGCTGGGAGGGAGGAAAAAGTGGTGGGTTGCCTCATGACGGGCTGTAAGGAGCAGTGCACTCATCATCCATGGTTTTAAAGAATTGGAAAGTGTCAGAAATTCCTTGTAGATTTCTGTGTTTTCTTTAATTAGCCTCTTGGTGCAATACTAATGATGGGAACAGGAAATTTCCTTTTACTTCTGATTCTAGCTGGAGTGCTGGGGGCAGAACTCAGAGAATGAGGTGAAAGCTTCAGCTTTCATGCATTGGGTTAGGGAATGGATAGAGGCATGGGGGATGGGTCTGGTGGCAGCCTGGGAATTTGGAAAGAGAGCAGAGGGTAGGGCTGGGGAAAGCAGGGCTTCTCAGAGTCATTCCTCCCTTTCTTCCTTTCTAAATCCTGCTCCCCTGTTTGCTCTTTCACATAACGTTCTCTCCTCTTCTCTCTTTTCATTCTTGGTTTTTCGTTGTTGTTTTTTGTTTTGGGTTTTTTTTATTTTTTGATGTGGACCATTTTTAAAGGCTTTATTGAATTTGTCACAATATTGCTTTTGTTCTATGCCTTGGATTTTTGGCTCCAAGGCATGTGGGATTTTAGCTCCCTGACCAGGGATTGAACCCACACCCCCTGCATTGGAAGGTGAAGTCTTAACCACTGGACCGCCAGGGAAGTCCAATTCTTGGTTACTTCTTTCCTCCTCCTTTCTCCCTCTTCCTTCATCCCTCCTTTTCCCCTTCTGGAATAATGTGGAGACAGAGAGTTGCTTAAAGGAAAAAGGGAGGGAATTAGCCACTAAATAAATTGGGTCCAAGGGTCCACTGTCCTCAGGCACATGTACTTACAAACACACCCTTATATATCATAGATGAGCACGTAACAGGGAAAAACAAATCTGACTCCATATTGGATTTGTTTCTTTTACTTTAACCTTTGTATTCTATTGCTTTTGCTACAAGTTAAGAATGTTGCCTATAGTCTGAAGTATACATCAGCGGTCCCCAACCTTTCTGGTCTGGACCAGGGACCTGTTTCATGGAAGACAATTTTTCCACAGACCCAGGGAGGGGGTGGTTTGCGGATGATTTAAGTGCATTACATTTCTTGTGCACTTTATTTCTGTTATTATTACATTGTAATATATAATGAAATAATTATACAACTCACCATAACGCAGAATCAGTGGGATCCCTGAGCTTGTTTTCACTTGCCACTCACCGATAGGGTTTTGATAGGAGTCTGCAAGCAGTTGATTTATCATGGTCTCTGTGCAGTCACGTCTCTGCTAATGATAATCTGTATTTGCAGCCGCTCCCCAGTGCTAGCTAGCATCACTGCCTCAGCTCCACCTCAGATCCTCAGGCATTAGATTCTCATAAGGAGTGCGCAACCTAGATCCCTCGTATGCACAGTTCACAGTAGGGTTCATGCTCGTATGAGAACCTAACGCCGCCGATCTTCTGACAGGAGGCGGAGCTCAGGCAGTAATGCAAGCGATGGGGAGCGGCTGTAAATACAGATGAAGCTTTGCTGGCTTGCCTGCTGCTCTCCTCCTGCTGTGTGGCCCGGTTCCAAACAGGCCACGGACAGGTACCAGTCCATGGCCCGGGGGTTGGGGACCCCTGATATACAGGATAGCCCATTTTCAAGGTTCTGACCTCTAAAGGCATAACACTTTTCCATTCATATAGAGATAAAAAGTTGCAGAAAAGAGAATAACTTTGTCTTGCTGGAGGTTTACAGGAACATCATGACCTGACCCCCTTGGACAAGACGCAAGAACAAAGGATTCTGACACCAAGAAGTCTGCAACAATCAACCACACCTCCTCCCCTTTTAGTATAAAAGAAGCTTGAATTCGAACTCAGGTAAGATAGTTTGCTGGGACACTAGTCCACCATCTTCTTGGTCTGCTGGCATTCCTAATAAAGTCACTATTCCTTGCCCCAACAACTCATCTCTCGACTTACTGACCCGTTGTGCAGCAAGCAGTACAAGTTTGGACTTGGTAGCAAGCATGCACACACACGCACACATGAAATACGTAACAAAATTCTCTAGCTGTCAGCATACAGCAAAATAAGAAAGACGCTTTTGCCAAAGTGATGGTAACCCTGAAAACATCTGAAGATTCTGATGCTTTGGAGCCTCTTGTTTAAAGCGACCCTATGGGGATGGCTAAATCAGGTAATACAATTAAGCACTGCCTTAGTCTGGTTGGGTTGCCATTATAAAATACCATAGACTGGGTGGCTTAATGACCAGATGTTTATTTCTCAATGTTCTGCAGCCTGGAAAATCCAAGAGCAAGCTGCTGTCTGATTTGGTTCCTGATGACAGCTTTCTTCCTAACTTGCAGATGGCCAACTTCTCCCTATGCCCTCTCGTGGCCTTTCCTCAGTGTCTGCTTGTGGAGAGAGAAAGAGATTGATCTCTTTTTTTTCTTATAAGGGCACTAATCTCATCATGAGGGCTCTACCCTCATGACCTAATAGAACCCTAATTACCTCCCAAAGATCCCATCTCCAAATACCATCACATGGGGTTATGGGCTTCAATATATGAACTCTGTGGGGGACACAAACTTTCTGTTCATAATAGGCACTGAATAAACACTCAATAAATATTAGTATTATTGCTGCCTCTGGAAAGAACACTTATAAATTGAAGGCGTTCTGTGGTTGGAAGACCCACTTTACTTTTCTTCTGTCATTTAGACCTCAGCAATGTGGTCAAATCAACAAAATTATAATTAACTTGGTATTCATTTTCACACGTTACACCTTTAGTTATAACACATATAATTTACAAAGGATTTAATCCTTAATAAGTTAATATTGAGAGCTCTTAGGAGACACTTCTTTCTCTCTCTCCTTCTCTGTGAGTTTTTCTTTTTTGAAATTTCAAATAAAATCCAGTGATGAAACAGTTAGTTCAGCTCACTGCCAGGTCATCCATTGCCTAGGGATAACCCATAATTTTGTTACTGAGAGCACGTTCTAGTACCAAAGTCTTAGATAAAAACCCTGTTCCAAGCCACTGCCCCAGTGATTCATCTCCAACTTTAGATATCAGTCCATGTTTTCTCAGTGTACGGTTTCGGAGGGTACTGGGGTACCAGGGCCCAAAGGTATTAAACTCTGGGATGGTGGCTGATCATTCATCCAAGTCCCATCTGCAGTGGAACCAGTTTTTCCAGTGGAGCTGAGCCTTTTGACAATTCTTCAGCCCTAGATGCCTCTTAGGGTTAAATAGATTTTGATGCAGAAATTCCTCCTTATAACTGTGATAGTCAAATATAAGGAATAATTTTTGGTAGGACTGACTCAGTCCTTAATATAAGCCACAAACTATATCCATATGATGTTTCATGGTTAGACCCAGGTTCTTCAAAGTGGGATCCTGAAGCTAGTTAAAACACAAATTCTCAGGCTCCAACCTGAGTTATAGAGTCAGGGATTTCCAGCATGGGGTCTACAAATCTGTGGGCTAAAGTCTGAAAAAATATGGCTCTGGACGTGGATATAGAAACTAATATTTTATTGTTGCTATTGCCTTTTATTTTTCTTCCTATAATTATTTTTTTTCTCAAAATGGAAAGGACTTTATTTTGTTTCATATGATTATAAAATCATGTATTTTCATTGTAAAATACTTTTGATAAAGTTTAAATAATAAGCTAAAAATCACCTGTAATACCATGACTTAAAGATCACCACTGATAAGTGCTATCACTTTTTTTCCATTGCCTATTACAGTGAACAAAGCTTATTATGTAAGCAAAATTATTGTTTTCATAGACCCATAGGATTCTAATGCCATGAGGGAGGCTGGAGAGCATGTGGGCTCCATTCCCTCACTTATATCAAGGAAAACTGAGTAATTAATCAGTCAATGGCACCAGTCCAGCCAGTGCCTGGTATAAATGAACCTAACAGTTGTCTCCACCAGATGTGAATGAGGCATTAGGTTATCTATCTAATGCGGTGACACTTCAGGACAGAGTCTTGCATAGTTTCAAATCTCAAAGATGCCTAAGTAGTGTGTGTACCTAATAGGCCAAACGGTTTGCCCTTGGAGAAGAACACAGGTAAGTCAGGTAAAGAAAGAGATAATATGAGATCCACTAATATTATTCCTCCATCTTTGGTGAAGTAGGCTACCCAATAACCACCACCCATTAGTCAGTGACCAGAGTAATAAATGTTACTATAAAGGCAACTTATTCATTAATCCATTCATTGCTTTAACAAATATTCTTTGAGCATCTAATCTGAGCCAGGCACTACTGCTCTAGGACTAGTGTCTTGGTAAGAAGCAAAATGTACACACTCTTGTAAATAAACTTGTCCCTTTCTAAAACATAATCTTATCTCAAGGTGTTCTATCTGAGGCTGGGTTTGTGAGGCTGGGGATATGGTATACCTCCTCCTTCAATTTTAACTGCATGCACTGCATATCATCAAATGAACTTAATGAGAGTTCTGGAGTTGCTCAATATTTGGAGATTACTTTTTAATGAAATATCTTGTTACCATTGCCCAAATAACTGATGACCTTTCAAATGGAAACCATATGTAAATACAGGGACAGGAAATCAGTGTATATCTTTGTACAGAGGAAAAAAAAAAAAAAAGAAGGCATGTATCAGGGTGTAAAGAAAAGAATAAGAGACTAGGAAACTTCCATTAAATGCCAATTTTAATTTCTAGGTGGTGAGCTTCAGCTTACCAGTTATTCTGCCATCATATGCAAAATAACTGTCCCATCTGCTCTTTAGAATGTCACGGTACCACCTGTGGCAGCTGACGCTGTTACCCATGGCACTGGTCTGTTGGCTAATGAATGCGAAGACAGCTAGTGGGTGAACGCTTGGTGAACCAAGAGCACTCAACAAATGTAAGATATTAATATGAAGATCAGTACGTGTGTATTCTAGTAAAATATTTTGTGTTCCTCATAGCAATAGCATCTAATGTCAGGAAGTAATTTTTAGGGGCGTAGTCAGCGTTCAGGAAACACAAAGCTTAAAAAACTTTTCAAGAATCAAGGACTTTTCAGGTTACCAAGCTCTCTGTCCCCCATTTGAATTGATGAATAAATAGAGCTTCAGAGAGGTTATACACCTTACACAAGGATTGGAACCTGGACTCCTGTAACGCTCTTTCTACCAAATACATGTTGCCTGGAGAGCCTCAGAAATCACAGCCCTGTCTATCCCTCTTTATTCAGTACTAAAATTACCTTACATTATGTCTTATCTTTAATATGAGCATCCAACTGTTAGATAGTGGTGATAGTCATAATGTTGACTGACAGGAAAGTCAGGTTATTTATTGAAAAATAACACACTCTCCCCATACTTGGTTAAGTCCAAATTAAATTGAGACTTGAGAATGGAGTATAAATTGGGGGTGGAGTATAGGATGGCGAGTGTAAGGGAATGTGGAGGTGGGAAAGCCAATGGCAAATGAGAAAATTTCTAGAAAGGGCGGCTAAAGAAAGGTCTTTAATAGAAATTGTTGCTCATGTTATCTTGAAAAAAATTAATGTTTAATTTTTGAACAAAACCCATAAGGCTTGCCTGTTCTCCTTACAATAGGGCCCAAGTTTATGATCCAGCGTTTTATCTCACTTCATACTGTACTATTAGGACATATAAACACGATACTCCACTAGGAAATGTCTAGATAGCTGTTTTTGTTCTTTCCCTCCCCTCCTTTCCAATTGTGCAGGCCTTGAATGTGAGAGAGTTAAGATCTTCAAACAAAAGGCTAAATAAATGTCTTTTACTTTCTGGAAAGGAAAAAAAAAAGCAGGTCTCAAGGGCTCAGTAAACTGACTCTAAGTTGGCCTGGAAGAGCTACAATACTTTTCATTCTCTGGACTCCTTGTGGTCCCCACAGAATTATTCCACTGGCCTTGAAAACCAGCTCTGTGACATTCTGGGGACTTTCATCTTTTATGGTAAATTACTGTATCCAATGCAAATCTCCTCCAGGGCTCACAGAGATCCCAGTGAGCAAGGAATATGGAACCACTCAAATCAGGAATAGATGGGGACTTTGAAGATAAGGTAAACTGTGTTTTCTTGTTGACAAAATAATCTGAAGCTTTTGTTGTGTGTTTCCATAAAAGACTTCCCAGGCATAAATCAATATGGCAGGACCAACTCTGCGAGAATAAGAAACGATAAATATAGTTTTCAGCACCCTGTAACCACTCATTACATTTATTTCCCAGTTTTCTTTGTTATTCCTTTCCTGTTCAAATCTGAGCCAGCACATTTTTGGCTTCCCAGCTGAAGTAGGAGGCACTGCCAATCAGCAGGAAATATAATACAGATAAGATTCATATAAACTCTTTTGAACTGGTAAAATAGCTGGATGGGAAATGGATGTGAAATTGTTTACATTTGGCACGAGAAGAAAACGTTCCATTTTTAAATTCAAAGCTTCTGCACCTTTGTAAATGAAAACAAATCACACAGGTCATGTAGTGTTCCACTCTGTAAAAGCCATCAGGAGACTGATAAAAGCTTTCGTAAATCACTAACTTTATCTGGGACTTGCTCAAAAGAGTCATTCCCCAGATTAAAATGATGTGGCCCTTGCCCAGGTCTTTGGAAAAACTGCAGCAACAAGCTCCCAGCGTACTTTGAGAAGCACTCTTACAAACAGGGGCAAGTGGCTTACATGGGGGTCCAGAAAGCTCTGGTGGAGATGCCTATGAATTCTTATTTTTCAACTTAAGTCTTTCCAAAACCCTAAACAGGTGAGACAGCATAAAGGATATAAATTTGTGGTCTGAAGACATTAGCCACCATGAAGAAGCTTTCAAGTTAGTAAACACTGGTATGCCTAGCTAGGTTCAAGTGATAAAGAAAAAGTAATTTTTAAAAATGGACTGCTGAATTCCATGAAATAACCAAAGAGTTTCTCCTACAGAATGACAAGTTCCCACTTTGTCTGAATGTTTGCTTGTTTCATTCATTTGATCTTATGTCATCTAAGCGTAGTCTAGACACTGAATGGCTTAAAATCACTCGGAATGTGTTTGGTAGTTAAGCGAAATTAATTACAAAGCTGAATTGGAGACAGCTGACTGGGCAGTGAGCCCTCTCTCATGGGTGATGCAAAGTCTGGGATGGCTTTTCACTGTGGCCCACCATGCAATCAATATGTTACTGTGTCAACCACATGGACCAAGAAAAGAGGACAGCAGGACTACGGTCTTCAGCCTGGACTCATGAAGTTACATCTTGGCCTGAACGGCACACTGATATAAAAACCATCTGGAGCTTATTATTAGACCAATGCTGACTTCAGGAAGAGGCAGATAGGAGAAGCTCAGTGCAATTCTGTGTAGCCTTTTGGAACACTTAGTGCTCTTCTGGGCAGGGTTTCTGCCATTCATTCATTCTATGGGGAAAATCCTGAACTACAATCAGGAACGCGTGATGAAAGCAAATGAAGATAGGTATCTTCACTCACCTTGATCTCTCATTTATACACACAATTTAATAATTTGTGAATCAGGAGATTATTCTCCTTCTAACTCTGGCGTGGGTCCAGTTTCCTGAAATTTCAAAATGGTGAAGCTTGCACAGGCAGGGGAGAGAGATGTAAGCACCCTATATAAAGTGTCTTCCTTTATAGCCATTCTCCTGCCATGTTGGATACGAGTACTCATTTTCAGAAGATGACTCATTGGCAAGATGATACCAGTTCCCTAGTCTCTACTTGGCTTTGTAATCATTCCGGAAAGGAGGTTTGAGACCATACACCTTTCTTTCTCTGCCACCTATTGAGCTTCCTCTAGCCAGCTCCCCACAGATTTCAAACAAGTGCTGAGCATGGAGCAAAGTCAAGGAATCAGGACATGGATGAGTCTCTCTGGCCTTCTGAGTGATCCTGAAAGGACACTTTGAAGTCAATGGGCTCAAGGTGGAAATCAAAAGGAAGTCTGCAGAATGCATGGAAAAGTGAGAATCATTTTCTTTAAAGTGAACTTCACTAGCATTCCCCAGTGACTCAAGTGCTGTCGGCAGACCTTAGGTTTGCTGATACTGCCACAGACTGGCGCTATCTATTGCTGAGATGAAAGAGCCCAATATTACATTAAAATAATGGGATACCATTTTACATATTCAGAGAAGTTACCACACGTTCATAAATCAGCAGTTTTGTTCAATACTTGAACAAGTTTTATACCTGAATTGAACACAACCTTCCACTAGCACCAATGATTTGTATTCACTGCACGTGAACAAATTAATAAACAAACTGGATTTCTACTATTGAAATCCAAGACAAAGAAACGACCAGACATGTTGGGGAGATACAGATGCTCTGAAGGGTTTATTTTTACACTGATGAGACATGAAACCACACCTCCATCAAGGCTTAGAGGATTTCCTGGAATAAGGAATCACAGCTTACAAAATATCGGTTTGAAAATTGTTGGCAATGTTGTTGGACGGATGGGTGAAGCAGTTCCTACCCAGAATTTGCAGAAGGATCTCTCAGGAGGAAGGGCAACAAGTAAACACTTGGGATTTTAATTAAATTACTAACAAACAGCCTCAGTTTGCAAGTCCATTAATGATAACGCATTTGGGATTCCCAGTGTTGACGTAATCCAGCCCAGTTTATTGCTAGGAATAAGGAAGTGGTGGGTCAAGGAGTGTACCAGGGATGCGTAGTCTTCCCCTTTCCTACTCAGTGCTATTATTTTATTGAAACAGAAGCTGTTCTCCACCGATAGACATTTAGAACATTTGGTGATAGAACGAATAGAGCATCATCACAGCATTGCTGTACTAATGACATTTGGCATTGAGTTTAATAAAGGTGACTGGATAACAGGTGCTTTCCTGATGAGGTGATGGCTTCTACGAATCAGGCTAAATGCTGAGGCTGGTTTTTAGCCTTTTCCTGGTAACTTTAGCTTATAGCTGGCATTAGAGCAACAGTTCTTTATAATTTCAATCTGATTTGAATGTTGCAATAGGATGTTGCTTCTGAAGGCTGTTCTTTTCTTCTTCAAAGTTTATCCCTCCAGGATAGTTGTTGACTATCTTAGTTTGGGCTCTATCAGAAGCATGCCCTGAGGCAAGGATATGAATACAAGTAGATTACTTGGAAGGCAATCCCAGATAGGGTTGTCAGATTTAGCAAATAAAAATGCAGGGTCCAGCTGCATTTGAATGTCAAATAAACACCAAAATTTTTAGTGCAAGTTATGTCCCATGCAATATTTGGGACATACTTACACTAAAAAAAAAGATTGTTCATATGAAATTCAAATGTAGTTAGGAATCATGCATTTCATCTGGCAACCTCAATGCCAGGAAGCAAAGAGAGTAGGCACGTAAGACAGGCACGAGAAGGAGACCAACGTAGGGTGCGTGAATGAGCAGGTGTGGACAACTGTAGCTCAGTCCCTCTGGGGACATGGGTAAACTGTACAGAACATAGCTTGGAGTTATCCTATCTGGAGACAAGGGAACCTGGGGTATGTATCCATCAACTCCTTTCATTACTTTTAAGGGTTGATCCTGGGGGCATAAGTCCCCCACCTGTGCTGTTTGCCCTGGGTAAGGTGGCAGCGGAAGCACCTTCCTGTAGCCAAAGAAGGCCCTTGGCAGAGAGCTGCAGGTACTTTCAGCAGGAAACCCCCGGCAAATACTAGAAGCTTAAGTACCAAGGGATATGGGTAAAACCCTGATAGTGTCTTATTTGGTGACTCTGGGCAAGTTATGGCACCTTTTGGTGTCTAAATCCTCAACTTGTCACATTTCTTCCCAGAGGCTCTCTCCTGAGGACAGTGAGTCACTGATACCTTCTTTACCAGAAGCTACTCATTTTCCCAGATTGGGGCAGGGAGGTGGGGTTGGTGTTCCATCCAGATTCCCATACTGTAATTCCCCCAGTATCTTTTTAAAACCCTGCTTCTGTGAGATGCATACTACCCTGCTGTCAGTCCATTAGTGAGTCTAATACATGGTTTATGGTCTTCGTCCTAACATCCCCCTGTGCAACTCCCGAACCTGTGTGGATGTCTCCCCTGACACCCGGGCTCCTCTTCCAGAGATCTTTACCTCTACTTTAGCCATCTGTTCCCTTAGAAACGCATTGCACTGTGTCATCATCTAGAACTGCTCCCCTATCAAGTGTAAATTCACATGCTGTTTCTACCAATTATTATCTTTCACCCTCTTAGTAAGTCACTCTTTAGATATGTTCTTTGACCCTGCTGAGACTCATAACACCCTGAACTCCTCTACCAGCCTTACCCCATGGAGTTTATGTCTCCAAACTCACTCTTCACCTGTGATGATTTTAACACTCATCCCTCAGTCATCCATCTCTCTACTTCCTCTGTATCTCTATCTACCTGGGCAGTGAAGTCCTGCCAGTCAACACCACAGAACTATGGGAAATAATGCCTCTAAAAAGTCATTATCTCTAGTCTTAACTGGACCCTCAACGGTCCTGGCAACCCTATTATAGTTTTCTAAGGTGTTCTCTCTCTCTGGTTCCTTCTAGCAACATTTCAAACTTCCTTTACTTTCCTCAACCCATGTATCTCCCTCACACAACCCTCCCTGCCTGTGTTTCCCCACCGTGACTCTTCTTTCTCACTCTTTGGATGTGACTGTGCCCCTATCTCCTGCTTCACAAAGAACATAGAAACCATTGGATGAGAATTCTCACAGATTCTTGCCATTGAAATCACAAATTTTCCACACTCATCTTTTTCTTGTTTTCTTTTGACACACTGGAAAATAGGTCATGTATTTGTTGCCTCTCGTTGCATCAGTCTCTCCCCATCACCCCTTCCAGCTGGGAAGCCTGGTCTGTTCTCTGTTCTCCCCCTTTTGTTTGGGTGAGGTGATCGCCCATGTCCTCCCATGGCACCCTGGACTAACCTCTCACCTTCCACTGAGGACACTGTAACATGGTAGTCACCCACCAGTCCCTAGCCATGAGCTCTAGGGACAAAGGGGATAATAGGTCTAAGGTCATAGTTGTAAGCTCAGTAAGTATTCAAAAAGTATTTGTTGAATAAGTGAATAAAAATGAATGGAAAAATAAAATGGCTCTATATCAGTTTCCTGTTCTCCTTAGAGATGGGCATTTTTGTTTTCAAGCATTAGATTTCAATAAGACTTGCTGAATTTACAGAGATCATGGATTCCACAGGTATGCATTTTTAAGTGACCCTGAAACAAATGCTTAAATCAATCAGTTTAGTACATAAAATGGCCAACTAATAGAAACTGGGGCTGCTTATTTGATGAATTTGAAAGGTTCATTCAATCAGAATGAAGAGCTCCTACAGCCCCAGGTAGACTCAGTCTGTGTCAGACCTTAGGAGAGAGGGATTACAGTGTTCTGCCAATGGAAAGATTAAGAAATTCTCAATGAAGAAGAAATGCAACTATTGATATGAGCACCAATATCCTATCAGTCCTTCCTCACTGGATCTCTCCTATCAGTCTTATTAAAAAATGGAAGTTGCTATAAAGTTAAGGACGTGAGTACCTTGTTATTCCTTAGTGTACACGTATTTCAGAATGTAAAATTAATTTCTTGACCATCACCTTCTTCATTCTATGTTGGAAATGTCTCTAAATAATCACAACACAGCTAAAATTTCTACCTTTCAATTTTGTCAGAAGAATGTGGGTTCTTCTGCCTCACTGAGAATATGAGTAAGATTTTCGTCCTCAGGCATCCGGAGGAATCAGCAAAGTTTGGCAATTTTTTCTCTCATAGAATAAATTCATTCCTAATTTCTCTGAGAAATTTCCATCCTAAATCATTAAAGCCCAATCCAGAGGTTCATTCTGTTGGGTACCCTATGATTTCATTAGCAGTTATAAATCTCATAGTTGATAGATGATATTCTGAGATAGCCCAAACCACATTATATTGGTCCCCAAGTTGCAAAGACCATAAGGATTGGACAGAATAAAACATTTCAGTATCTAAGACCAAATATACAGTCAAAATACACTTAATTACCTACAAGATAGTTTTGGTATTTGCCTCAATGGATCTTCCATATGGCCAAAATTTTATATGTCCTTATTTTTTCTGCAACCTCATAGCACTGCCATTATAAAAACCTCTAACTAATTAAAGCTCATGGTGGGGAGATGTATAGAATTACAGAGAGGAAAATAATTTCAAAGTATTTGACAAAAATTACTCACACACTTTTATTCTCACTCACTTGTTCATGGAACTATGTATTCCTCCCTTGCTCCTCCTTCTTCCCTTCTCTGTCTTCCATCTTAAATCCACTCCTGTTTAGTTGGGAGTGTAATAAATAGGAACAAAACTCTCCAGTAAGCTCAGTGGCAAGACAATACATTGAGCATTAATATTACCCACCAATGAACCCAGGTTGTGTTGGGAAAAACAGCTCAAGCCATGAGGAGCTTACAGAATGGGTGATAAAGAGTTGATCACAATTCTTGCTTTTCTTTAATAGCCCCATATAACTTCTCTCCAAATACTGTGAATTTGAAAACTTGTCAAAATATACTTATAATAGACATTTTTAAAAAGAGGGCCAACACAGATAAAGAAGGCAAAAGATCATTGTATCTAATGCTTGCTATAAGGAATTCAGCTCTGAACTAGAAACTAGTGTAAAAAGGAAACCCAATGCATCATGTAATTCTCATTATTTGAATGTAACTTTAAAGATGTTTAGGAAGTATGTGTGCATGGCAGGAAATTCTGAAAGAAACACATCAAGGATCATGAATTGTTGTGGAAGGGACATTAATGACACAGTAGAAAATGTGTTCTCAAAACAATGGAGCACCATAAAATTCTTCCAGCTGGTTATTAGAACTTGTTTTCCCCCATTTTGAAGATTTTTAAAAAGTGGAGTCATGTGTGTAGAGCCAAAAGGAGAAGGAGAATACAGACTTCATACTTACTCTGCCTCTGCTGGACATTTCTCTTTGCTGCATGGTGGTCCAAAGCAATACAGACATAGCTCTAGTGGAGGTATTGGGGGTGCTATTTATCATTTCAACACACTGTTTTAGTCCATAAAATTCCAAGAGACAGAGCTATCTTTATGAGTCATCACACAGTTTTAGTAGGACATCTGAGGTTGGACTAAGTCCATGTTTGGCTGCTTATATTAAATTGTCATTCTAAAATTGGGTGCGTTTCAACAGAGCTGGCATGCAACACACTCATCCTTGCTATCACCAGGCCAATGGACCCAGAGCTGTCTCTGCATTTATGGTGTCATACCCACCCCATCATTCACCCATGGTTAATGGCACTAAAGCTGGCTCAGTGAAAAAATGAGTACCTGAAGAGTTTTGGCCATTATATTCCAAATTCAGACATTTTATAAACCAATGCATATAAATAAAGAAGAACCTTTATTCGAAGGCAGTTTCCCCATAGAATACTTTGTGTGGTTTGAGCTTATTTTTTTATTTTCATTTTGGCTCTGTAGCTTAGGCTGAAATAGGGATAGAAGTTCCAGAATGCCATGTGAAAGGCCAGGATAAGGACGCTATCACAGCAGCCAGAGAATATCTGAAACCTCAAGAGAGAATCTTTTCAGCCATAGCTCCCCTAATTTTTCAAAGGCTGACATGAGCCAGTCTTAACCCAAGTGGCTGATGGAGCCATAAACCCTGCTTTATTAAGCATATGCCCAGTGGTTGCTGACAACCAGTCAGCCATAGGTTCTGGCCTGCCACCTCTTTGCAGCAGGTTTCTTTTAAATCCATGCCACATCTACAGATGTAGTTGCAATTCATAAACTTCCATAGCTGTCAATCTAATTATGATCAAGTCCAGCTGAGGTCAAAGTCTACCATGGCCAGTCACGCTCTTGCTTGTGTGAATGAGTCAGCGCCTTCAAAATGGAGGTAACAGAAACAATTTCATGTAAATAACAGTTGATATGACTACTGCAGAGAAGCACCAATGTCTCCTCTACTCACTTTCATTCATCAGTTCTGTATATGACTCTAAAATCTACATTTCTAGCTCTTATCCTCTGTCAACTGGCTAATAGAAAAATTTCCTTCAGTGTTCTGACGTCAGCCTCACATCAGCACAACAAAGTGTCAAGGCATCATTCCTCCTGGAAACCAGCTCTATCTCCTGATATTGCCACCCACCCACCTTTTTTTTAAGACAAGAACTAAATCAGATCTGGATGAATTCCCTATCCACTCTGCTCTCTCTAGGCAAGAGTGCATATGACCTGACTTCTACAGCAATTCTAGAGTAAGGGAGTCCCTTACTAACATAGAAGGAACCATCTAAGCAGCGCCTTGGTTGGAGCAAAGGATTCCTCACTATTCAGAAGAATCAGATAAGTACATTTAGTCTCAATGACACCTTCATGTTTTGCTTCCACACACATTCCCTGCCCCTATATAAATGAAAATAAAAACAGTACTAACTAGTTAAGAAATAAAAATAAAAAAAAATATATAGTAAAGAATCCTACAGTGTTCCGTTTTTTTTTCTGTGATGGTTACTTCTATATATTTTAAAAATTTAACTTCCACTTGTTTCTTCTCTTTCTTTTCCTTTCTTAGTGCTCTTCCAGATTTGCAGATGCCCTAACAGAACGCTTTGTTTGTCATTGGGAGGCTCCAGTTAGCAATATCACTGGTTTCTTAATGCTGAACATTCAAACCATCTGTGATTTCTTGCCTAAATCCTTACCTTCCCTGCTCACCAGATTCTCCTTGTTTGTTGCTGCCTAGGCTGCAGGTCTTGATTATGATCTTAGAGTTCATTTCAAATTTCCAGCATTAGACGATTGGTCCTGGCAGGCTATACCTTTCCCTTTAGTGTCTGAGCCCTCCTGGCCCCCAGCAGTCTGCTAATTCCATGGGCTTGCTTGGACCTGAAGTGCCCAAGTTCACCTCAGTTCTAAACTGTTCATCTGGACCCTAGCTCACTCCCGACTAGAAACTTCTGGGTCTTCCCGGAACTCTCTGGTCCTAGACCACACCTTTTCCTCTCAATGTCTCCTTCACCCTCCCGCTTTCAACTCTGGTTCCTATCTCTGCCAACCTCCACTGCCTGCTGTCTCCTTACATCCTGCTTAAAACCTTGGAGTCATATTTGATATTGCCCTCCCTTGTCCAGCATCACTTGCACAATGCTTTTTGTTTCTTATATTATCACTAGAGATCATTGTTCCCATCTGATTTTCTTGTTATATTTATTATTAGCCTGGTCCACGCTTGTGTCAGTCCCTACTATTTTCCATATATCTGGAACACAATTACCAGATTAATCTTCTGGAAAACACCCCTTAAGTTATAGACCCCCACAATTCAAGTCTATGACTACATTCCTTTTTGTTGACAAAATGAAGTCCAAACTCCAAACACAGCATTTTATAAGTAGGCCCAAGCCTATCTTTTAAACCAGTATTTACCTGTACTATTTATCTTACTCAACTGGTCAACACACCATCCCCGAAATACACCTCATGCATCTGTACCACTCAGCTTTGCTCATACTGTTCTTTTCTAAAATACCGCTGGTAGCAGGGTTTTGAGTAAGCTAGATAACCCCGTAAGAGCTCCAGAGAACTCAGGGTAAAGATGAGGTTACAAGAAAAGAGGATTCCTAAAACCCATTCCTGCTTAGAACTCCAAGTTAATTCCAAGTCATTCTATTTTCACCCATATCCTCCAAGTCCTCCAAGTTTTCCACTAAGGCCATTTGTGGTCTGCTTCCAACTCACAGTGAGCACCTCGTCCTCTGACTATATTTTGCCCTTTCTCCCACTACTTGGCCCATAAACAATTACAATCTTGTATGACTCTTTAACTTGTCATGTGTCTGTCTTTTCTCTCTAATCCTTGAATTGTGAAATCCAGGTATCCCATCATCACCTGGGAGTAGTGAGTATCCAATCATTACCTATCGATGGATTCTGAGTGAATCAAATCATTAGTGAAAGTTGCTGGAAAAAATAAATTGGAAACATAGGTATCGCAAGGGGCCTCGTTAAATGTACTCTCACTGGTCTAATTGCATTTAATTAAGTCCCTTGGGGAATAATTGCCCCTTAGGCCATGTCATCCAAGGTCAATGTGACTCATTTTAATCAGAACATCTCCTAGGGGTGATGGAGCAATTACACGGCATTTGGACTTGCATCCATGATTTGGTTGTGGCACCATTTTAATTTTGTGTCTGAAACATCAGAATTTTAAAGTGTAGCAAAAGGACTTTGTAAATTAGGCCAAAGAACAGCCATGAAGACCTGCTTACACAGTCATCCCAGATTTCCTCACAGCTTCTGTCCCTTTGCTGTGGGCTTTTTTTCTCAGAGCCCCTGGACTCATGTCAGATGACATAATGACTCTGGGCAAACTAGATGTGAGAGGTAACTGAAGGGTAAAGTGGTGTAGTGTTTTTAATAAGTATGATTTTGCTGATTGATCTAGAAATGTAAAATAAAATAAATTATTGTTTGCTAGCTTTGAGTTACCACTGTCATTAGCCTCTGGACATATTAACCAAGAAGCTAATAAATATAATAGATTAATAGTTAGGTTTCAGTTTTTGGATACATCATTTTAATCATTACAATTATAGTCTATGTCTTGAATTCACAGGCATTTGCTCTTTGATCCCAAGTATATGAACTTCATGGTAAAAGAAAATGGTTGCAGGTACTGTGGAGCAACGCTTGTCCATTTCGTCCTTCGAGCATTGGGGAAACGTTTAGGTTGACTTAAAGGTTTCTCACAGCTTTGTCTTATTTACTCACAAAATCCTCTGATGTAGAAGCAAACTTTGTTGTCATTGTCTAGTTATTGTAAAGAGGCACTAGACCACTCATTGTACCATGGATATTACTTCTTTTTATCTGGGGTAGATGTGGGAGAGGGTATTGGGATGGTGATACATAGTTGGGGAAAGATGTATGGTATAAGGAAGGGAAAAAGCCATGGGACTCAGGTCAGCATCAGGGGCTTGATCTCAGTTGTGCCCTTACTGTGGTATGTAACCTTGAGCTCATCATTTGATGACTCTGTACCTTAATTTCTTCAACTGCGAAATGGTAATAATCACTATTCTACCTACTTTGAGTTCTTAAAATGATTATTTGAGATAATTTTTTAAAAGACAAAATGTTACATTGTTATACATGTTTAACCTATTATTATTACTTTTTTCTAGGTGCATTGTGAACTGTCCTTTAAGCCACTTTGAAATAGCTCATCCCAACCTCATTTTTATCCAACCAGGATCAAAATCTAGTCATTTGGCATATAAGACTAGTGATAACTAGTAGCTATAAGGGCAGTGTGGAGTCAATGGTTAGAGATCCCATGACTCTTATTATCAAATACATGTTAAGTTTCTAACATATTCTAGACACTTATAAAAGAGGTAGGGTACGTGGAATTTCCTTGCTTTTACCAAGGGCTGTCTCAAAATATAAAAGGTCTTCTCATCTAGCTTCCTTAATAGTTCCTTCAAACTGTTTTTGGAATGGGAAGAATCTAACTTCTTCTTAAAAGAATTATATTCTGTGAGCAATTACTATCTCTAAGATGCCTCAACAATACAAAGGGGAAATGAAAATAGACAAAAAAGTAGAAAAGAAGAATAAGGATTAGAGACTTCAACCTTGGAATAAAATCTGAAAAATATGAGGGCACAGCAAAGCGAATGCCAGAGGTAACTTTAAGGGTCTGAATTAACATAGAGACAGCTTTACAAAATAGCTATTACAGAATAGCTATTGGTTTCAAGTAATAATACTATGGTTGGTCCTGATAGTTTAGTCAAAAGAGTGCTGAGGAAACACAATTAAAAACTTTGACTCTGTGATTGGCTAGGGGATCCTGGGCAAGTCAGGTTGGTGGGTGGGGGGGCGTGGAGAAAATCAAGTACCTTTGGTGTAAATGGTGGGGATTCTGTATTAGATGACTTTCTAAGAGCCTTTTTGGGATCTGCAACTCTATGCTTTGTGAGAAGTATCATGCAGTAAATTAAATAAAGCCATATCCCTGGAATAAACCCAGTCATTGCTCACCATTCCTTCTTCCTTTCTGAGCTGCCCTGCCCAACACATCTTCACTTGATATATGCCATTTATTCCCTTCAAAGCCATCTACCTGCATCTTCACATATGAAAGCTTATCTATCACTTATAGACACTTAGCATATGATTCCTTATAATATGTATTTTTTAGTTTTCATGTTTCCTCAAGATTTCTGGTATGTAACATAGGGCTTTGCATATAGAAGGCATTTATGGACGATGATTAGCATATGATGAAGTTTCATTTCTCATATAAGACGTATTTTTCATCAGTTTAGAGAGGCAGGCCCTGTATGCTGGAAGGATGAAGGCCAAGGGAGGTGATGGGAAAAGAATGGTACCTGTCAATAGATACACGCTGTTTGCAATCCTAGCTTCCCCAATGTACAGTGTGTCCACAGACAAAATTACTTGATCTCTCAGAGGCTCTTCCTCCACTTGTCAAATGAAACCCCCTTCTGATATTATCTGAATACCCTCTCCAGGGAGGGGACAAATTGCCAGGGAAATGGGAATGAGGGTGTCAGAGGTGAGCATGTATTCAATATATCAGCTATGCAGTCTTCAAAAACTATGGGGTTTTGATCATCCTCAAATTGATAGATTGCATACCATTTAATTGTGAGCAGAAAGAATTACTAAAGGGTTTTAAATCAAACTTGGAGCCCACAGGAAGATTCAGGATTCCAAATTCCTGACCCCACCACTCCCACATTAGAAGCTGGCACCCCCTTCTTTCTCTGTGCCAGCCGCTCTCCTGCCCAGGCCTAGATCTCCAGAGCAGGAGCGCTTACTGGTCCTTTCCTAGGTAGATCTAGGTTTCATGGGACCTGAAACTTACGATGTTTTAGAAGTCCTGTAGAAGGAAAAGAATAAAAAAGTATATATCTAAAATTAGGTAAGAAAGTAACCATGTTTTACAATAAGAAAAGAAAACAACAAATTACAAATTTTAAAAAGCTGAAAATACCACCCACCTCACAAAATCCAGAAAAATATGCTTTTTAAATAAAATGCCTGGCACTCCTCTATAACACTTCTCTCCTACAGTTTTTGGCTGTATATGCTTTCACTGCAAATTCATGTGACAATGATTTTATAATATCATTTCAATAAAAAGAATATAAAGATAATTGAGTTTCTTCTATTAGCATAATTAATCAAGTTTGTTTACTATTGATAGTTTAGCAAAGATACATTCATATTCACACCTTGTTATTGATAATACCATGTAAAATTTCAGGATTGTTGTCAATTCGGGGAAATATCTATCAAATTTCTTTTATATATGAACAGAAAGATTTCAGGGCATTTAAAATTTCCTTCTGTAGTGACTAATCTTAAACAGTCATTGAGTTATCATCACTTATTTAAGAGTTTGTCACCAAAGTCTTCATAGTAATGGCATGTTATTGGTTTTATGTTTTCTTTATTATTGTCATTATTTCATGTTAAATCAGCAAGTATGAAGGATTGTAAAGATGGTCACAATTTTTTCCCTTTCCCTCATCCATACCTTTTGGTAGCAGCCCCCTACAATAATGCTAGACTTAGCCACGTGACTTATTTTAATGAAACATTACCAAACGTGCTGCAAGCTGGCTCTTAAAAAGCACTTGGATTGGGGCTTGTCTCTGCTTGCTGTTGTTGCTGCAGCTACCATCCTGAGAACAAGGCCTGATTTGTCTGCTAAATAATGAGAGGCTGTGGCCCAGTCATCCCAGTTGTCTGCTAGCCAACTGCCAAACCTTTAAGGGAGAACATACCAGATCACTAAGCTTCAGGTGACCCACCAGCAGACACATGAATGAGATCAGCCAAGACCAGCAGAACTGCCCAACTGAACCCAGATCAAATCACCAGCTCAGAGAAGAGTGAGCTAAATAAATTGTTGTTTTAAGCCAGAGGTTGGCAAAATTTTTCTGTGAAGGACCAGATAGTAAATATTTTAGGCTTTGGAGGCCACTTGTAGTCTCTGTTGCATTTCTTCTTCTTCCTTTTTTTCTACATCTCTTTAAAGATGTAAAAATCATTCTCAGTTTGTGGGACATACAAAAACAAGCCATGGACCAGATCTGTTAGTTTAAGTTTAGGGGAAGTTTAAGTTTAGGGGAAGTTTGCTATACAGCAAAAGCTAATTAATGCAGCAAGAAATTTAAGTGTTTCCCCAAATGCATTCATATGATTCGCTTCCTTCGTTAGTAGATTCACAATAATCCCAGGGTCTGACATTTCTTCTACTCAAAATGTACCTCCTCAACTTAACAAATTCTTGCTTTTGGTATAGTATGAAAATTTTTGTCAAATTCCCTTCTTAAGATAAGAATAATTTCTATTGATTACATTGCTCATTTTTATCTCTTACATTTCACATTCCATTAATTTTATATTAATATTCTCTTAACCCCATGAGAAATAAAATTAAAGGTGGCAAAAGAAAACATACATACATATATGTATGTCCAAATCATAAGTCTGTAATCTCTCATCTGTTCCACTTAAATACTCTAAGGCATCTTTCCGACTAGCAGTTAAAGGGCTGTCTTTGGGCCTGACCAACCTTTTGAATAAATTTGCAGTTTGCTAATGTTCGTGTTCTTTTTCCAATTCCTGGAAAATATAACTCAGAGTTCTTAAAAAGTCATTGTAGTCATGTTTTAAGTCTGAATACCTTACACATTTGTTGACTGGAAAAATGTTCCAAAGACTAGCTCCTTGCTGCATGCATTTTAAACCCTTTTTCTCCTTCACTAGGCATGTCAGGCATGCTAAAACATATTAAAAGTGCTTCTGGCCTGTACCTTCATGATTCCATGACAAGTGGCTAGACATAGTGGGTAGCAGACTGGTCCAAGAAGCCATTTCTAAGCTTGGACAGTAGCATTAACTTAACTATACATGGAGCTGACCATATCTCACATAAATATATCCGACTAAACCCAGTAAATGTCTCTCAGATTTAACTTTCACTTAGCTGTAATTCAGATATGCTCATGGCTACTCCAATGCCACTCAACAAGGGGGAAGTGAGGGAAGGAAAATCAGAGTGGAAAGAGACAGTAGTCTTAACCAACTACAATTACAATATCTTCCCTCACAAACTTTTAAAAACATATGAGAATGTGAACATATTGCTAGGAAACTTTCCAGGTGCCCTAGCACCTAGGTGCCCATGTGAGTGAGGGAACTTGAAACTTCAGTGTTATTACCTTCCCTATAAATCTACCTCGGTAACTTTCAGATCATTTAAATCACATTAGAGAAGCAAGCATGAGTTCAAATGGGTGTGAGACACTTATTGCCCAATTCCATTAAGAGAAAGATTTTTATCTGTAAAAATGGCAGCCTTAACTCTGATCAAGCAGTGAAAGTATTTTTAGCATGAGTAAGGTGACTATATGTGCACCACAGTCTTCATGTCGAACATTTTCAAGTACAGCTAAATATTTCCACATGATTTTTTCAACCTTCAGTATAATATAAAGCACATTTTTAACTTTAAAGCATCCACTTTCAAAATCTGCATTCTCTAATATATCTTTGGAGTCTCATTCATCAACTCTGTCTATATGGATTCTTTCTGTAACATCAGTCACAGTTGACACAAAGGGTTATGGCTCTGTAAAACTATTCTGACAATTTAACTGCTATTATTTACCAAAACCTCTTTACTGGTCAACAATGTGAAAATGCTTCCCCATGGCTAGGTTAATTTAAAATAGTGTTGTGGTTCGGGAAAAAAATCAGTTTCCATGAGATTTTCCTTATCTCTGTTTCCCATCTGGCTTGCTGTTATAAACATTTAATCCAGTGTTTGCTGCCAATGTTTCCCAGAAAGCCTTATAATTGCTTGGAATTTGTATGAACAGTTCCAGTCTGGTGCACAATTAGGGATGCACTATAAAATTTTCATTGCTCGATTTAGTTGAAATTATAAGATGGAAAGGGAACAATAACACCCATAGTCATAGACTATAAAAATGACTACTAGAAATTTGCAAATAATAATCCCAATAGATGAAAGTTTTGATTTGTAGTTATAAGACCCAAAGAAATCTCAATCTGAGCAAAAACCTAGCATATTTAATGAGAAACTTTATGTGTGAAAAAAAGGACTTGAAGTTTGAAAATTCTTAGGGTTCAAGAGGAAAAGAGGGAAGCAGGACTCACCGCCCTGTGCTTTCTCAAGTAAAAAGGCTTTAGTACAAATACTCATTGACTCCTATAAGAAGCACCTGCCCCTCCATAGCTAAGGAAACAAAGAGGTAAATAAATAGTGACAAAAGGCAATTGGTATCAATGTCCTGCCAAGATCTGGCAGATTAATCCAACTGGCATTCTTCATTTCTGAAATAAGCTAATGGTGCAAAACCTTTCTAAAGGCCTTCTTGTCATGCTGTGGACTATAATTTCCACTGCTTCTACATTTCTCAAGGCTTGAATATTGCTCTACCATTGGCCATGCCATTAGAGTATATCCATTAAGTTAAGTGAATGGTAGTTTGGTCTGTGCCAGTTAGTATCTGTGAGTGTCTGTATGTGCCAACATCTAATTGAAAAGTACACGGTCCCACGCTTGCACTTCAAATGTTTTAGCTCTGTGGGCATATAAAATTAAAAGAATAACACTGCTGGGTTCTTGGCCTAAAAATGCATCAGAGTGGAGAAGCCAGGTGAAATGCAGATAATCCAAATGGTGGTAAATTGGGATTTCTGAAACCTCGCTATGAAAGGCTTGCTGTGAGAGGACCAAGGCACACAGTGAGAAAATGCATTAGCTGTTGAGTCTACTGAGGTAAAAAAAAAAAAAAGTTACAGCAACTCAATATTAGATCCAGAAATGTGAGGTGTGATCTATCTATCGATCTACCAAGCTATCAATCCACCTATCCATCAATCTATCAGTCTATCAATCATCTATCTACCTACTTACTTTACCTACCTACCTACTGCTTAATATGTAGGGAGATATTCAGTGGCTCTACCGGCCCAACTACAGATGAGTGGACACAGGGGAGACAGACTGGCCTGTCAAGGAAATGAAGAGTTCCAGCGTAAGATGACTCTGAATTTGTAATGGAATCTGGAGGATTAGAGGAACCACATTTTGACTCAAGAAGTCATTCAAACCCCCAATTTCCAAAGTCTTAAGGATTGAGGAGGCAGAAAATGTTTTCTGAGCTCTGCGAAGCTTAATGTTAATTGTTTAAATGTTTTAACGCTTCTGACCCATCAATCATGATTCTATGGCTATGTTTTCCATGGGTATTTTTGCACTTCTCAGGCCTACTACTTGTGTATATCGACATGGAGAGTTTTATACCATCTTATTATTGGAGTACAAATGTCACATTCTAAGAAAATTCTACACTGATTACGGGATTACAACCTCAATGACATGATTTTCCCTCCGTGAATTTAAGTGATAAAGAAAGGCACATAACGAGCAGATTCCCACAGTCCTGATGCTGCTATTCAACACCGGGTTGATTTTAAACAATTCATAGGCAGCAATATGCATTCTTGTGGGCCTCAGAGTCTTCATCAGAAAATTGGGCCTAACAGTTCTAGCCAACCAGATAATCTGACAGTGCAGTTAGATAATGATTTTTCTTTCCTAGTGCTTTTCTCTCTCCAGATTGTGTGAGGGAGTACATAGACAAAAACTTGCATCTTTTTTCATTTGTTTGTTTTAAATTTAACCTTCATGCTTTCATTCAGACAATTCTGTCAGCAATGTATAGCTGTGAGGCCATGAGTCTGTTAGAGTCTCCTTTTCCTCATAGGTAAAATAAAAATAATAGTAATTAAAATGAAGCATTGTTAGAACTATTAAGATTTCATATGTGTGTATATGCATGTATGTATACAGATATGCTTTATATATGGAACTTATATACATATATATTTTACATACACATATATAATTTATATACATATATGTGTATATATATATTTTTTTTTGTACAGTTTAGTATGTTGCTTAATAAATAGTAATAGTAATTGTTGTTGATTTTCTTTTTTTATCCTGAAAGTAGTTTTAGTTTTATTTGTATTGTTAATTTAATTTTCTACGTCTAAGGCGAAGCCTCTCCTACCTAGAGTGCTACTTCAGCAAACTGAAATTTAGGTAATTTTCATGTCCCTGTAAATACTCGAACTGACTAGAAACGTAATGTATCAGTCAGCCAACTCCCAAATGCCACACCAGCTCTGGACACTAATTTCATTGTTTCTTCTCACCCCAAACAAGCTTGACTATGTGGCCACAGCCAGTCAGGTATTTTCTACTTTTTTTTTTCCCCTCCAGATCTGGAACTTTTATTTTTTATTTATTTAGTTTTAAACAACTTTACTGGAGAATAAATGCTTTACAATGTTGTGTTAGTTTCTGCTGTATAACAAAGTGAATCAGCTACACATATACATATACCCCCATATCCCCTCCCTCTTGCGCCTCCCTCCTACCTTCCCTATCCCACCCCTCTAGGTGGTCACAAAGCATTGAGCTGATCTCCATGTGCTATGCGGCTGCTTCCCACTAGCTATCTATTTTACATTTGGTAGTGTATATACGACCATGTTACTCTCTCACTTCATCCCAGCTTACCCTTCCCCTTCCCTGTGTCCTCAAGTCCATTCTCTACGTCTGTGTCTTTATTCCTGTCCTGCCCCTAGGTTCTTGAGAATCATCTATTTTCTTTAGATTCCACATATATGTGTTAGCATGTGGTATTTGTTTTTCTCTTTCTGACTTACTTCACTCTGTATGACAGACTCTAGGACCATCCACCTCACTACAAATAACTCAATTATGTTTCTTTTTATGGCTGAGTAATATTCCATTGTATATATGTGCCACATCTTCTTTATCCATTCATCTGTCGATGGACACTTAGGTTGCTTCTATGTCCCGCTTACTGTAAATAGTGCTGCAATGAACATTGTGGTACATGGCTCTTTCTGAATTATGGTTTTCTCAGGGTATATGCCCAGTAGTGGGATTGCTGGGTCATATGGTTGTTCTATTGTTTAGTCTATTAAGGAACCACCATACTGTTCTCCACAGTGCCTGTATCAATCTACATTCCCACCAACAGTGCAAGAAGGTTTACTTTTCTCCACACCTTCTCCAGCATTTACTGTTTGTAGATTTTTTGATGATGGCCATTCTGACTGGTGTGAGGTGATACCTCATTGTAGTTTTAGTTTTTTTTTTTTTTTTTTTTTTTCCCGTTACGAAGCACAGGCTCCAGACGCGCAGGCTCAGTGGCCATGGCTCACGGGCCCAGCCGCTCCGCAGCATGTGGGATCTTCCCGGACCAGGGCACGAACCCGCGTCCCCTGCATCGGCAGGCGGACTCTCAACCACTGCGCCACCAGGGAAGCCCTAGTTTTAGTTTTGACTTGAATTTCTTTAATGATTAGTGATACTGAGCATCCTTTCATGTGTTTGTTGCCAATCTGTATATCTGCTTTGGAGAAATGTCTATTTAGGTTGTCCTCCCATTTTTGGACTGGGCTGTTTGTTTTTTTGGTATTGAGTTGCATGAGCTGCTTGTACATTTGGAGATTAATCCTTTGTCAGTCGCTTCATTTGCCAGTATTATCTCCCATTCTAAGGGTTGTCTTTTCATCTTGTTTATGGTTTCCTTTGCTGTGCAAAAGCTTTTAAGTTTCATTAGGTCCCATTTGTTTGTTTTTATTTTCATTTCTCTGGGACGTGGGTCAAAAAAGATCTTGCTGTGATTTATGTCATAGAGGGTTCTGCCTATGTTTTTATCAAAGAGTTTCATAGTGTCTGGCCTTACATTTAGTTCTTTAATCCATTTTGAGTTTATATTTCTGTATGGTGTTGGGAAGTGTTCTAATTTCATTCTTTTACATGTAGCTGTCCAATTTTCCCAGCACCACTTATTGAAGAGGCTCTTTTCTCCATTGTATAGTCTTGCCTCCTTTATCAAAGATAACGTGACCATATGTGCGTGGGTTTATCTCTGGGCCTTCTATCTTGTTCCATTGATCTATATTTCTGTTTTTGTGCCAGTACCATACTGTCTTGATAACTGTAGCTTTGTAGTATAGTCTGAAGTCAGGTAGCCTGATTAATCCAGCTCTGTTTTTCTTTCTCAAGATTGCTTTGGACATTTGGGGTCTTTTGTGTTTCCATACAATTTGTGAAATTTTTTGTTCTAGTTCTGTGAAAAATGCCATTGGTAGTTTGATAGGGATTGCACTGAATCTGTAGATTGCTTTGGGTAGTATAGTCATTTTCACAATGTTGATTCTTGCAACCCAAGAACATGGTATATCTCTCTATCTGTTTGTCTCATCTTTAATTTCTTTCATCAGTGTCTTATAGTTTTCTGCATACAGATGTTTTGTCTCCTTAGGTAGGTTTATTCCTAGGTATTTTATTCTTTTTGTTGCAGTGGTAAATGGGAGTGTTTCCTGAATTTCTCTTTCAGGTTTTTCATCATTAGTGTATAGGAATGAAAGAGATCTCTGTACAGTAATTTTGTATCTTTCTACTCTACCAAATTCATTGATTAGCTCTAGTAGTTTTCTGTTAACATCTTTAGGATTCTCTATGTATAGTATCATGTCATCTGCAAACAATGACAGTTTTACTTCTTCTTTTCTAATTTGGATTCCCTTTATTTCTTTTTCTTCTCTGATTGCCTTGGCTAAAACTTCCAAAACTATGTTGAATAAGAGTGGTGAGAGTGTGCAACCTTGTTTTATTCCTGATCTTAGAGGAAATGGTTTCAGTTTTTCACCATTGAGAATGATGTTGGCTGTGGGGTTGTCATATATGGCCTTTATTACGTTGAGGTAAGTTCCCTCTATGCCTACTTTCTGGAGGGTTTTTATCATAAATAGGTGTTGAATTTTGTTGAAAGCTTTTTCTGCATCTATTGAGATGATCATATGGTTCTTATCCTTCAATTTGTAAATATGGTGTATCACATTGATTGATTTGCATATACTGAAGAATTCTTGCATTCCTGGGATAAAACCCACTTGATCATTGTGTATGATCCTTTTAATGTGCTGTTGGATTCTGTTTTCTAGTATTTTGTTGACGATTTTTGTATCTATGTTCATGAGTGATATTGGCCTGTAGTTTTCTTTTTTTGTGACATCTTTGTGTGGTTTTGGTATCAGGGTGATGGTGGCCTTGTAGAACGAGTTTGGGAGTGTTCCTCCCTCTGCTATATTTGGAAGAGTTTGAGAAGGATAGGTGTTAGCTCTTCATTAAATATTTGATAGAATTCACCTGGGAAGCCATCTGGTCCTGGGCTTTCGTTTGTTGGAAAATTTTTAATCACAGTCTCAATTTCAGTGCTTGTGACTGGTCTGTTCATATTTTCTATTTCTTCCTGGTTCAGTCTTGGAAGGTTGCGCTTTTCTAAGAATTTGTCTATTTCCTCCAGGTTGTCCATTTTATTGGCATATAGTTGCTTGTAGTAATCTCTCGTGATCCTTAGTATTTCTGCAGTATCAGTTGTTACTTCTCCTTTTTCATTTTTAATTCTTTTGATTTGAGTCTTCTCCCTTTTTTTCTTGATGAGTCTGGCTAATGGTTTAACAATTCTGTTTATCTTCTCAAACAACAAGATTTTAATTTTATTGATCTTTGCTACCGTTTCCTTCATTTCTTTTTTATTTGCTTGTGATCTGAGTTTTATGATTTCTTTCCTTCTGCTAACTTTGGGTTTTTTTGGTTCTTCTTTCCCTAATTGCTTTAGGTGTAAGATTAGGCTGTTTATTTGAGTTTTTTATTGTTTCTTGAGGTCGGATTGTATTGCTATACACTCCCTCTTAGAACTGCCTTTGCTGCATCCAATAGGTTTTGGGTCATCATGTTTTCACTGTCATTTGCTTTTAGGTATTTTTTGATTTCCTCTTTGATTTCTTCAGTGATCTCTTGGTTATTTAGTAGCATATTGTTTAGCCTCCATGTGTTTGTAGTTTTTACAGTTTTTTCCTGAAACTGATATATAGTCTCATAGCATTGTGGTCGGAAAAGATACTTGATACGATTTCAATTTTCTTGAATCTACCAAGGTTTAATTTATGACCCAAGATATGGTCTATCCTGAAGAATGTTCCATGAGCACTTGAGAAGAAAGTGTATTCTGTTGTGTGTTGGATGGAATGTCCTATAAATATCAATTAAGTCCATCTTGTTTAATGTGTCATTTAAAGCTTGTGTTTCCTTATTTATTTTCATTTTGGATGATCTGTCCATTGGTGAAAGTGGGGTGTTAAAGTCCCCTACTATGATTGCGTTACTGGCAATTTCCCCTTTTATGGCTGTTAGCATTTGCCTTATGTATTGAGGTGCTCCTGTGTTGGGTGCATACATATTTACAATAGTTATATCTTCTTTTTGGATTGATTCCTTGATCATTATGTGGTGTCCTTCTTTGTCTCTTGTAATAGTCTTTATTTTAAAGTCTATTTTGTCTGAGATGAGAATTTCTACTTCAGCTTTGTTTTGATTTCCATTTGCATGGAATATCTTTTTCCATCCCCTCATTTTCAGTCTGTATGTGTCCCCAGGTCTGAAGCGGGTCTCTTGGAGACAGCGTGTATATGGGTCTGGTTTCTGTGTCCATTCAGCCAGTCTATGTCTTTGGGTTGAAACATTTAATCCAGTTACATTTAAGGGAATTATCGATATGTATGTTCCTATTACCATTTTCTTAATTGTTTTGGGTTTGTCTTTGTATGGCTTTTCCTTTTCTTGTGTTTCCTGTCTAGAGAAGTTCCTTTAGCATTTGCTGTAAAGCTGCTTTGGTGGTGGTGAATTCTCTTAACCTTTGCTTGTCTGTAAAGGTTTTAATTTCTCCATCGAATCTGAATGAGATCCTTGCTGGGTAGAGTAATCTTGGTTGTAGGTTTTTCCCTTTCATCACTTTAAATATGTCCTGTCACACCCTTCTGGCTTGCAGAGTTTCTGCTGAAAGATCAGCTGTTAACCTTATGGGGATTCCCTTGTATGTTTTTTGTTGCTTTTCCCTTGCTGCTTTTAATATTTTTTCTTTGTATTTAATTTTTGGTAGTTTGATTAATATGTGTCTTGACATGTTTCTTCTTGGATTTATCCTGTATGGGACTCTCTGTGCCTCCTGGACTTGACTGATTATTTCCTTTCCCATATTAGGGAAGTTTTCAACTATAATCACTTCAAATATTTTCTCAGCCCCTTTCTTTTTCTCTTCTTCTTCTGTGACCCCTATAATTCGAGTGTTGGTGCGTTTAATGTTGTCCCAGAGGTCTCTGAGACTGTCCTCAATTCTTTTCATTCTATTTTCTTTATTCTGCTCTGTGGTAGTTATTTCCACTATTTTATCTTCCAGGTCACTTATCCGTTTTCTGCCTCAGTTATTCTGCTACTGATTCCTTCTAGAGAATTTTTAATTTCCTTTATAGTGTTGCTCATCATTGTTTGCTTGCTCTTTAGTTCTTCTAGGTCCTTTTAAAATACTTCTTGTATTTTCTCCATTCTATTTCCAAGATTTTGGATCATCTTTACTATCACTACTCTGAATTCTTTTTCAGGTAGACTGCCTATTTTCTCCTCATTTGTTTGGTTTGGTGGGTTTTACTTGCTACTTCATCTGCTGCATATTTCTCTGTCTTCTCATTTTGTTAACTTACTGTGTTTGGGGTTTCCTTTTTGCAGGCTGAAGGTTCATAGTTCCCATTGTTTCTGGTGAGGTTGGTTCAGTCGCTTGTGTAGGCTTCCTGGTGGAGGTGACTGGTGCCTGTGTTCTGCTGGGTGGGGCTGGATCTTGTCTTTCTTGTGGGCAGGGCCACATCCTGTGGTGTGTTTTGGGATGTCTGTGAACTTAGTAGGATTTTAGGCAGCCTCTCTGCTAATGGGTGGGGTTGTGTTCCTGTCTTGCTAGTTGTTTGGCATGGGGCATCCAGCAGTGGATTTTGCCGGCCATTGGGTGGAGCTGGGTCTTAGCGTTGAGACGGAGGTATCTGAGAGAACTTTGGCTGATTGATATTACTTGGGGCCGGGAGGTCTCCATTGGTCTAATGTCCTGAACTTGCCTCCCTCACCTCAGAGGCTCAGGCCTGACACCAGACCGGAGCACCAAGTCCCTGTCAGCTACACAGCTCAGAAGAAAAGGGAGAAAAAAAAAGAAAGAAGAAAATAATAATAATAAATTTTAAAAAAGAAAAAATTTATTAAATTAAATAATAATATTAAAAAAAGAGAAGAGTGCAACCAAACCAATAAACAGATCCAGCAATGACAACAAGTGCTAAATACTAAACTAAGATAAACATAAAAATCAGAAACAAATCAGTCACAGACAGCAAACCCCAACTCTACAGTTGCTCCCAAAGCCCACCACCACAATTTTGGGACGATTCACTGTCTATTCAAGTGTTCCACCGATGCAGGGTGCATCAAGTTGACTGTGGGGATTTAATCCGCTGCTCCTGAGGCTGCTGGGAGAGGTTTCCCTTTCTCTTCTTTGTTCGCATAGCTCCTGGGGTTCAGCTTTGGTTTGGGCCCCACCTCTGCGTGTAGGTCGCCCTCAGGCATCTGTTCCCCGCCCAGACAGGAGGGGGTTAAAGCAGCGGCTGATTAAGGGGCTCTTGCTCATTCAGGCTGTATGGTAGTTATAACTAGAATGCGGGGCAAGCCTGCAGCGTCAGGGGCTGGCGTGATGTTGCAGCAGCCAGAGGCGCGCCGTGTGTTCTCCCAGGGAAGTTGTGCCTGGATCACGGGACCCTGGCAGTGGTGGGCTGCACAGGCTCCTGAGGCAGGTGGATAGTGACCTGTGCTTGCACACAGGATTCTTGGTGGCTGCAGCATTAGCGTTAGCGTTTCATGCCTGTCTCTGTGGTCCGAGCTGATAGCCGCGGCTTGCGCCTGTCTCTGGAGCTCATTTAGGCGGTGCTCTGAATCCTCTGTCCTTGCGCAGCCCGAAACAATGGTTTCTTGCCTCTTAGGCAGGTCCAGACTTTCTCCCGGACTCCCTCCCACTAGCTGTGGCGCACTAGCCCCCTTCAGGCTGTGTCGACGCAGCCACCCCCAGTCCTCTCCCTGGGATCTGACCTCCGAAGCCCAAGCCTCAGCTCCCAGCCCCCACCTGCCCCGGCGGGTGAGCAGACAAGCCTCTCGGGCTGGTGAGTGCTGGTCGGCACTGATCCTCTGTGTGGGAATCTCTCCGCTTTGCCCTCTGCACCCCTGTTGCTGCGCTTTCCTCCGTGGCTCCGAAGCTTCCCCCGCTCCGCCCCCCGAAGTCTCCGCCCGCGAAGGGGCTTCCTAGTGTGTGGAAACTTTTCCTCCTTCACAGTTCCCTCCCTGAGGTACAGGTCCCGTCCCTATTCTTTTGTATCTGTTTTTCCTTTTCTCTTTTGCCCTACCTAGGTATGTGGGGATCTTCTTGTCTTTTGGGAAGTCTGAGGTCTGCCAGCGTTCAGTAAGTGTTCTGTAGGAGTTCCACATGTTAGATGTATTTCTGATGTATTTGTGGGGAGGAAGGTGATCTCCACGTCTTACTCCTCTGCCATCTTGAAGGTCCCCCCTGATTTTATTATATGCATAATATTGTAAACATTCAAGGTAGCAATGTGTTCAAAGAAAATGCACATTCTTGAGTGGTTAAGGAAATGCAGTATTTCTCATCTTTGGAAAGAACTTTATGATTTGCCAATATTACTCAGAAAACTATAAAGACACATCTAAAATTTGGCTAATATCAAAAGTTTAAAATCTTGGAAAACAGTGCCACCTACTTTGCAAATTACTGGATCAGAAACCTGCAGATAATTCTAATCTTCTTTTCACCCTTGCAAAGAGACTTGAAAAGTCTTAAACTTGCTACAGGTATGAGCCTCACCCAAGGGAGTAACTGCACAATTCCAACTTTCCTTTCCATTTCCTCCCCTTCTTGTGAACCCATTGGACTGCCAGTTAGTAAGAAAGCTGAAGTATGAGAAACCACAAAAGTGCCTCAATCTCCTTCATATGAAGCTCTAGAGATTTCCATGGAGATGAAGATAACGACAGAATGAGGACATTTTGAAGTTTCTCAAGCCAAAACTTGTCCCCAGAAAGGACTGATTGTGAAGCTATTCTAAATGTTCCCTCTCAAGTTTCCTCTTTGAAGGAAAAGAAACTATATCTAGGCTATGGCTTCAGAAAGCCCAAGAGTTTTCTTGCATTGCAATAAACTTCTTCAAGAAGCGCTTCTGAACTGTGGGTGTCTGTGTTGCAAGGTGGTGTGTATGACTTTAAAGATGAGGTGTATCCAATGTTAGCTAATTCTGTCATTAATTCTGCCTCTTTGAAAATGTAGGAGAAGGGTCTAAAGTAACAGCATAGTATCTGTCCCCTAGAGAAAGGACCCTGCCTGTACAATTGCCTCATAGAAGCTTCCTATTAGCACTTGTGAATTTGCTGCCCAGGGGAATAACACAGAGAAATCACTGAAAGGATTCTGTAGTGACACTGCTGAGTTATCCTGGGAACTACTGCTGGGTCCCCTCTAGTCTGCACTTGATCTCTATTACCAATTTCCGACCTTTAGCAGGCTACTTAACCTTCCTGTAATTCAGCTTTCTCAAGTGTGGAACAGGCCCCATAATATTTGTAACTTAATTCCCCAAACAGAATGTTGTAGAGATGACTGAAGCAATGTTTCCAAAATGCTTAGAGATCTGGGCTGAAAGTGTGCTGAAATACAGTACAAAGTTCTGATCTGCCTTGCGTATGGCTGTGCATGGATACTAGTCTTGTGATTTGGACTCACTGAACATCAACCTACTCCAGCTCCTAAAGACTGTTCAGGCTGGTAAATCAGTTTTGAATGCACAGGGTCACTGCAACTCACTATTTCAGTCTGTGCTCTTCATTTACAGCCTACGTTGTCCTTAATAGTTCAGACTACTCCTACCACCCCTTGCATCCCTCTGCCATATATTGTCACTAGCTTTTAAAATACCGAACACGCTTTTCTTTTCATTCTTTATTTTTGGCACCATTTCATTATACAAAGGATCCCTGATATTTAAAAAAATTAAATGCTGTTAAGTATATGCACCTTTAACTGTCACTTAAAAATGTAAATTCAGAAAGCAAGAATGAGGGAAATCAATGGGATTAAAAAGTATTTAGGCTCAATGTTATTTAACCCACACTATATTAGTTTAATCCTTACAAGAAATGTTGATGACAATCACTAGATCAAGTTAGGAAGTTATTTTAATGCCAATGTCTATGTATAGACCTTTGGGATAAAGATATATTTATTGGTTTCCTGTTTTCGGAGCATCCTTAGACAGTTCTATTTGAAATCTCCTCTTTGATCAAAAATAATCATGGTGCCTAACTCTCTTTCTTTAGTACACACCTTCGTCTCTCTCTTGCCTGCTAGTGCCTCAACACAAGCACACAGATATGCCCATGGAAACAGTTATTAGCCAGAGACAGTTTATTGAAATTGAACACACAGAGGTCCATGTCAAGATGCAGATGCCAAGAAGTATCATGGCTGGTAGGGCCTCCCTTACTGGCTTTCTCACTGTCCTTAAAATTCCAGATTACTCATTCCCTTAGGTAAGAAATGGAAGACTGTCAAGATGCAGATATTTATAAAAGCGTCAATACTAATACCTCACAGTTTAAGAGAATGAAAAATGATATAGGTCAGTTTTGATAAAGGGGAGTATGAGAGATGTGTCTGTAATGGGATGATACTAAAATGGGAATGTCAGAGGGTGCCTATGTGTAGGGGAAGAGGGGATTTCGGGGAAATTAATAACAAGAGAGCACTGGGGATACAGAAAAGATAATGGAAATCCAAAGACAGACTGGCGAGATACAATACCATGGTGACAGGGCTCAATATTATATCCCATTCGCAGGTTAAGGGAGTATAAATATTCTATGCGTTAAAGAGATAACTCAAAAGGACCCTAATTAGGTTCCTGCAAATATCTGGAAGAATCCTTTGGATGAGGGATTAGCACTGTTCCATGAAGTTACAGGAAGCAAAGGCAGGACCAACAGTTGAGCTCTCCTTACTCTGATCAGTTTCTTTTTTTTTTTTTTTTTTTTTGCCGTACGTGGGCCTCTCACTGCTGTGGCCTCTCCCGCTGCGGAGCACAGGCTCCGGACGCGCAGGCCCAGCGGCCATGGCTCAGGGGCCCAGCCGCTCCGCGGCATGTGGGATCCTCCCGGACCGGGGCACGAACCCGTGTCCCCTGCACTGGCAGGCGGACTCTCAACCACTGCGCCACCAGGGAAGCCCGATCAGTTTCTTTTTACAACACAATTTTCCAATGGCTGCCTACCTCAGAAGGGAGGGGGAATTCCTATCATTGGAATGTTTAACTTGAAACTGGGTGCCAATTGATGTGGATACTATAGAGAAAATTATAGCACTAAAGATGTTGAGCTGGACAAAAACATGTGACCAGTTTCTTATACTGTATAATTCTATGACTCTACCAACTTTTTGTTGGGTAACTTAGCCTATGAATACTTACACTGTAAGGTGAGTGGGAAATAGCATTTATTGTTCATCTATCAAGAGCTGTATATCCTATGTGTTACCACATTTAGATGTCTCAATTCTGTGAGGCACTTATCTCTGTAGAGCAGATGAAGAAACAGCCTTGGAGATATTAAATAAATTGACTAGGCCATATACTTGGCTAGATGTTAGACCCAGGATTTGAAACTAGGTCTTTCTGGACTCAAAATTCATGATTCTTTCATTAAGCCATCCCCCCACCCCCACTCCCAATCAGAGGAACTGAACTCTGCCCTAGGCTTATGGTACACTGACTCAACAAACATCCACACTTTCCAGGCACTGTCTATGCAGAGCAACCTTATAGGGCAGGAGGCTACGTGAAGAAGATAACTTAGCATAGGCCACAGGTCTGCTCTGCGGTCGCCTGGAACTCTTCGTTACTGAATCATCACGTCGAGTGCCTCTTCCAGCTATCGCATCAAGAAGAAGATGTACAAATGAAAAGTTTTCAACCTGGTTCAGTATTTTTCAACCAGGTACTGATCCAAGGAAGCAAGGACAAGAGAAAAGTATAAGAAATATCTTGAAACCCACCAGGATGGAAAAGAGAGGTTGAGGGCCTTACAAGATATGAATGTTTCCTCATTGATGACAGCCCTACCGCTATTTAAAATGGGCACATTAATTCCTAAGACATTTATTGCCAACCCTTGGGAAAGTAGAGCAATAAAACTACTAATCTAAGGTGACCACAAACATGAATGTCATCACACAGTTTTGTGCAATGCACAATCTGCAACATGCAATGATGAGGACAATGGGATAGTCATGCTTGAAATAAGCTTCACGAGCAACATCATTACCACTGTGTATCGGTAATAACGCCTTAAAGTAGATATCAGGGATTTCAAGAAATGGAGAATGATAAGGGTGTGCTTAATTAAGAGAAAATTCAATCATTCACTAATACAGCAAATATTTATCAAGTATCTACAATGGGTCAAGCTTTATTCTGAAAGCTAGTTAAATAGTAGTGAATAACACAGACAAAATTCTCTCCCCTAACAGAGCTTACGCAGAAAGGAATAACAATAAAATTTCAAAAAGTATGTAATTTACAAGATAGTAGTAAGTGCTAAAGGAAAAAAGTCAAGGACAAGGCATAAAAAAGTGCTGGGTGATATGTAATTGGAGAACAATTCTAGGAGTTCATGTAGGACTGTGAATAGTTTGTGTTGGCATCAGTCAGAGTGAAAGTTCTCATAATACACAGGCGTCAAGTAGAGACTACAGAAAAGCATTGTCTTAGTACTAAAGCTACATTAGTTCTAAACTAAAGGCTGTTCTGTACCTGCCTTAACGATGTTCAAAGCAAAGACTTTAAAGGATCCAGCAAGTCCTAAGTAATATGGTTTGCTGAATATTTCAGGCCCACTATGGAGAACTACTGCTCAGAAAAAAAAAGATTCTTTCAAGATATTACTGCTCACTGGCAATGTACCTTGTTGCCCAACAGCTCTTATGGAGATGTATGAGTTTCATGTTGTTTTTATGCCCTAACACAACACGCATTCTGCAACCCATGGATCAAGGAGTAATTTCACCTTTCGACTCTTATTATTGAAGAAATACATTTCATAAGGTTATAGCTGCCACAGATAACGATTTCTCTGATGAATCTATGCAAAGTCAATTGAAAGCCCTTCTGGAAAGGATTAACCATTCTAGATGCCTTTAAGAACATTTGTGATTCAGGGAAAGAGGTCCAAATATCAACACTAACAGGAGTTGGGGAGCAGTCGAGTCCAATGCTCACGGATAACTTTGAGGGTCTCAAGACTTCGGTTGAGGAAGTGGTGGAGCAGATGTGGTGGAAATAGAAAGAGAACTAGAATGAGAAGTGAAGTCCATTGCCAGGGTCTGGGGCAGGGGTGGGGTAATCAGAAATTATTTTTTAATGGGAATAGATTTTCAGTGCTGCAAGATGAAGCATCTGTTGGAAATGGATAGTGGTTATAGTTTCACAGCAATATGAATGTACTTAATACCAATGAATTCTACATTTAAACATGGTAAAGGTAATACATTTTATGTTAGGTATATTTTAGCACAACTAAAAAGTTGGAAAACAATAAATTCTAAATAAAAACATTAACAGATTAAAAAAAGAAGTGAAGTCTGAAGATGTGACTGAATTGCTGTAATCTCATGATAAAATTTTAATAGATGAAGAGCTGCTTCTTATGGATGAGCAAAGAAAGTAGTTTCTTGAGATGGAATCTATTCCTGGTGAAGATGCTGTGAAGACCATTGAAATGACAACAAAGGATTTAGAATAGTCCATAAACTTACTTGATAAAGCAGCATCAAGGTTTGAGAGGACGGACTCCAATTTTGAAAGAAGTTCTACCATGGGTAAAATGCTATCAAATAGCACTGCATTCTACAGAGACATTGTTCCTGAAAGGAAGAGTCAATGATGCGGCAAACTCCACTGTTGTCTTATTCTAAGAAATTGCCACGGCCGCCCCACCTTCAGCAATCACCACCCCAGTCAGTCAGCAGCCATCAACATCGAGGCAAGACCCTCCACCAACACAAAGATTCCAACTTGCTGAAGCTCAAATGATGGTTAGCATTTTTTAGCAATAAAGTATTTTTTCAATTGAGGTATGTACATGTTTTAGACATAATGCTAGCATACTTAATAGACTACAGTATAGTGTAAACATAACTTTCATATGCACTGGGAAACCAAAAAAATTGTGTGACTCACTTTACTGCAATATTCACTTTATTGTGGTGGCTGGACCCAAACCCACAATATCTCCAAGGTATTCCTGGGTTTTCATATAGCATATCTTCTGCCTACCAGTGTTCATGTGTCTTTGTTTCTTACCAAGATGCCAGTGTCTGGTGGTCAGGAAAGGAAGTAGAAATATATCCTGAAGGAGAGAATGCTAGGCCTTAATAGAAAGCAGTAGGCCACTTCTGCAGGCCCAGATGACTCAGGGGTATTGGGATTTCAAGGTTTCCTAGTGCACTGACCCAGATGTCCCATCTGAAGCATCAGACTCCCACTCCTTCTCCATCAGGGTCCTGACCTTTGTGCAGAAGTCTTGCTAAGCCTGGGAATTCAACCATCCCTAGAGCACTGTCTGCTACCCTCGCAATTAAATACTGGGCTCAATCCTCACCTTTTCTACTCTCCAGCTTCAGGAGAGTCTTTTTAAATGCTGCCGTGTAGGTGCCCTAACTTTTCACACTTTGTTGTAAATTGATTAATCATCTCTGTCTTTCATTGTCCTTCTCAGCTTCTTAACTGCACTCAGCAAAAGCCTTCCAATTTCATTGTCCTTTTAATTACCAGTTCCTCTGAACCTCTCAAATGCCTGAGGATATTGAGCGCACCAGGGCATTTCCTTATATCCATATCCCATCTCAGTTCACCACTAGTGAAAGCTTTAATATTTGTACTACTACTGCATGCCAGCGCTCCCAGGACTCCATCAATGACTAGCGATGGGTTCTCACTGCCAGTCAACCAATACGTGATCCACCTCCTTAGACAAATCTTCACACCAATTCACGTTCCCTGGAAAACAAACTCTCAGAGAAGGAGATTTGCGCACAGGAAATGCACGCTCTCAGGAACAACATCTGTGAGGAAATAAGGATTGGGCAGAGGGAGATGCTGAACTGTCGTAGAGCACAGCAGAGACCTCAAACAATGCCAAGGGGTACTCTGAAGCTGGGACGGCCCTCCACAGATCTTCCAAAATGGGACAAGGTAGGCAGGCTGTTGTACTTCCACAAGGACCCATCATTCAACATGGGCTACTTCCAGGGAGGAAGTATGAACTGTGCACAGACTGGAGTTCAGCAGTTAGGTTGCTAGCAGGCAACCTGGAAACTGGTGAAATGAATGCCTCAGTTTTTTTCTCTTTTTAAATTTATTTAAATTATTTATTTTTGGCTGCGGTGGGTCTTCGTTGCTGTGTGCAGGCTTTCTCTAGTTGTGGCGAGTGGGGGTTAACTCTTGCTCACGGTGCGCGGATTTCTCATTGCGGTGGCTTCTCTTGTTGCGGAGCCCAGTCTCTAGGCATGTGGGCTCCAGTAGTTGCGGCACGTAGGCTCAGCAGTTGTGGCTCACAGGCTCTAGAGCTCAGGGTCAATAGTTGTGGCACATAGGCTTAGTTGCTTGATGGCATGTGGGATCTTCCCGGACCAGGGGTTGAACCTGTGTCCCCTGAACCACCAGGGAAGCCCAATGCCTCAGTTTTGAAGGAGGGATCTGGGAAGCCACTATAGCACCCCCCAGGACATCCAAACTCTTTGAAATGCTCCAGGCACAGAACCATAGGTATAAGACCTTAATTCTGAAAAAAGTCAAGAAACCACTGTCAAATTTAAGCCCATCAGATTGATGTAAGTCAGTATATCAAGCATCTGGCGAGGGAGATAAGAGTTAAATTGTCAATTGAAATAAAATTAAAACAAAATCAAAATCAGAGGTTCAGATAAACAGATGTGGCCCTTGATTCACAAACTGGCATTACTCTGCTGAAATGAAAGCTGTTTCTTTTCTCCAGCCATCTGTTTGAGCCTCTACCTCCCAAACATAATCTAAGTTTCCTCTGGATGCCCCAGGATGCTGTGAAAATGGGACCATACTAACATAATAAGTCCTGTTTTACAGCTTTCACTCTGCCTGCTTTTTTTTTGTCTTTGACGCCCTGAAATAGTCTTGTAGTTATTTCTGGAAGGTTCCAGAAGTGTCTCATAAACAAACTAGTTCATGTTCTTGCTTTATTTCCTAGTGCTACCTGCTGTGGTCTATGGCTAAGCTGTCACAATACTTATAAAAACCAGTTAAGTATCTTGTCACTGCTTCTGAGGCCCATCATAGTGCAACCCCTGCTGTTCCTCTGCCCCTGTAGGGGTACCAATGATTCATGAATCAAAGATGGCAATCCAGCCTGTGGAGGTCTTCAGGCTTCCAAATATGTTCCCTGTGGAAGTAGGAACAAGATGTATTTCCCCACTCTGTGCCTCTCCCCGAAAATGACTGGAATGAAAGTAGTAATACTTTTGCATCCATTCATCTCAGAACACATTCCCTTTCTTCCCAGTATCACATATAACCACTAAGGTCATTCAAGGTGACTTAGAAAGGAATAAACTCTAAGATCAATTCTGTGTCTCCTCTCATCCTTTCTCTACCTTTGTGTGGTAAGCAAAATAATATTTTGCTTACCACACAAAGGGCCAAATATTCCTTTGGCCCTCCAAAATGTCTATATTGTAACCTTGGAACCTGTGAATATGTTGTTTCATGGCATGGAGGAATTAAGATTGTAGATGGAATTAAGGTTGCTAATTAGCTGACCTTAAAATAGGGAGATTATCCATGGTTATCTGGATGGGCTATTACACATGGAAGAAAGAGTCAGAAGAGTCAGAATCAGAAAAGGAGCTGTGAAGTTGAAAGCAGAAGTTGGAGTAATATAATTGCTGTTTGGATATGGGAGAGTTCGATAAGCCAAGATATACTGGCAACCTCTAGAGGCTGGAAAAGGCAAGGAAATGGATGTGTCTCCTGGAGTTTCCAAAAGGAGTGCAGTCCTGCCAACACCTTGATTTTAGTCCATTTTAAACTTCTGACCTCCAGAACTATAAGATAATAAATTTTTTGTTGTTTTAAGTCACTACATTTGTGGTGATTTGTTACAGCAGCAATAGTAAACTAATACACTTTGACTCCAGATCTTTCCCACTCCTATCAACAACATCCTCAGGCAAGATGACTCATGCAAACGAACCAGGTGGTCCTACCCCGCCAGCCTGCCTATGTTCAGACATACTAAGATCCTGGTGATCCCTAAGGGAAAAACTCCCTATCTTGTTAGTCCACATCTCTAGCAGCATCCACTGAGGGGATGCAGGGGGAGCAGGGAAGCCTGGAGATTCACTTGTCAAAATACTCCAGGTACATTTCTGAATCTGATGTGAAACCAATCTCTCGAGGTGCCTTAGTTCATTCAGATTGCTAAGAAAAATACCATAAACTGGGTGGCTTAGAAAAAACAGAAATTTATTTCTCACAGTTATGGAGGCTGGAAGTCCAAGAGAGTGCCAGCATGATTTGCTTCTGGTAAAGGCTCTGTTCTGGGTTACAGACTGCCAATTTCTTGCTGTGTCCTCACCTCATAGAAGAGGCAAGGAATCTCCGCAGGATCTTTTATAAGGACAGAAATCCCATTCATGAGGGGTCCACCTTCATGATCTTCACATTGGGCATTAGGATTTCAACATATGAATTTTGAGGAGACACAGACATTCAGATTGCAGCAGAAGGTAAAGTCTGGGGAGTTGGAGAAACTGTATAATTGTGTGGTTTTTGAGGTTTGAAAAAAAAGGAGTCTAATTGAATGTGAATATGAGCTGAAATTCACTTAAGAACTATTCTATCTCATGAATTTGTGATCTATTTTTTTGCATTAACTTGATCAAGGCCAGGTACATTTTCCTAAACCAAATATTGTAGCTGTCTTGCTAAATTACTGGGTAAAGTCATATTTCCAAAATCACAACTGGGTATTAAGGGGCTATGATGCTGTTTGATGACTAGACACAAAATAATTGAGACAGAAACCACCATTTTGAAAAATATAATAAAGAAAATAAATTCCCACTTAAAAAAGAGTGTACACAGGGCCTCAAGTAGAAAAAACACATTTGGAAATCAGTCCTTATATTTTCAGAACCTTTTCATTAGTAAATTGAGATATTCAACTGAACCCACAAAACTGTTTACATGCGGAAAAAGTAAGAAGGTAAAATCAGGAAAACTCTTTGAATTTTAAAAATTGCCCTCTTGTTTCAGCAATTATTTGGTGATTAAATTTGGTTTGCCTTTATAAGGCTATTCTATGTGCAGTTTTTGCAAAATAAATCAATGCAAATATTTTCCTCGGACCTAAGTTTGTAAACAGCATAGATTTCAATGTAGTTTCATGTTTGTCCCACATCAGATTTTCTAAACTTCACCTTCATAATTTTTGTCATATTAGTACACTACTATACGTACTGTCACTAATATTTTATTTAAGGAAAATCACTTTATTTACTTAAATTTATATTGAAAGAAAACTAAATATCACTATCAGAAATGAAAAAAAAACCCTACCAATTACTGGAACTAGAAAGTAACCGCACATATAATTGTAAAACAAAAACAAAAACAAAAAATAATATTTTTTGCCTGCTGGAATTTTGAGCTCGAAGACTGCTCTCTTTTTGTTAAAACAGGTAATTAACAGGCATTATAGAATTACTAAAGAACATAACCTCAAACTAAAACTTTTTTTCCCAGAAGCTAATCAGAAGGATTGAAAGAAAGCTAAAAAGGAAATAATGTTGTTACTACGTGATTCAATATACTTCTTTTTAACATGGCTGGGTGCCTCAACTAATTGACCTCAGTAACATCAGTGTTTGGAAATGCCATTTAAGATCATTTAATCTTACTTTCTGAATTGGTTCCTGTCATGATCGTCTATTAATACTACTACACTACCTCGACTTTAACTCTACCTTAGAGTGAATGGTCTTTATCGAGCATCTATCTTGTACCACACTGCAAGGCTCGTATCTGTGTTTAATTTTTAGTTCTATGTGTATCATCTGCCACAGGGTAACCCAAATCTAGTTCTTCTCTGATGAAACTCCTAGAATAAATTTAAACCATGGCAACCAGCCTTTCATTTATGAGGAATCACTATATTCTTTCTTGGCACCTGCCATCATTGTTCTATCCAATCCTGGCCTGCCCATACAGCCTCAAAATTGTCACTCAGGCTTTAGTAGCCTAGGACTCACTTGGAACAGTTTGTCTACTCTAGTTACTCGCTACTGCAAGTGTGGTCCAGGGGCTGGGAGCTTGTTAGGAACGGCAAATGCTCAGTCTCCACCTCAGTCTTGCTCAATCATAATCTGCATTTTAACAAGATGCTCAGGGGATTCTTACGCACGCTGAAGCTTGAGCACCAGTATTCTTCGCCCTCTCTATCACTCTACTCATCCTGGTTTCTCAACCACCCCACTCCTGAGGGCCCTCCTCACCCCTGGACTTTTCCACCTCTCACTTAGTGTTTCTTACCCTGGAAGCACACTGGAATCACCTGGGGAGTTTTATTTGTTTTCTATTTGTGATTTCTAGGTCACACCCCCAGAGTTCTGTTTTTAGTTTTGTTTTTTAATTAATTGAGAGTACTGACTGAGATCAGTTTTAATTGTCCCAGGTGATTCTAATATGAATGAGGCTAGTATTGAAAACCACTGAAACACTTTCAAGAGATGACTGGTTTGGACTTCTGGCTTTTGCCCTCTGGCTTCATAAGACCATCCTAGTGGTAGTGTATATTCTCCCCACTGAAACATGTTAGGCCCAGTGAGCCTCGCTTGTTGTCCTATATCAGTTGTCCTATATCAAGGGAAAGTAGCTGATCACTGTTCCCCTCTAAACAATCTATGGGAAGAAACCCACGTGACTAATGTAGCATCAGAGGCAACATGGTGCTTTTTCTTCACTACATTGAAACCAGCTATATCTATCATTGTAAGTGTACAAGTTTCAGTGTTAACAGATTTAAAATTTGTTGAGAACTGCTAGCCCATTTTTTCTTTTTAAATGAATTTTAGACACATAAATGATGTAGCTTTCATAAAAGCTCTAACTCTATCTCCGAATTTTGTCATTGTGGAATTTTAGACATAACCATAATGTGTTCAAGTAACACTAAGAGTGAAAAAACCTGTTTGGGAACAAATAAGTTCATTTTGGAAGAATCTGCCTCATGTAAACCTTGTGTCAGTAACTTCCCACTATCCCATGTACATATTTGTCTCACCACATAAACCTGGATCTGTCTATGCTCTCAGATGACCTTGGTCTTCATCAGAAGTCTTTACAAACATGTGCCTCAGTGGACAGCTGGCTCGCTACCAAGTATCATACTTGCTGCCCCTCCACTCCATCACCTGGAGTCTGCTAGTCATGCCTCCAGCTAAATCCCCACATTTAGGTGTGTAGACCTCTGACCTTGCAGCTTTCATCAATTCCTGCCTAGTCTTTCTTCTGGATTCCTGATCCCTTCTTCCACAGATTCCCTGCCTGGGCCTCTGGAATAATAACAATGACCGCTACTTGCTAGATTCTGCTAAGAAAACACCAAACATCCGAATATCATCCCATGTTCTCTTCAAGATAACCTAATCCTGATTTTATAGATGAGGAACCTGAGGCACAAAGAGATTTATACAATTTGCAATATAAATCATTTTTTGCCAGGTTATGCTGTCATGACAAACGACCCCAAATTTTAGTGGCTAACAGCACAGACTCATGATGTCAGCTGTATGCCTTTATGACTTTGGCTCTCCCCACAAGTCTTCTTTATTGTGAGATCCAGGCTGAGGGAGCAGACCCCAAATGCAACATGCCCTTCTTATGGCAGAGGGAAAAGAACAATGACAAAAAATCTTGCAACGGATCTTGATATGATTTTCATATTTTTGAAATCAAATATTTTCAAATATGAAAAAATATTTCATATTTTTTTTACATTATTTCTGCTTATATGTTATTGTCCACGCAAGTCACACGGCCAACCCTGATATCAGTGGGTATAGAGGGACTCCTCATACAGAGAAGGCTCTGAAGGAAGGAAGCAGTAGAGAGAGGCAGCTAGTATTTTAAGCAAATAGTATTACCATAGCTGTCCAGTCTCACAGGCAGAAAGAGGCAAAGAGTCTATTTGACTCTCAGCTATCATGCAATGGTACTTCCATTTTCCTTTCTCTTTTTGCTGATTTCAAGTATTTAACCTCTAACTTGTCTGGCTCCACAGTCATTGCCTGTTCCTTCCTATTTAGCTGTTCTCCCCAGATATAATTTCTGGTCTGAGTTAATTATATTCTTGACAAATAGGTCTTCAGCTTAGCTGAACTGTAGGTCCCTGCCCTCTAATTGGCTTAGTTCTCCAGCTGCCCAAGTTTAGGATAAGTTTTAGTCTATTTCTCCAGCTTTTAACTCCACAGAACAAAGGCACTCCCATCCTCAATATGGTAGATACAGACAGCTTCCTTACTGCTGTAAAGAAATTCACAGGGAGCAAATTTTAGCAACTTGGCCTTAAAACCTGAAAAATTATATTTAAACTGGCACAAGAAACTTTTTAGGACGATTTCCTGTCAAGAAACAAATCCTTTTTTATGGTGGTTATACATGCTCCGTGGGAAGCCTTGTTTATTGCTGGTCTCGGGGCAGCGAGTTAGTGAGATTCTGTCAAAACACACGGATCATCTTTGGGTGGGTTAGCCCCTCCAAAATCTACCCACTCATGTCATCTTTCACCACTCATAAAGAGAGGTCATAGATTTAAAGCTTCCTTTCTCTTTTGTCAATGTGAGATAGCAGCAGAATTTTACATGCTTTACTTTGAAACAGAAAATATGTTTTGTTGTTACAAGATCCAGTTTCAATCATGTATCACCTGTCATTTAATTAACCACAAATGAAGGCTGAGTTCTTCTTTTGTGGGTACTAATTTGGACCCACTTTTATATCAGCATTTGAGAAAGTCACCTTCTAACTTAAAAGTTGAGTTCATTTTTCAAAGAATGCTATTGCAAAAGCAAATAAATAGTAGGCTAAAACTGTCTTTTTTATCTCTTTGCCTAGTTTGAACTCCCTGTATTTCCTTTTAAGGAAGGATGTTTACTTTCTCCAGTTACATATCCAACTATTCCCAGAGGGGTCATCTTTATAGTTACCGATGTACTAACCTTATGTCCATTAGAGATGATGAACGTAGGACAGTATTATGTACATAAAAGCATAATTTATAGTTTCAAACTCAAAACAAAGCTTCTTTACAGAAGAGCACTTATTTCCATACTAACCTGCCTCCCAATAAGCTCTTGTTCACATATTAAGATTGAATATCTCAGAAACTATCATCTCAATATTTTTTCACTTGACGGTTGGTATGTATGAAATCATAATGAGGCAAAAAATACACTAATGTTTTTCAATATTTTTTGGTCTCTTGACTTAAAAAAAAATTATATATCGGAGGCCCCAAACCTAGAATAAGACTTTTCTTTAAATGCTTGAATCATAATTAGATGTTCTCTGTATGTGCCTGCTATTAATTTTCATTATGTTTTTTGTGTAAATAAAATAGAGGAAATGAAAATTAGGAAATGTGGTTCTGAACAAATAATGATTCTCTTTCTTCAATTTCCTCCAAATTTAAGAATGCGGTATTCATTATTACCCAATGCTTAACAAAGAAGCAGTACCCATTTAGACTCGGCAATCAGGACTTTAGTCCTGTAGCTTTATAATGTTCTGTACAAGTAGCAATCACTGTAGTAGTTTTGATTAAATTACTATCCATAGGCCTGCTCTTGAAAGAAATGACAAATGTCTTCTGGAAAAATTCAAGTAGACACTGTAAACTTGGAAAATGTCTAGTGTGAGTATGCTCCAAACAGTATTATGTATTATTAATAGCAATGATCTATGACTCAAACATAATAATCTATTTTCTACAGAGAGGAGGAACTAGCTTCATTTATTAAAAATCATGGGGAAAAAAGTAAAAAACAATATATATATATATATTTTTTTTTTGGTGTAACGAAAGAACTTGGTGAAGTTCAAAACTTTCTTACCTTGAGTACTTGTGGAAAGCATGGTAGGTATGTATAAACTAATATGGTATACCTGGCCAGAAAAGAACACCTTGGAAGGAGATTTAGAAGGCCAGAGGATTTTGTTTTTCTCCTTTTCAGTCTCTACCACTTGTTTTCTTTGAATAAGAGAAAAATGATTTAGGTATTCAGATAAGGAAAACTTCACAAACCTTGTTTTTAATTTCTATGATCTAATTGATGAAATATTCTGTGCTTTGACTATATTGTCTTCATTTTAGTTTTTTAACCTTGCAAGACAAGACACCAGCAGGGCAGAGTCTAAAGTTTCAAAGCATGAAGACGCTATGTGTTTTCTAAAATATTCATAACTTTAAATAAAAATTTAATGTTTGCAATTTGTAGGTTGTAAAGGCATACTCCCTATTTTGCTTGGGAAACAACAGAATTATTCAAATATCTAAGTATTAGATTGTTTTAGAAATTCTGACCTTAGTAAATCTTAAAATGATACTGATTATAGCTTAAGAGTTCAAAGGAATACAGGGAAGGGACATTAACTTAGGCCACTGATATCAAAACAAACCATTTGCTTTTGAAATTTGAGGGATTTTACAAATACAAAGATAAAATATATGGGTTGCTACTTTACTTACGTACCATAGAATAAACACTTACTTTGGGTTGGATGTAAAATTTTTTTTTCTTCATTAAAACGTAATCACACTGGAAATTTATACAATGATAGTCTACCTAAAAACTATTTAAACAAACAAATCCGACAGGTTTTAGGAAAAAAGCACTTGGGAACCAGGTTTTCATTCTGGCTTTGCCATTAACTAGCTGTGTGATTAGCTTGTTGATTTCAGGGAGCTAATCTATATGCTTCTGTTTTCTTTCCATCTATAATGGAAGAGGGAGCCTTAACATTAGGACTCCCCATTGTTCATTCTAGCTCTAATTTGTTTTTTATTTTTTACTCTAAGCCCTCTGTAGGGATATGGCATAGTTGGGGATTGAACAGAGGTTTAAAATCTCCTTGAAAATAGAAGGTGTTAGATTGGTTAATGAAGAAAGAATGGAAGATTTTAAGTAAATTGTCCCTTAATGGCAGCAAGGAAGGCAAGGTCAGTCGTGTAGAAGATAAGGATAGCATTAGCAAGGGACTGGCCAAGAGTGAAAGTGAAAGAGGAGAACATTTCTCACAGATGTCACCAGTAATTCTTAAAGCAATATCAGCAGGACTCTTCGTAGCCAATGACCTTTCTTCCCTAACATTGGTAATGACATTGCCTCTTATGAATGGACAGTCTGAATGTGTGTGGCATCTAAGCAGAGGACAATGGACAGAATGCCATAACTCTGCTATTTCGTATCGACTTAACCCTTGTAGTTTACAAAGCATGTCTCCTATATTAGCTTACTGTTTCTTCCCAATAACCCAATTGCTGAGGCAGGGAAAGAATACAGTGGTGAAGCATATAGGTTTTAGAGTCAGACAGTCTGGGTTCAAATTCCAATTCCATCCCTCTTCGTTAGTTGACTTTGGACTATTCATTCTTTTAACAAATATGTGTTGAATCTGCTGTGCTAAGCACTGAGAAATTAGGAGGTAGGCAATAGAGTAAATGATGATTTTAGATTATGAAAAGTGCTCAGAAGAAAATTAAATAGGGTAATGAAGTGGAAAGTAATGGGGCTGGGGCTAAATGGGATAGGGTTTTAGGAAAAACTACTCTAAGGAAATAACACTTAAATGAGAAGAAGAAGTCAGCCACGTAAAGAAATGTTGGAAGAGTGCTTCCAGAAGAAGAAAAAGCACATGCAAAGGCCCTGTGGTGGAATAAGAGGCAGATTTTCGTGTGTGGCAAACTCAGTGATTTGAAATTGTTGGTATAAACAGTATGTGCAGGAAGAATGAGGAGTTGAGGTTGGGGGAAAGGGAGTCAGGGGTGTAATAATTACCAATAGGAATGATAATATGGTTGAAAGTAGAAACCACCAATTTTGTAACTTGAAAGTGAGTAGGACACCTGGACTGCCAGGAACAATGGGGCAATACTGGCACTAAAGAAATAGCATCACATGGCACTTAAACATACTGCTTGACTTATGCTGTCTTATAGGAGCCTGAAAGCACCTCCATGAGTACTCGGAGCACAGAGTGCACATATGTGGAGACCAAAGCTCAGCTGGTAAGTGCCTTGCCCAAGGTCACTTGGATGGCAAATAAAAGAACCAAAAGGAGAACTTAGATTCCTTACCTTTTGTTCAAATTCCATCTATCAACTGCATGACTTGTCTATGTGGCCTGTGTAATAGTGAACATTGTTGAGAAAGAACTAGAGGCGGAGCACAGCAGCAGAGTTGGATGGTAAGGACGCTGAGAGCATAAAGGAAGACTTAAAGAGAAGGTGAAGCAGAGAAATTAACATCTGTCTGGATAATACCTGAATATAGGTTAACTTTGGGGAATTGGGGGGGAAAAAGTGACATAGTGTCTGAGGACAGCAAGGACCCAAAGACTTCTGGAAGGAAGGAAAGAAGGATGGGAAAGAGACAAGAAAAGAGTAATAGGGAGAAGTAAAGGGAGAAGAAAGGAGTGAAAGGCAGAAGAAGGAAAGATAAGCTGGCAGACAGGCAGTGGGGGAAATTGTGGCTAAAGCATGCAGATGACTATGCCAGGGGAAAATGTCCCCATGAATGAAAAAGCAGGGACATAAAACTCTGAATGGATATACACAAAGAGTTGGTAGTTCAAGGTTTACAACACTGGGGCTGCATGGTTTGGAGCTGGAGAAGGCTGTAGGGAATTTTCCGCTCCCCACTGTTTCAATACCTGTGTGCTTTCTCCACATGATCATATTTTCTGAACCTCAAATAAAGACACATAACCTGATAAAGGAATTTTCTGTCACTTTCAAGCAGGAAAGATCATCTAAAAATGTAGCTTGTTGGCATTTTTAGGATTTCTCCATGATATATAATTTCAGTAGAAAAGAATATTTGAAACTGGAATATCTCAGAAATTCCACAATATGTAATAATAACAATTAATCCTTTTTGAGTGCTGAGCGTTGTTCTAAGGGCTTAAGTCACTTAATCCTCTCAACAGCCCTATGAAGTGGATTCTTTTATTATCTCCAGTTCACAGATGAGGAATCTGCGGCATGGTGGGGTTGAGTAACTTCTCAAGGTCACACCAATAGCGAATGACAGAGCTGGCTCTGAATTTTGCTGCTCCCTTCTACTTCCTGAAATTCCCCAAGGGTTTGATTACAATTCTTTTTTTTCTCTTTGAAGGCGATGTTATCTCAAAGAGTTTTGCAACAGAAAGGTTATGAGTTTTAGAGGTTCTGTTAATGTACATCAACAAGTTTAATTCACCATTTAAAATATTCGTATAAGGGTAACATTATGAACCACCAGATAACTTAGGCAAAGAGCTTTGAGATCTTCATAGGAACCTGACATGAATTGTTCTCCCTCTCACTCTTTCAAAATGAAAAATATCTTGCCAAACTAAGGTGAAAAGTCCCAAGCCAAACACTAAAGTACGTAGTATTTCTCTCTACGTTGCTTTATGAAATACTGGCAGCCAGACATATTTCTCAACCTTAGAAGACATAAATCTTTCAGAAGGAAACCAAATTTCGTTGGTTTGGCTGCCAAACTATGACTTCAGCCTTGAATTTCATCTCAGAAAACTGTAAACACCCTTTTCCTCCCCTGTGTTTAATTTTAAGCATATCTTCCTTTCCTGAAGACCATCTTTCTTCCTTTTGGGTGACTGTCTCTCACCCCTGTCTTATCCTGCATGCCAGCCTGTGTGTGCTGACCTGCCGAGAGACAGGCTGCCCAGGCTGATGTCAAGCCCTCTGTTCTCACCTCCCGCTCATTCCACTCTTCCTTCTCCTCTCTGCTTTTCATCTTTTTCTTTTTACTACCAGTTTTGGGCTTTTAATGCACATTCCACTGAGGGCTGATGATTTTGCTGTGGAGGTCTTTTCCATGGACCTGCTGCTGTCTCCCTTACCACAGTGACCCTAGGCTTGTACTTTGTGTCTATGATGCAAAAGGATTCAGAGGTTTCATTTTAAAATGGTCTTAGCTTACTTTTCTAGTAACTAAAGACTAATGGAGTAGGTCAACCCATGAACAATTCAGTCTAAATCTACATAAATTTGAAAACATGTGCTTTAGGATGAAAGGAATTAATGTGCCTGGGAATGGGGAGGGGATGGTGTTCAATCTCCAGAAATTCAGGTCAGCATGACACCTTCTGGGTATTCACATGAAGGGGACAGCAGAGTGTAGATGAATGCACCTCAGATTAGGAGACAGTACAGTAGGTCAGGTAATAGTCCAAGTTCTGACACATAGACAAACCAGCTGTGTGACACTGGAAAGAAAATCATACTGTCATTCACTCCGAGTATCACTTTTATCATCCTCAAAATAAAGCACTGGACTAAGTAGATTCTAAACCTGGATAAACCTTGGAATCACTTGGAGAATTTTGGAGTGTCAAAAGAAAAACAGACTGGTCAAAGGCATCAATGCTAATATACTTAATTACAATCCTGAGTCTGAATACATGATTTGATGTAGCTACCCCAGCCTAGATTGGAGGACCAGCATTAGGGCACCTTTTGATTCATTAAAGTCTTATGCCCAAGTTCCCCTGGCATTTCCTAGGCAAGGAAAAGCACAGATTAGTAACACCCACTGCTGTCCACTAGAACAGGCTTCAGAAGTGGCTAGCGATGAGCTGGGCAAGGAGAGAGCCAGACTTGTTACTTTCGACTGGTTTATCAGCTGCCTGGTTGCTCACAGGTTCTAGTATGGTAAGTAACAGAGCAACAATTCCTTCTCCTAGATGATTTTCCTATCTTAATGCATTGAAATCATAATCACTTGCAAGGTTGCTCCTAAAAGCAGGCACATTATTTAGCTGTGATCTGACCACTTCTGCTTGAATCTTAAGGTCAGATCCCTGCCGTAAGATTATATTGTTGGTTCTAGGAGTCTTATTAGTGTCCGAAAGTGCGATGAGAGGAGCCACATAAAGCTGCTGTTCATAAGAGCCAGGTGAGAACAAGGCTTTTTAGCAATTAGGTATTTGTTGGTGTCATTTCCTTTTTGCTACTGAGTCTTTTTTTTTTTTTTCATAAAAACACTGATTTCTTTTATGAATTATCTCTTTAATTCTAAGATAATTGCCCCAGTTTAATTATTAACTCCTTTTCTTCATTTCTTCCTCTACTATTCCTGTTTTCAGTTGATTCTTCCATTACTCCCACAAAAAGCAGAGGGTACTTTTTACCGCTTGGCTTTGGGCTTGGCCACATGATTGGCTTTGGCCAGCGGGATGTTAGTAGATGTGATGTAAGTAGAGGCTTCAACTCTGCCTACACAGTGGGGCTTGCATTCTTGTACTTTGCTATGGGAGGAGCCTCCCATCTGCAGATGCTGCCCCTCACCTGAGCCTCAGAAGGAACAAGCGTGAAGCATACCTTTGACACCTGACCCACATTTTTAAGCAGAGCCACATAGCTGGGCCCAGCTTAGATCAGCTGACCCCCAGCCTGTCTGCAGATGCCTGAGGAAATAAATGAGTCTGATTTCAAGCCACCGAGTTTTGGAGTGGCTTGCTACACAGCAAGAGCTGACTGATTCAGTATGTCAGTCAAGAATTCCTGCCTTTCCCTAGGCAGTGGGTGACATGTAATCCAACCTGGACCAATCAGATCTCTTCCCCCAAATCACAAACCACTGGTGAAGAGCTGGAAGTACTTCAGCCTCAGAAATCAGCTGTTCCCTAAACATTCTTCATTAGTTACTGATACATGGGCCATTTGAGATTACCTGGCACCTGTCCTTGCCTTGCCGGTTCACCAAACTTTTCTCTTATCCTTCATATCCTTCTAAGGGGGGTTTCTTATTATCACTCCCTTGTGTTATCCCTTATGTTTATATCCTAATCAGTTCTTTTTAATTCAAGTTAGGGTCTTTTCTATTGCTTGCAACCAAAAAAATCTTAACTATTACTGAGTAACTCAAAGAAAGAATGAAAGGGTACACAAAGCAAACTCAACCTAACTCACTATGTGGTAGGGAGAGAGGGCTGTTAGCTAGGTTCTCCTAGCCCCTTTCCCACATTAAACCTACATTTGTCATGAAAAAAGGGTAATTCCATGAATTTGTTATTCTTGTCAATTGGTATTAATAAATAGATCTACAGAGAGGTAAAAAATATTTTGAATTTTTTACATAGAATATCAGAAAACAAAAAATTCAGTAAGCTCCTTAGAATCAAGTATTATTTAAAAAATAAATGACTCTCCTACAATAACTCCACAGCTAGAAGTGGACAGGACATATCCTATCTTGAAGTCCTGTTGGCTACCTGAGATGAAAATCTTGAATGTCACCTGAAATCATGCTCCATATTTGTTAATGTTAGAAAAACAATTCTTCAAGTTATATTTTCCCCTTTTTGCAACAGCCTCATATTAAAGAAGCAACATAGGTTTCATTTAAAATGATCATACTGGCAGGGCAGAGGGTAATCTGAATCTTCCAGTACACTTAAATTTTACTTATGAAGGGACTAGCTACTGAACACTGATAATTCAGAGATTTCTATGTGTCATTATGAATATTACATAACTTTTTAGAGTCAAGGATGTGCCGTTAAAAACATGCAGCAATGTAGGTTCTGACAGATATTAAACACCCTTTTTATCAAAACTACGAATTTTTGTTTCCATGAATCTTGAAAGAAAGATTACCCAATATCTTTGAAATGAATATGTAACAGAAAATAAATCCATGACAATCAAAAAGTGACTCAAAGGAAACAAGCTTCCAGAATGGGAAAAAATAAAAGCAGCTGCCAGACCCCATGCCACCCCCATAAATTGTTGCACAGCTGTTACCACCTCCAGTGACGATGTTTTGCCAAACCAAAGACCAAGATATTCCTGGGATGATATGCTAGATTCCTCCTCCAGGCATCTCTGTATATCTTATGCATTCCAACAGCAAGGAAAATTGGTTCCTCTTCAAGTACAAAGAGTTGGTGGAAAGGGGGACATTTTTAGGGCATGTGTCTCCTGGCAGAGCTCTAGGCAGAGGTAGTATCCCTGGTCATTCCTTCCCTTCCAAAAGACTCTGGGATTGTGTTGACAGCTTATCTTCAGAACACAAGGAGAGTGTCCAGGAAACACAAAAACAGTGCATTAAGAAACCATTACTCCAATGACAAAGTGGAAAATGTGGTAACAGAATGGAGAAATTTTGTTCAGAATCCTAAAGTTTGCTGTTACTCCACAGGCCATACAAAACTATCTTTAATTACGATCTCAAACAATCACTAGGTCACTTCTTTCCACTAATTTTGTTTTTTTCTGGACTGGTTGTTAATTTCCGATCTAGCGGATATCACTGAGTTCCCACAATTTGTATCAGGACTCTTTGATGAATATTCTTATTACTTTATTAAGCTTGCTATTAGAGGTAACTTCTATTTCACTTACAAACAGGTGTGGAGAAATGGATGGATCCTACCGTAAACCTAGGACCATCGCAATTCAAGCTACCTCACTGAACAAATCTTTATTAAAATTATCATTTATTATGAGCTGAGCACTGTGCTAGACAATGGAGAACCGTAAGTGAATAACACAGTATCCCTGCCTCAGGGATCTCATATCCTCGAGAGGAGGAATTCCAGAGTTTAAACTTAATAGCTTTCAATCCTACAGTGCAGAGATAGAGAAGACTACTGACTCGTATACACAACTGCTTTTTTAGAAGTATGATACAATGGTTATACGCATTGTCTCAGGATTGACGACTTGGACTTGCATCTAAATTCCACCACTCACAAACTGGGTGACTTTTTAAGTTAGGTAGTTTCTGTGAACTTCAATTTTATCAACTCTAATTTGGGGACGAAATCATAGCTACCTCACAGGTTTTTGTGAAAATTAATTGAGTTCATACATGTAAGAAACCTAGTACAGAGCCTGGCATAGACTAAGCCCTGAATAAATATCAGCTAAATTATTACTATGTTCCAGGCATTGGGTGTGCTGAGATGGATAATTTACTGTCACTGCCATTAAGGATCATGCAATGCAGTGTGAGAGACATCCCCCTCTGTAGGTAGCGTCACTCAGAGATTCCACTGTTCTCTCCTTTAGCCATGCTCTGAGTGCTCCTTCTTTGCCCCACCATGATCTTTGATTTATATTGGAGAGACTCATTAACTTTTTTTAGGAGCCTCATGAAAAAACTTCGTATGAGACATATAATTGTAATGTCCCTATAATTAGAATGGATGAGACAGGAGAGGGATAAAATAATAAGAATCCCTGAATTTTCTCTTTTGTTTAAAGGATTAATTTACTTGCTGGTTTGTTTACTTTAGTAGTGAGGTATAGCATACATACTGTAAGATATACAAATCATATGTGTATAGTTCAATAAAACTTACTTATATACACACTTGTTAACCATCACCCAGATCAAATTTACCAGTGTCCAGAAGCCTTTCTCATATGCCTTTCCAATCATGACTTTCTTACCAAATATAACCACTATGTTGACTTCTAACACCATATATTAGTTTTGCCCATTTTCAATTTTATGTAAATAGACTGAATACATACTCTTTTGTCTCTGCTCTACCATTCAACATTATATTTGTGATACTCATTCATGTTGCATGTAGCAGCAGTTTGCTGTTTTGCATTGTATAAACACAGCAACATTTATTTATTCATTTTATTGTTACTGAACTTTTAGATTGTTTTGCATTTTTTGCTCTGTGGGATAATATTGCTATGAACATTCTTATACATGTCTTTTGCTGCATATATGTATGCTTTTCCACTGGCACCTAGAAATAGAATTGCCGTGTCACAGGATCATGCGTCACTCTGCCAAATAGACTTCCAAAGTGATTCTAGAAGTTTATCCTTTCCTTAGCAGTGGATGAGAGTTTCTGTTGCCCTGTATTCTTGTCTACACTTGGTTTTTACCTATTTTTTCTAAATTTTAGCCATTCTAGGGAGCATGTAGTGATATCTCATTATAGTTTTAAGGTGCTTTATCCTGATAACTAATGAATGCTGATCACCCTCCCATATGTTTTATTACCTGTTTGTGAAATGCCAGTTCAAGTCTTCTGTCTTTTTTAAATTGTTTTCTGGTTTTTTTTCCTAGTTAGCTTGTAAAATTTCCCCTATTAACGTGAATATAATTCTATTCTGTGGCTTGTATGCTCCCTTTCTTAGTGGTATCTGTTCTTACATTTAATGAAGAATTTATTAATCTTGTCTATTATGCTTAGTGTTTCTGTGTCCTTTAAAAATTGCTTTTACACCCCAAGATCTCTTATATTATCTTTTGAATCTTTACTATTATGTTTCACATTTACACCTTTGATCCACTAGAAAATGATTTTATGTATAATATGAAGTATGAAGTAAAAGTTCTTTTAAAAAATCTCTATGGATATTCAACGGATCCAACACCATTTACTAGAAAAATCATTCTTTCCTCACTGCATTGCAATGATGAATTTGGTGACTTTAAACATAGGTTCTCTCTCGGGTTCCTCTGCTATGTTCTATTTGTTTGTCTATTCCCACACCAATACCAGTCTATTTTAGTTAACTTTATAAGGCGGCTTTATATTCGGGAATATAAGTACTCTCATTTTGTTCTTATTCTGCCAAAATTGTTCAAAAATCAGTATATCAGTTTCCACCACTCCTTCCATTGGATTGTCTGTACATTGATCATAAGTTATTGAGTCTATAAAGTTAACATTCTTCAATTTTGAGTCTTCCAATCTATGAACATGATATACCCTCCATTTGTTTAGGCTTTAATTTCTCATAGCAATGTTTTCTAGGGTTTTTATTTTTAGAGGTCTTATACAACTTTCTGCATATATTTTTCCTAAATAATTTATGTTTTGCTGTTAGAGTAAATGATATCATTTAAAAATTTCATTAAAAAATTCTTTTTTGTTGTTAGTATAATTGATTTTTATATAATGATCTTGTGGCCAATTACCTTACTAAATTTATTTATTAATTCCAGTGCTTTATATATAGATTATTTTGATAATTTTCTATGATTACAATCATGTTGTCTACAAATAATGGCAGTTTTATTTCTACATTATGTATATGACTTTAAATGTTATGGTAATCATGTTAAAATTTAGAAGAAATGAACAAATTCCTTTTTAAATATTAACTATCAAAATTGACAGAAGGAACAGATAATCTAATTTTTCTTATGTCTATAATAAATTTAATATAAATTTAAAGCTTTCTCACAAAGAATATCTCATGTCTTGATATATCCTTTGGTGAATTCTTATAAACACTTAAGAAAGAAACCACATTACTGAAAATTCAACCATCAGTTTAATGTCCCTTTGAAGATAATGTATCTTTTTATTCTATGGATACTTTTAGGATTTGATTTTTATTTTTGTCTTTCAGCAGATTTATTTTGATATGTCTAAGTGTGATGTTCTCTGATTTTGCCCTGCCTCTGATTTATAGATATTCTTGAATAAGTAGGCCTTTCTATAATTTTGGATAATTCTAGCCCATGATCTTTTAAAAAAGTTTCCCTCCCATTCTGTCTCACTTTTGTTTCTGGACTCCAATTACACATAAGTTCAGTCTTTTCACTGTGCCCCATATATCTCCTATGCTTTTTAAAGCATCTTTTCTTCTCTCTCTCTTTTTGCTTCAGTCTAGATATTTTTTACTAACCTATTGCTAGCTCATTAATTTTTTCTATTTGTCTAATCTGCTGTTAAACGTATTAATTATAAAAATTTCTATTTCATTACTTTTATAGTTTCTTAATTTACTGTGGAATTATCTACCTGCCCCACCCCCTTATTCTTGAGCACATGAGTCACAATTATTTTAAAGTTCATATCTGTTAGTTTCAATAACCAGATCATTTCTGTTCATTTTTGGATGTGTTTCTACTTTTCTTGATTTTTGTAGATTTGGTTATGTTTCTTGGCATGTCTGGTAATTTTTGAATGAAGGCTACATGATATGTATGAATTACTTAGTTTTGTTGGGTGATGTTACCTCCTCCAGAGAGGGTTTGGATTTCTTCTCTCAGGCATACAGAACATAGATATATTGCCTTGATTCAGTAAAGATTAGTCTATTTCTGGTTTGCTATTATTCCTAAGGGAGTAGGCGTCCAGGGTTCTCCACTAATATCCTAGGGTGTTTATTAGGGCTCCTCCTCTTTAGAAAATACTGAAGCTGTGATAATCTCTGATTAGCTTAATAGTTATTTTATACTTACTTTCTCAGCTTTTTGCCCTGTTCAAGTACTGATTAGTGGTCACAAAATGCCTTGAGCCAACATGAGTGAAAACTGGCTCAAGCACTTAAAAAAAGCATTGTTCTTATGCAAACACCCATATTGAGAAAACAATATCTTATGACCAAACAATACCAAACATTACATTCCTGGGTATATGCCTAGAGAAAGACATTCACCTGTGTGTCAGGAAACATGTAAAAGAGAGTTCATGGCAGCAATTTTTGCAATAGCTGAAAACATCTTTAACAACCATCAGGAAATAAGGATGTTAGGATGGATAAGTAAATTGTGGCTGTTAATATAATGTAATTTTGTATCACAATTAAAGTTGTACATAGCTCTAGTTTAATTGTGGAATTTTGTATCACAATTAAACTAGAGCTATGAACAACAAGCTGACTGAATCTTACAAACAAATTGGTAATTGAAAGAAATTTTTTAAAATAATGCATTTATGTAAAGTTTAAAACCAGTCAATATTAGCCATTTTATTTAGGGCTACATACAAAAGCAATAAAAATCAAGGAATATCATGGAAAGAATTATCATACAGGGGCTTCTCTGGTGGCACAGTGGTTAAGAATCTGCCTGCCAATGCAGGGGACATGGGTTCGAGCCCTGGTCCGGGAAGTTCCCACATGCCACGGAGCAAGTAAGCCCAGGTGCCACAACTACTGAGCCTGCGCTCTAGAGCCCACAAGCCACAACTACTGAGCCCACATGCCACAACTACTGAATCCCGCATGCCTAGAGCCCATGCTCTGCAAGAGAAGCCCACAATGAGAAGCCACCACAATGAGAAGCCCACACACTGCAACGGAGAGTAGCCCCCGCTCGTCGCAACTAGAGAAAGCCCAGGCACAGCAATGAAGATCCAATGCAGCCAAAAAGAAATAAATAAATTTATTAAAAAAATGTATCATACATATCAAGATAGTGTTTTTTAATCTAAAAGGGATACAGGAAATGTGATTGAGAAGGGATACCCAGGGGCAAGGAGGTACTTCTTCAATGTCGGCAAGGTTCTACTTCTTTACTTAGATGGTAGTTAAAAGGGTGTTCACTTTCTAATGATTCATTGTACATTTAGGTTCTATACACCTTTCTCTATGTGTGTTACATTTCATCATTCTAAAAGTTATGAAAATTCCCTCTTGGGAATCAGCATACATACTTCATGTGGAAAAGAAGAATCTAATTTCCCAGACTAAGCCAAAAAGACATTTACCACCATCTGATTATACCCGCAAATTTCTGCATTTCTTTCAACACAGAACCACGAAGAACGAACACAGAACCAACATGAGCCAACCATGATGCCTTATTAGCAACAGTACCAATACTCTTTTCCCAATGTACATCATGGTTCAGAAAAATACCAATGACAGACTAATAATCTCCTCTAGTATGGATTTGAATGATTAACAGAACAAAAAGGCTTGGTGGCTCAGAGGGCAATGCAGAGGGAGCTTGATTTCGAGGTTGCAACTGTGAAAACTGATGGGCAATGTGAAAAATACGATATTAAAATTTAGAAAATAAACCGTGCTCAAGTGAACTGTTAAAAAACAGAAACAAACAAAAAAACCCATAACAACAAAAAAATCATCAAGCACTTCTCCTCTCTGTACATGTCATACATGAACCAAGCCCTGATTCATACCTTATAGTTTTGCCAACTGAAAAGCCGATATCTCTTAGACCACAAAGAGTATATGCCATTAATGTTCCATCATATACAACTGTCACATGATAGGGAAGTTTTACCAATACTTATGCTTTCTCTTTGAACTCATTATTTGTTATTAATTTTCAGCTGGTTTTACCAGCTGCCTTGAAAAAGTATGACTTGCACCTATACCTGGTTTTGCTACAAGGAATACAACTTCTGAATTACACCACTGTAGTTTTGATATCCCCATTTTCTTTAGTGATAAAATCCAGCAATTTAAAACTAGAAAATATTTCTATAGGAAAACCATCATTTTTAAAACCAGAGAGATACATAGTACTTACATGCAAAGATTTGATGGCTTCATGCCACTATTTAACCAAGTCTTATAAAAAGCAATTTACTACACAGCACAGTTCAATGATTGCTAGTCTTCTTAAATAAAACTTTCCATTGTTTATTTTTGGATTTCTTTTTTTACTTTTTATATCTAGCTGCTTCTAGCTGCTTTTCCCTTGTCTTGGCACATATGTAATCACATTCTACATTCACTCTGAAACCTGGTCACTAAAGATGATTATGGCGGTGTTATATTTCTGCCTCTACTTTTATAACTATCTTTATATTTGCATAAACTACTTTTATGTGATTGCTTCTTTAATAAAATTAGAAATTTAATAATAAACCCCAATAGTAACAATTTTTAAAAAGGCAAATGTAACAATTGTGAACAGTAACATGCTAATAATGTGAAAAAAATTTAACCTAAACACATTGCATCCAATTAACTGATGGGAAGCTAAGGCCTAACCATCAGAGTCCTTGCAACGGGTGGGCTACCTTTAGGTTGCTAATGACTGTTAAGAATATAATATGCCTCAGTGAGAATTATATTTAATCTTACATTTGTTAAATATTTGTGAACGAAGTTTTTTAAAATTTCTTTTTCCTCTGAAGTCTCTAAACAATTTGCTGAAAGACCACCAGAGGACACAAATGATTTATGGACTACACTTTGAGAAACACTGCTTCATATCATGTTATGATCTTTAAAACCATGAAAACCAAAACCAAAACTCTCAAAACCAAAATAGCCAATTTGGGGACCCAAGAAAGTAGCTCCTAGCAATTCGGTTCAAAGTGCTTTATTTCTTAGCTTGTTCTATGACAAATTAAAAAAAAAAATGTATGGTGGCTCTATTTGCCCAAAATATTGATGAAGGTTATGGATAGCATTTTCTAGGACTGAAATTTAGATCTTAAAGCTCCACCTTATTTTCTGCTATAGTCAGTCTTGGGCTTACAGCCACCCTATGTACTAATAACACTGTCAGACAAAGGAAGTTAGTGATGAGAACAGCTTTCCTAAAAAATCCCTTCTCAGCAATGCAGAGTTTTAGGGAGAGAATCGTATGTGGAAAGTCAGAACACTTACCTCAATTAAGGAGAGAATCGTATGTGAAAAGTCAGAACACTTACCTCAAGAGCAAAGCTGCGAGCTGGGCAGGCCTGCCTCTGAGTTGGGATCCAGATACCAAATCTTGTTTACCCCAAGTTGTTGAATTTTTTTCAGTTTTATCACATTGCCTGAAAGGAACAAATTAAAGATCATTTCAGATTAATTTGCATGCTTCTTAAAAATGCAAATAGCCTGAGATGATTAAGAGGTTACTCATACCTCAGCACAATTTTTTTTACATATCGAAGTATAGTGGATATACAATATTTGTTTCAGGTGTACAGCATAATGATTCAGTATTTTTACAGATTATACTCCATTAAGTTATTACAAGACAATGGCTATAATTCCTCGTGCTCTACAATTTATCCCTGTTGCTTACCCATTTTACACACAGTATTTTGTATCTCTTAATCCCTTACCCTTATCTTGCCCCTTCTGCCTTCCCTCTCCCCACTGGTAACCACTAGTTTGTTTTTTATATCTGTGAGTCTGTTCCTGTTTAGCCTGGGGGCAAGCTAGCATGTGTGCGCTTCTTACAAGCAGAGTCCAGGCTTCCCCCTCACCCACCCATTAGTCCCAGCAGTCCTCCAACCAGCCAAGGGGACTCTGGCTCATCTCCCCTGCATAGGACCCCAGGACTGGGGCGTCCAACCTGTGGCTCTCACCACTCACACCCCAGGGCGTGTGTCTGCCCTTGTATTCTCCCTTTTCCTCTGAGTCACCTCCCAGGGACACATGTCCCTACCTGATCGCTTTTCTTGTCTTCCTACCCAATGACATATATATTTTTATTACAGAGTTGTTGCACCAGAGTCCTTCTGCCAGCTTCCAGTGAGAATTGTTCCACATGTAGATGTATTTTTGATGTGATTATGGGGGGAGATGAGCTCCACATCCTCATACTCTGCAATCTTGATCCTCCCCCCCCCCCCAGCACAAATTATTTTGATCACTAGGCTTTCCTTCTGATGATACCAAGATGTTTGGATGAAGGTGAGTGAAGGACTGTATATAACTGGTTCTACATGTGAGACAAGAGGAAAGGAGGGTTTCACAATTTTAAAAAGTCTAGGGAAACATGAAATAACCAGGACCTGAAAAATGACTGTGAGAAAGTAAGAGAAAAATTATAGATGAGTTTCCAGAAGAGGGTGACAAATCAACTTTTGTCTCTTCCAATATGTTGCTTGGGATACCCTACCAGTAATACAGGAAGAAATTCTTTTTTTTTTTTTTTTTTCCCTTCTTATTCCTTTACTCTTTGGCCTTATGTCCCTGGACTCCCATATAAATGGGACATAGTTTCCATCTTGAAACTGCTGAAATAACTTTCTAGACCAGAGATCTAGCGGCTCCTGCCCAGAGTGCCACATCAGCAAACTGGAACTTAGATAACTTTCATATCCCTGTAAATCCTCCTCTTGACCAGAAATACAGTATATCCAGTCAGCCAATCCCCAAATCCCAAGCCAACTCTGGGCCTTCTCAGCCCAAACAATGACTAATGTGGCCTCAGCCAATCAGCTATTTTCTATTTGTCTCTCTTTGTTCCTTATTCCTTTTCCTATAAAAGCTTCTTACCTTTCACCCCATTTTGCAGTTCTCTGAGACTATCCCCTTGCTGAAGTGTTAAAGTTCATTTGTATCACCTAAATTGTTTTCTTTAATTTTTCACAAGATCAAGACCTTTTTTCCTAATACAATACTTTAAATACATTATAGGCTTCGTTATGGGTTAAAGAGTCTTTGTGAGAACCCATTTATAACATTCCTTGTATGAGAAAGCACAAACTGAATTTCAAACAACTGAATTACAAATACACATTTGAAACACAATCCACTTTTAAATAAAATATTCTCTATTTGCCAAAGTGACTCGCCTCTCATTCCATCTCTTGCCCACCCCCACTTCCCTGAGAACATCCTGATGATGTGGAAATGGATAATGGAAATAGGATAATCATACCTTGTTATTGGTGGGGGGGGGGTTCATATAACAAAAGAGGATTGCCAGAGGAATGAAACTGTTTACTTGGAAAACCCAAGTGACCTCATTTCCTAAGGACATCTTTTAGGGAACTATGAACAGATTCTGAAACCATATCTCAGCTAAGGGGAAAAAAAACACAACAGTGGAGTGAATGAAGATATGATTTCGAGATTTCACAAGAAACAACAGAGTCAAATCAATCAGTGAGAACTCTCATTGCAAGGAGAATAGCTCAATTAAGGAAAATGGAATGAACCAGCCTGGGGGGACTTGCTTGCTCATCTCTATCTCACACAAGTTCTTGGCACTCTGCTTTCTTCTACCGTTTCGGCCACAACTTCAGTGCATAACTATTTAAAGTTATCTCCATGTTGGATATCTCTGCTCACCCAGTGGTGCAGTACAGGAATTAGAGAAGCTGGCACATAGTTTTGTAGTTGTGATTGAGACCAGGCAAAGCCATGAAGGTATGCCTTGCCTCTGATTTATTACTTCCTGGAAGGTGTAACGCAGAATACACCTCCTCTCCGACCCTTGTTGCTAAAAGGAGGCTTGAAAAAAAGGACAAAAATAAAAACTTTTCATAAGTTTTTCAGCTTCTTAGGAAAATGTGTGTGTTTTGTCTAGCCTTGATTATTTATTTGGAACCTTATAGTTCATTTTAAAGCCTTTGTTCAAACAAGGGTACGGAAAGACACAGGTTGGTAAAACTGACCTCTCAATTCAGTACCAAACATTCCTACTGGATGTGCTTGTGTTCTCCTAGGCAGTTGGCTGTGTTAGGAATGAGCATGGTTGCCAACAACTTGAACAATAACCTGGCATAACATCATGTATCTGCTGGACTAGCTGGGATCCAAATGACACAAAGGAAACTAGGCTGAAGTATGGGGTTTGCTATACAAAAATAAATTCTGCCGAAGGAAAACAAAAGGGAAACATTAAGACCTTCAGAACAGCCAGTTTTTCTATGGGGACAGGGTAAAACTCTCAACTTATTAGTCAAAAGATTTTTTTTTCTCCTGACAGGAAGGAAATGGTCTGCTGTCCTGTTGGGTAAGCCGTGCAATGAGCTTAGTGGAAAAAGCATGGGATCTCTTTGTCATGAATTACACTCACCAACTTCAATCAAGTTAGGAAACCACAAATGAGAGGAATTAACTTATAAGTGAGAGGGTCACCCCTTTATATAAAGGAATGATCTCTTATCCTAAGGTCTCGGTTTGGAAGACTCATTCAAACAGAAAGCAAGCCCCACCCTGTGGGTACTGTTTTGTTTGACTGATTTAAATGCAGTCATAGAAGTATAATGTCATAACTTTCCCTCCAGACAAACAGGTTCTTTATGCCACTGTTTCAGTCAAGAGAGCCAAATAATACCTTTTTTATTGCAGTATTTTTAGCCATTGGATACATCTGGAAAAATGTTCAAGCAGATAATTAGATTGCATTAGCAATGTGTCTGTTGTGGTTTCCCTGATCCCAGAGAAGGCAGCCCTTTATGAAGCGCTTGGCCACAGTCTCCACAAAATCTACTGCGTAAATTGGCCCACACTAAAGCATGTGGAAAACATTTTTTGGCTGAAACTCGAAACCATTCATGTGGCTTTGAGACTGGGAAGCTCAGGCTGCCAACATCAATAGAACTTTGTACTACAAACCCAAATGGTCATTTAGACATGTGTACTTCTATGCTCACAAATGCACTGAGGTCAAATATTTTTTAATCTTGGGAATTTTTCCTCTTTATACAGCCTCATATTTCATGCAGGAAATGAGACTGAGTACAACAAACACAAATCATTGAGACTGACAGAGCATATTGGGTTCAAAACCCAAGCCTTGACTCTAATTGCTCTCCAAAGGCCCCTGGCTCAAGGTAACTGTTGATTTAGTTCAGCTGTTTTCAATCAGCATTGTAAGCTCTCCCTAAGACAAACTGGTGAGGCCGCATTACATTTGTACCCCGGATCCCTCGGGTATAAGTATAACACAGTTAGCATTTTAAAAGACTGCATTTGTCTGTACGCTGCAGGCAGTAATTACAAGCAGGCAAATCTTTTGTGAAAGATGGTGTGACCTTCCTTATGGTGAAAGAGTGATGATGGCTCTTCTAGTGGAGGAAAAATAATGTTTCCATTCAGAGTTCAGAGAGGAGGCCCACCTCTTTTCAAAGGTTTGCCAAACTTGACAGCCAGTTTGTTGTTGTGTTGTGGAGAATACCAAAGTAATTTATTGCTTGAGGGGGCCAATTTCTTGGTATTGCTTAACTATTGAAGGATTTTCAGAAGCATATGATCCTGGACTCACAGAAAAGTGGTTGCCAAACTGCACGGACACGTTCTCCATCAGGTGTCTTTAGTTCATCTATCCTTAATTTTCCTATGCAGCCGACAAGTTGCAGTGAAAAGTTTAAAGATCTGAACATGTATTTTTCTGCTTGGAACAATGATCCCAACCTGTCATAGACTTTGAAGTTGCAGAGTGGACTTTAAAATGAATATATTGGACTATCCAGCTATGGAATTGAATGTGAATATGGCAATCAAGTGTAAATGTCTGGGCTAGATTAAAAGACTGAGATTAAGGATAGATTGTGTTGCTAACAGCACTCAGGAGAGCTTAGTTCCATATGTACTTAGCTTCCCAAGGACCAACAGACTGCTGGAAGACCAAAAAATTTTTATTATTTCAATAAGTTTCTTGTTACAAATTCTTATTTTAATTCTTTTTGTGTGCATCTATATGTGTGTTTGCATGCGCACGCACACGCACACACACACACACACACACAAACACACACACACACACACAGAGCTTCTCCAGCACCTGGCAGGGTGGTAGGTACACAGTAGGTGCTAAATAAATATTCCCTGAGTGACTGACACTGATGAAACAGATGCAATATGTGTATATATTCAAAATACGGATGCCTTGCTTTGAGAAGATTAAGCATACACTTCTATTCTGTAAATCATATAAATTGCCCAAGGAATCTTAACTTCTAAAAAAGAAGTAATTTAGTCAATTATACCTCGATGAAATTTTTTTAAATAAAATTTAAAAAAATTTTAAAAATAAAAGGATGGGCAAGAACAAAATTATAAAAGTTCAATTAAATATTGGCTCATCAAGTAAATAAAAATCAATTTAAGTAAAAATTCAATTTACAGTCAATTTTTCAGTACTATTTTTTGATGAGGGGTGCATGTGTATACATATGAGTACATATGTTTATTCCTGTGATAAGGTATGTGTGTATTTATCTAGGGAGATTTTTATCTCCATTACCTTTTTCAGAGTTCAAGTGATTCTTCCAAGTGCATACGTGTACGTGGGTATGTGTATACATCCATATACACACAGACACGCATGTATGTGTGTATATATATATATGATGATGTACATAGTTTTCAACAATCCATCTGGACTTTCTATTGTCAGTAGTCTTCCGTGGCAATTAAATTTTCCAGGATTCTGTTAGGCCATCATCAAAAAATCTAGAAACAATAAATGCTGGAGAGGGTGTGGAGAAAAGGGAACACTCTTGCACTGCTGGTGGGAATGTGAATTGGTTCAGCCACTATGGAGAACAGTATGGAGGTTCCTTAAAAAACTACAAATAGAACTACCATATGACCCAGCAATCCCACTACTGGGCATATACCCTGAGAAAACCAAAATTCAAAAAGAGTCATGTACCAAAATGTTCATTGCAGCTCTATTTACAATAGCCCGGAGATGGAAACAACCTAAGCGCCCATCATCGGATGAATGGATAAAGAAGATGTGGCACATATATACAATGGAATATTACTCAGCCTTAAAAAGAAATGAAATTGAGCTATTTGTAATGAGATGGATAGACCTAGAGTCTGTCATTCAGAGTGAAGTAAGTCAGAAAGAAAAAGACAAATACCGTATGCTAACACATATATATGGAATTTAAGGAAAAAAAAACGTCATGAAGAACCTAGGGGTAAGACAGGAATAAAGACGCAGACCTACTGGAGAACGGACTTGAGGATATGGGGAGGGGGAAGGGTGAGCTTTGACAGGGTGAGAGAGAGTCATGGACATATACACACTAACAAACGTAGTAAGGTAGATAGATAGTGGGAAGCAGCCACATAGCACAGGGAGATCAGCTTGGTGCTTTGTGACCGCCTGGAGGGGTGGGATAGGGAGGGTGGGATAGGGAGGGTGGGATAGGGAGGGTGGGAGGGAGGGAGACGCAAGAGGGAAGACATATGGGAACATATGTATATGTATAACTGATTCACTTTGTTATAAAGCAGAAACTAACACACCATTGTAAAGCAATTATACCCCAATAAAGATGTTTAAAAAAAAAAAAAATTTCCAGGATTCTGTTACTCCGTGTGACAATACTCCTTGTATTTAAGCTATGCCTTCATTACAAGCAAGAAACTTTTAAGAAGTTACATTTAACTCTTTTAAACATAAGGGTAATAAATATCATTTTAAATTAAATTATTTTTCCAAAAACATTTATTGTGGTTTCCTAATGTGTATATCCAAGCAAGAGTATTGCACATTGAAAAAAACTGGCACACTGAAATATATTTATATCTTTTCTAGGTAAGAAATAATAATAACCCTTCATGTATGAAGACTTGAACAGCCTCAGTGTTAGGTTCCAAAGTAAACTGGCTGAAAATCACATAAGTAACTTGGCTCTAAAGGAAAGCTCCTGAAAGTTGTGGTTTCTAGGTAAATTGCCGAAGTTATTATCATTTTCTCTAATGCATCCAAAATGTCTGAAGGTGACTGTAGAACTCTCACCTACATTGCTTTCAGGAGCAGCAATTATGGAAACCACATCTAAGAACACTCAAGTGTGGAGTCATGGGAAAAGTAGGAATGGAGCCTTTGTACCTTCTAAATGTTGAGTTAATACTCAGACAGGTATGGATTTAAAATTCTGGTGCTATCACTGACCAGTTATATAACATGGAGCGAGTCATTTACTTCTTTGAGGATCATTATGAGTATTAAATAAAATAATATGCAAACATTTTGGAACATGGGAAGCACTTATTATACCATATATCCCACATTCTATGAAATTAATTTTTCTCACTTTAATATTTCTGAAAGCAGGCGGTATCTTACAATTGACACACTTTAAATTTTTTGTTTCTTTCTTTTCCCTAAAAAGTGATTACATTGATGGTATGTCCTAAAATTGTGGAATGATACTGTATTAGTTCCATCCTTCTTTCTCCTCCTTTCCCCACCACCCTCATGCCTTCATCTTTGCTTCTTAATGGACAGCATAGCATGGTGGTCAAGAGCTCAGGCTTTAGGAAAAGTGGTCTCTGTTTGATTCCCGGCACCACCACTTACTAGCTGTTGATCTTGGGCAATTTATTTAAACTTTTAAAGCCACAGGTTCCTTACTGACAAAAAGAGGCTTGTGGTATGAAACTCAAAATGTTATCGTAAGAATTTGAAGTGTTAGCACTGTATGTGGCACATAAGAAGCATGTAATACGGGTTTGTTACCAGTTTTCATCATCAGGCCTGGCTTGTAAGGACAACAGATGACGATGTTTGGCAGTGTATTTAGAATACTTGCTTCGTTCCTGGATCACCTCATAAGGATATTTGCCAGTCAGAATACAAATTTCGCTGATCTGGCTCTAATTGAGTTATATTTCCATTTATACTCCAATTTATAATCACTCAGAGCCCCACTTGCACACTGCCTACCAATTCTTTTGGAGAGTTCCCGTCGCTGCTTCCTTGATGTTCAGAATCAGGGCCCTCATATCCCTTGGCTCACGTTCTCTATTTCTGCTCTCACGTCCCCTTGTGACAGGGCCACCCATCTGCTGGGTATGGACATCCTATAAGAATGTCTGTTTTTGCTACCATACCACCACTCTCTCTTTAGAGGTGGGATTGCACACCTCCATTTGACTTCACTGTTCTATACATTAAGCAAGCTCTTTCCTTAATTCTCCACAGTACCTTTAAGACCAGATTGTAAGATCTTAAATGACTTAATTAAACAGCAAGAATGATGAAAAGGAAATATTCTGGTTCATCCAAAGGGTCACTTCCTTTCTAGCCTAGTACAGATCAGTTCCCATTTTCCACCCAGTACAGATCAGTTCACCCACTTCAAAGGAATATTTTGAGTACCTAGGCTTTGGAGTCTAAGACCATCCATGGCAGAGTCCAGAGAAAGGAGAAGTATCTTCTTTTCCTCAGGATTAATGATGTATTCCATGCCATGTTCCTGGCCCAGTAATGATCTATTCCCAGTTTACTGACAGTAGGAATACCCATTCCCATGATGTAAAACTCCATGTGTGCCAACTTAAGTATGGTCTTGCTTTATAGCCTCAGCAAGACATTTACAGAGACCAATGTAGTTCAACACCAATATGCTCTGGTATATTTGACCTTAAATATCATAGGAGCAGCTTCAGTTCAGGCTGGGAAGAGCCAATATCTTTAAACAGTTTGCCCCTCAAGCAGGACATAAAAATCACATCAGCAGCATCTTCCTCCCATGCTTACCTGTGTCATCTGTATTATCTGCTCAACCAAGAATAAAATCAACTCCCCAAAAACTAGCGCTATAAATTTATTACAGCCAAGAGATAGTTCTGTACAATAGCCACTCTTTATCACGTCTCTTCCCTTCCCTTTCCCTCTCACATCCCACACCCTGCCTGAAAATAGCAAGGGCATTTCATAGTCTTGACTCTAACTCAGCCATGCCAAGCAATCTCCATCACTGAATAAAGCACATAGCTTCTCAGCTAACACCTCATGTATCCCTTAAGGAATCTATCTGCTTGCCTCGACCCATGCTTCACCTACAGACATGGCTCTACCATGCTGGCCACTCCCCATGCTATGATTTGAGAACTGTGGTCATTTTCACAATCAATGGAGTCCACAAAACACCCTGGGGTTGTTAACAGTCTACAAAACTACCTACTGTTGCTTTGCTTTGCTTTTCTTCTTCCCTCCCTCCCTTCCTTCCTTCCTTCATTATTTTGCTTCCTCGAGTCCAAAATCATGCCTTTGGCCCTCTTAGTTTATACTGTCTTAAGCTTGAGGAACTATTATTAATATTCTTCCTGCTCCAATATATATGGGTTAAATAAATATGGGGTTTTTTTGGTAATGGAGAGACTGCCTTCTCTGTTTTCATGGTTGATACTTATAATTTATTAAAAACATGGTTTTTCTTTAAGTAAGCATTATGACACTAAAATAGAGGCATGGAACCTGGAGATCTGAGTTTTAGGAAGACTTACATAAGAACAGTGGGAGTTTTCTGAGTTACTTAAACTTTGCTTTAACTTATTCCATAAAATGGGCAGGATACTCTTTGTCGTGCAAATATTCTCTGACTGACACCTGAAGTTCTGTTATCCATAAAAGGGAAGCCTGCTCTTCCCTCAAGTCTCTAACACTTGCTTTTCCCTATGAAGCTCCCTCCTTACAACTCGAAATTCACGAAACCAAAGTTGGGATTCTGGAAAGCAAGTGGGCTGCGAAGTTAAGAAGAGATGTCAGGTGAGCCTTGCTTCCTCATCTAGATGACAGCCACCATAGCAGAGGTCAGTCAGCTCAGGGACTCTGCAATTCCAAAGATCAATAGATTGCTTTGTAATCACTATGGTATAAATTGATAGAAGAATTAAAGATATTTTGCCGTGTTTCTTTTAGGAAAGCCAATTGATATTTGTGTTGCTAGTAGTCTATCTATCTGCAGGAAACACAGGCAAGTTAGGAACATCGGAAGGCTCTCTAAACCTGTTTCTTAAACTCCTCATTCCTTTCCCATTCTCCATTGGAAGGAGTGGCTCTGAATCCTGAAAAACCCAGCCACTGTTCTCCAGAAATTCTGATTTGATTGTTTGGGATGCATCCCTAGCACTGTTTTTTTGGTTTTTTTTTAAGTTCCCACGTGATTCTAATTGTAGTCGCGATTAAGAATCACTGCCCCAAAGCCTCCCTATTCTCTCCCTTTCTATCCATGTGTTACCCACATGCAGTCGTATGTGAAGGCAGGAGTGTGCCCCGCGTTTCATTAGGGACTAGAACATAGGAGATATACAAGTTTGCAGAAGGAAGGAATGAATGAGGAAACAAAGGAGAAGAGGAAAACACAGTAGAAAGAAAAGGGGCTGATGAGAAGGGGATGGGTGGGAAGGAGTGATAAATGGCAATTTGTCTCTTGCAAACCCTAGGTCTCTTTCTACCCTTAAATCTCTTCTATGACAGGGCACTTCAGCGTTATCTTGCCACTACTTAAAAAAAACTACTGCTTTTATTCTGGAATTCCTGTCTAAGTAGGCCCAATGGAATTTTTTAGACACTGCCATGGGGAATGACATTTTTCTTCTTCTGAAAGGCTGAAAGAGGAAGACAATGACCAAATGAGAGAATGAAATGCTGCACCACGCGGTGGCTTTTTGATTATTCTAGGACCTCACGTATCCATGCCCTAACTACAATGTGAAGCCCTGTTCTTTGAAAAGAAATATTTGAATGGGTCAGAAAGAACAGCTCAGCAGTAGAATCAGCGGCGTATCTCCCCAAATTGTACATTTTAAATTGATAACCCTCCTCTGAGCATAACTTCTATTACGTCAAATGCACCCAGAGTAAAGACTTATTCATTTATGACCTGTGATTGACTAGACATGTTCTCATTAAACTGGATTTAATTTAGTACATGTGGGAAGGGCAGGTCTAAGTGGTAAAGGGTGCTTTTCATCATGAAAGAACATATTTGCTGGTGGTATGAAAATTTGATTCCAGAAGGGTTTCATTCAGGGAAAAAATAATCTAGAAGTTCAAGGAGATGTTGAACATTCATGACAAGCAGCTTTCTCTGTCTCTTCACCTTGTGTGGGACACTGCCAAGAATTTTAGATTAGAAAGATATGAGTTCTATCCCAAATCTTCCCTGGACAGAGTTGATGTTGAAAAAGTTCCTTAATATTTATATTCTTCAACTTGGGGTTCTGTTTCAGGAAGTGCCCAGAGAGTTGAATTAGATGGTTTTAAAGGTGTCTCTTAAGCCCCAAGAGTCTTCCTGGTTTGTCATAGGATTTTTCACTCTCTGAAAGGTTATGAGAATGTTTGTTTTTCAAAGCAAATATCATGATTACTTACAAGAATTTGCAAGGTTCACAGATGAACAATTACATTAACAGAGTGGCAGGTGACTGTTAACCTTATCTAGACTTAATTATGAAGTCAGTAAGAGTTCATAATTGTTGCAGAATTTGTGAAGCTGAAAATCCTAAGTTTAAGCTTCGTACATGGTTTCATAACAGATGGCAAGTTAAGGTTATATCATAATCAAAAACCATTCACCTTTGAAGGAACTAATATAGTAGAGAATTACTGCCGACATAACCTAGAAACATGATAGCTCATTCCTTAAGGTTTTCCCGCCAACTATTTCTGGTTAACATTTTAAAACGAGTATACATGTAAGTGCAAAGATGTCATCTTCTATTAAATATTCAACTGCCATTTGCCACTAATCAAACCTTCATGCTCAAATAATCTTTATTAAGCACCAATGTGTGTGGTGTGGTATATGAGACACTATATAGAGTAAAACACACACACACACACACACACACACAAAACAAAAAACAAACCTGGCATGAACATAGATGTTCATATAAACAGATAGATAGGCAAGCATAAAATTCTTCAAAGAGAAATGTGGCAGCACCAGGCAAGAACCTAAGCTAATAAATGAGTAAAAAGTATAGTACAAATGTTGGAACTTCCCTGGTGGCACAGTGGTTAAGAATCCGCCTGCCTATGCAGGGGACACGGGTTTGATCTCTGGTCTGGGAAGATCCCACATGCCAAGAAGCAACTAAGCCCATGCGCCACAACTACTGAGCCTGCACTCTAGAGCCCACGAGCCACAACTACTGAGGCCGTGTGCCACAACTACTGAAGCCTGCGTGCCTAGAGCCTATGCTCCACAAGAGAAGCCACCGCAATGAGAAGCCTGCACCCCGCAACGAAGAGTAGCCCCCGCTCACCGCAACTAGAGAAAGCCTGTGTGCAGCAACAAAGACCCAACGCAGCCAAGAATAAATAAATAAATAAATAAATTTTAAAAGTATAGTACAGGGCTTCCCTGGTGGCGCAGTGGTTGGGAGTCCGCCTGCCGATGCAGGGTACACGGGTTCGTGCTCCGGTCCGGGAGGATCCCACATGCCGCGGAGCGGCTGGGTCCGTGAGCCACGGCCGCTGGGCCTGCGCGTCCGGAGTGTGTGCTCCGCAGTGGGAGAGGCCACGACAGTGAGAGGCCCGTGTACCGCAGGAAAAAAAAAAAAAAAAAAAAAAAAAGTATAGTACAAATGTTTAACAAGTGCCTACTCGTAAAGCTTTCTTACATGAAACATACATGTTTTTAGGTTATATATATGGCACGTTTTACCACTTCTCTCTTAGGATGTTCTCTCTGTTATGAATTTTTAGCAGCTGCTTTTCACGAAAGACCTTGAGAGGGTTTTACTGCCCCTTCATTATACATAAGCTTTAGTGCTCAGATTTTTATGGTGTTGGATGTGTTAGTAACCCTTTGGGAATAATGGCCATATAAACTCTCTTTGAGAAGGAACTACTGACTGATTTTTATCCTCTGCCTGTTTCATAATTATTTTGAACACCTATAATTAATGTACTTATCACATTCATGCATTTGTTTTCATGCATTCATTCACTCATTAATTCTTACATTTATTCAACAAATAATCCCTGTCCTAATGGCCAAAACTACACCTTAGAAAAGACTTGTTCTCTGCCTTCTGGAAACTGTCTTGGTGAGGGGAAAATGTATTTCTGAAGAGGCAATAGCGTGGAACTGTGCCCTAATGGTGGGATGGACAGAGTGTTGTTAGAACAAAGAGGAAAGGCCTAAATGCCACCGACAGTCTCACCAAACAACCAAAATGAGCTGAGTATTAACCAACAAATTATGCCCCCTCCACAGCAGGCCAGAAAGACAATCCACTAAGTGGAACAAAACCCAGAAGGCTTCTTATGGACAGGTCATTTGTCCTTAAAACTGCTGCCATACTGCCTCAGGTTTTCCTCGGCCGACAGTAAGGCTTATCAGTCCAATACAGCGTCAACAACATGCCTCATGTTCAAGGGGCACCACAAGTTGGCTACTGCCGGAATCACCTGATGACGAGGGGGCGCTTGTTAAAAATACAAATGCATGTACTTCCTTGCTGGATATTCTAATGTAGCAAGTCTGGGCTGAAGCTCAGGAATCCATATTTCTAACATGGGTCTCAGGTAATTCCAATTATTAGCCAGATTTGAGGAAATAGCCCTAAATAAAAATTCAGCATTTTTAACTACATATATATACGTGTGTGTGTGTGTGTGTGTGTGTTATGTAAAACACAAAAAAGTGGGGTAGTGGAATCCCTGCTTTAACTTAGTGCTTTAATAAAACTTCAGTTTAATCCAAAAACCTGAAGGTCTTAAATTAAAGTTATGGGGAATAACCTTTGAACACTACAGATAAAAGAAGACGTTTTGTTTTATAATACTCAAGTTTCTTTCCTATCAAAGTATCTCCTCTCTCCTAACCTAGGTTTCCTTTTTAAAATAATTCCACTGTGAGCCTTTTAATGATTTTACATGGCTAATTAAATGTTAAATGAAATAACTTATTTGAGGAAGACGCTAGTGCTTACCAAGATATGTGCCATTGGTTCAGAATGTACTTACAGATACCCTGATGCCATTCACCTCTCAGCCTCTGGCCTAATGTGCCAACTCTCCATGAGCCCCATTACTACATCACACCTGATGCTTTAGTGGGAGGGCCTCACCTTGGAGCTGCTCAGCCGAGGGCTTATACCCAAGCTGTGTGAACTAGACTTTCCTGTCCTGGCTTGGTTAGACAGATGTTAATACAGTGGCGCGCTACTTTAATAAAACTAAAGCACTTTTTAGGATCTCTTCAACTTTGTGAACTCACTTAGGTAGCAATAGGTAGAAAGGCATGCACTGACCTACAGAGTAAGCCTGCAATGAGAACTGGGAGGCAGCCTTTTGTGTTCCAACCTATTTCAGAGGCCATTTTGCCATAGATGGGATTTGACACGAGCTCTCTCTCATCTGCCCTTCAGGGGCAAAATGTCACCTTTCCTCTGACCCTCAACCAATGAATGCCTCAGGAAGATTCCACAATATCCCATCACTTTCAGTTATGGAGTAGCAATGAGGATTCTGACTCCAATTTTTGATGTTTTATGCTGACAAATTTAAGCCTACCTTCACTCTTTGCTCTGTGACCCACATCTGGGCAAGCTGATAAGAAAGCCTGGGTGCTTCCTCCTTTGGCAGGGGGGAGGGAGATTCAAATCACACAAGCCCCTACCTGCACATATGTGTGCCAGCTCTCACCCAACCTCACTCCCTAACCATGATAAAAAAAACCCAGGCCTGTTTTCTTTGCTGGCTCCCTAAAGAAATTTTGGACCAGTTTGAGGGACATGCCCTATTCTCTCCAGGGACCTCAATTATGTAAGTAATAAAACTTTTCATACCCTCTTGGCGTGTGTTTGTGTTTAGTGTCATCACTCAAAATCACAACTAAATTTTGGGTGGGGATCCATCTGCCTCTGCAGGTGACCATAACAATAGTTTCATCTAGTCCGGTTTAAAACTCCAATACCATATCTGCTTTAAAGTGTTCCTTTCCCCATTGCCAGTGAGGCTTTAGCTTTAGAATACTAAAGTGTGTGTGCATATGTGTGTGCGTGCAAAGGCATGACACATATGTGCTTTTCTGCTCCTCTTCTCTACCCCCATCTTAGGACTGGCTGGGAAACGGGTCTTGTTTGGGGTCATCTGTTCTCCTCCCTTTACAAAGCCCAACTCCATTCATGTCAGGTGCCAAGAGAAGGAATAAGGGAGCAAAAAACAAGGGCCAGTGAATCGGGCATGGGATTGCAATTCTTTCCTGCTATTTGCCTCTGCTGCTTTGGCTGACAATGCCTGGCCTCAATGCCATTCATGTGGTACATGTTCAAATGTTGGTTCTCATGGGGCACATCTGTTAGTTCTAGAAGGTCCTCCCATTTCATGATTCCATTTTCACTCCCCTTAGCTCCCATCCCTAACAGTAATGAATAGCCTTCTTGCTTCTGGGGTCACCCTGTCTTGGTGAGCATCCCTCCTGGGATGGTTGGTTACAGGAAGAGGGCTCGGGCTGAGCTACTTACTGCAATGCCATAGGAAAGATGCATCCTTGTCATGCCAAAGACAGGAGTACAGACTGCTCTACTGATCAGCCAGCTCTGTTAGTTATTACTGTGGCAAATACAGTAAAGCCCATCACATATTCCATGTGCTTCCCTATATTTCCCAGTCCCTTCTGCAGTTAAGAAAGGGCCATGTGACTAGATTTGACCAACAGTCTGAGGGGAAATTCCATGTGCGGTGTCTGGTCAGAGGCAATTAAGAGAAAAATGTAAGCTCTCCATACTTTCTTCTCTTTCACTGGCCACTCTGAAAGCTACGTGTGGAGATGATAGAATCATAAGATGCCTCAACCTGGAACCCAATCATGTTAGACACAGAGTATGAACAAGAAATAAATATTTGTAATTTAAGCCACTGAAATTTGGAGGTAAATTTGTCACTACAGCAAAACCTACCTTCCTATCCATCTTGCTATCTACTTAGGCAAATGTTCATGGATAATTATTTTACATACAGATGTTTATGATCTGAATTTATATAAATATATATATTATCTTTAGTTATATGTTGTGTATATATGGTAGAAATCTTATTTTATCTGTCAATATTTTATTTTATGTTATATAAATAAATGTTTTATAAAGTATATAATATATCCTACATTATACAAAATATATTAATATAATGCACTAATATAATTCATATAATTGCAATTCGTAAAACAAATAATGAAATAAAATAAGCGCTATCTGAAGAAATCAGGAGTCTGTTTAGAAAATAAGTAAATTAGTAATTAGTACATGATTATCATACCCATTGCAAAACAGACATCAGAGCATACACAGAAAAGTGGTTCACTCTATGATTAATAAAAAAATGATACACGAGACCAGTTGTAAAACTTGTAAAAGAGAGACAGACATCTAGAAAATGAAGAAGGTAACACATCACATCCACCACGTCTTTCTGAAAGACACAGCCCAAAGTGTTAAAGTCCCAGGAAGTTGCCAAACCGTCACAAGGCTGGAGTAATTAACTATGCAGGAGAGGCTGCCCTCCTCTTCATGTTAGAAGGGGGGCCCAGAGTTTGTGTGAAATTCAGTTTCCTGATCTAAAATCCTGGGTCTGTAGATTGGAAGTAGCAAGAGAACAAGACTGCGTTCTGATGAAGTGGCCCCTCAACACCTAGAAAGGAGACAGCAGAGTTCCTCGTCATCTCACAAGGCATCTGAAATGCAGCAAGAGCTGTAAATTATGTTTGTAATGAGGAGCTTTCATCCCGCAGAAAGCTGGAATCATGTTGAATAATTTGTGTTCAAGAAGGCATCAAATTAAAGAACATATTTCATTAAAATGTACATGATAATGGTCACTCCAAAAAAGATTAGTGCCGAAGGAGACATAGCAACATTTCACTTTTGTGTTCACAGCTCTGACTCCACTCTCCTGAGTGTGAGGCTATGGCCATGTTTCTCAAGAACTGGAAGGTAGGGAACATTACCCCTTCCTATCCCTGCCTCATTCTCTATTAAATTCTGGAGTACTGAATAATCATTTACTAGTAACACCTTTGGAATAGCACTCATTTCAATACGGTTTCCTTGGCAAAGTTGCCTTCAAGAACTGTGAAGGTTCTGAGAGTTTGCCTGTTTTCAAGGTAACAGGTTATCCTGCCAAGTTTCATGGATGATGGCAGAAGATACAAGACTCCTATGTCATAGATAAAGGACAGTTTATAACTCACAGCAACAGTAGTAGCTAAAGTATTTTTGCACAGAGCATTTTTACAGCAGTTTCATGAGCCCGATTCCCACAAGGCAGTATGAAGAAAGCCTGAAGATACCTGCACACGCAGAGGATTGCATTACAAGAAAGGAACCCTGAGCTTAGGGAACTCGAATTGTTTAATAATGAGCACTAAGCATGCCTGTCCTTTACTCCAAAGGGAGACATCATCTTTATTATACTGGACAGGAAACATGCCTGTCCTTTGCTCCTGAAGGAGACACTATCCCTATCTACTAAGGCTCTTCTGTATATAAATATCCCTGAAGAAGACATCCTGAAACAAAGGGCAAAAATGTTTCCCTCATAAGATGTGCAGAAACACAAGAGATGCACGCAGAGTTGTTTTCCAAATGTTGTTTACAAAAGTATAAAATCTGAAGTTTTCAGAAACAAAAGATAGTACAGAGACATGTGGGTTGTACTCCAGATAGAATCCCAGGCCATGATCAGGCCAAATGATGACATTTGAGGCCTTGCCAATGCTAGCTGACCATAGTGACTAGAACCTAAATGCCCTGGACAGAGATTAAGAAAGAATCTTACTGCCCTCCTCGACTACCCAACTACATGCACATAAACAAGAGAATATGTTTTCTGAAAACTATGTCTGCTTCTTTACTGCTGTATTCCCAGGTTCCTAAAACAGTGCCCAGCATGTAAGGGGAATTCAATATTTACTGATGATGAATGAATGAGGGTGACCTCATTCCTTTTCAAGTGTATTGATAGTAAAAAAAAAAATTTTATTAAATCATGATAGCAATGTATCAGATAAAGTCACAAAGTGTGTGAAATACAGCATAGAAGTGCTATATTTCTATATAGTTCTTCAGAGTTTAAAAAGAGTGATTACTTTGAACACATATGATTTTCCTTTAAAATGTATGCATTTTCTTTCATACAAATATTGAAAGCTCTCTATATATTTGCTGTGTTTCTGAAAAGATGGAACTAAGACAGCGAGAAGGAGTGAAAGAGAAAGAGGATGGACAAAACTATACGCACAGTATTGCCAGTGTGAGATTAAGGGAGGGAACCATTGAGGTTACAGACAAGTAGAGAAGTTTCAAATATAGACAACCCCTCTCTGAAGACAATGATAGGAACAAGGGTCACAGTAAAGAAGAGACAGTTCCCTAAACTATCTTCAGGCAATTCCATCAGTCCTGTTCAGCTCAGTTACCCTTTCGAAGGGGCTGAGTGAATGTAGAGGAGAAGCAGTATTTAAGCCTTTGAGTAGGTTTACAGGAGAGGGAGGAAAAACTCAATTCATTTTTACACAGAATTTATCCTCTTATATGCTCACCTCAGATAACTCCCTTACAGCTAGTTACGACATGCCAACTTACTGCCAAAATTAGTAAATACCAACTCGAGATTTACTGTTTGTGATTTATACAGTTTCCCAAGAGCCAAGCTGTAGGAATCTCGTGTAACAGCATGCCAACAAAATGAAAAGCATGGAATAGAAAAATAATCCTCAAAATCAATAATGAGACATTTATTCTTCTTGTGTTGTTTGCTTTGCATTGATGATCAATGCATCTAGAATAATAAGTAGCTTACTGCATCCCATAGTTTTGGATTGTCATGTTTTCATTTCATTTGCCTCTAGATATTTTCTGATTGCCTCTGATTTCTTCAGTGATCCATTGGTTGTTTAGTAGCGTATTGTTTAGCCTCCACATCTGTGTTTTTTGCAGTTTTTTTTCTTGTTGTTGATTTCTAATCTCATAGTGTTGTGGTTGGAAAAGATGCTTGATATGATTTAAATTTTCTTAAATTTGCCAAGGCTGGCTTTGTAGCCCAGCATGTGATCTATCCTGGAGAATATTCCATGTGCACTTGAAAAGAATGTGTAGTTTGCTGATTTCAAATGGAATTCTCTATAATTATCGGTTGAGTTCACTTGGTCTAATGCATCATTTAAGGCCTGTGTTTCCTTACTGATTTTCTGTCTGGATGATTTGTCCATTGATGTAAATGTAAGTGGGGTATTAAAGCCCCCAACTATTATTGTATTACTATCAATTTCTCCTTTTATGTCTGTTAATATTTGCCTTATATATTGAGATGCTCCTATTTGGGGTGTATGTGTGTGTGTGTATATATATATATATATATATATATATATATATATATATATATATATATACACACACACACACACATAAAATTGTATCTTATTCTGGGATTGATTCCTTGATCATTATGTAGTGTCCTTCTTTGTCTCCTATGGCAGTCTTTATTTTAAACTTTATTCTGTCTTATTTAACTGTTTTGCAACGCCAGCTTTCTTTTGATTTCCATTTGCATGGAATACCTTTTTACATCCCCTCACTTGCAGTCTATATGTGTCCCTAGATCCAAAACCTGTAAGACAGAGCAAAAGTAGTTCTAAGACGGAACTTAACAGCAGTACAAGCTTAATTCAGGAAACAAGAGAAATCTCAAACAAATAACCTAACCTTAAACCTAAAGCAAAAGAAGAACAAACAAAACCCAAAGTTAGTAGAAAGGAAGAAATCATAAAGTTCAGAGCAAAAATAAATGAAATATAAATGAAGAAAACAATAGAAAAGATCAATGAAACCAAAAGCTGGTTCTTTGAAAAGATAAACAAAATTGATAAACCTTTAGCCAAACTCATCAAGAAAAAAGGGAGAGGGCCCAAATCAATAAAATTAGAAATGAAAAAGGAGAAGTTACAAATGACACCACAGAAATACAAAGAACCATGAGAGACTACTAGAGGCAACCATATGTCAATAAAATGGAAAACCTAGAAGAAATGGACAAATTCTTCAAAAGGTACAATCTCCCAAGACTGAACTAGGAAGAAATAGAAAATATGGACAGACCAATTACAAGTACTGAAATTTAATCTGTGATTAAAAAACTTCCAACAAACAAAAGTCCAGGACTAGATGGCTTCACAGGTGAATTCTACAAAACATTTAGAGAAGAATTAACACCTATCCTTTTGAAACCGTGGCCCCCAAAAAAAATCTCAGAGGAAGGAACACTTCTAAACTCATTCTATGAGGCCATCATCACCTTGATACCACACACAAAAAAACAGATACCAAAGATACCACAAAAAAAATAAATAAAATTACAGGCCAACATCACTGATGAAAATAGATGAAAAATCTTCAACAAAATACTAGCAAACCATACAATACACTAAAAGAATCCTATTTCATGATCAAGTGGGATTTATCCCAGGGATGCAAGGATTTTTCAATATATGCAAATCAATCAGTGTGATACCCCACATCAACAAACTGAAGAATAAAAACCATATGATCATCTCAATAGACGCAGAAAAAGCTTTTGACAAAATTCAACACCGATTTATGATAAAAACTCTCCAGAAAGTGGGCACAGAGGGAACCTACCTCAACATAATAAAGGCCATGTATGACAAACCCACAGCTAACATTATACTCAATGGTGAAAAGCTGAAAGCATTCCCTCTAAGATCAGGAACAAAACAAGGATGTCCACTCTTGCCACTTTTTTTTTTTTTTTTGTGGTACACAGGCCTCTCACTGTTGTGGCCTCTCCTGTTGCGGAGCACAGGCTCTGGACGCGCAGGCCCAGCGGCCATGGCTCACAGGCCCAGCCACTCTGCGGCATGTGGGATCTTCCCGGACCGGGGCACGAACCCGTGTCCCCTGCATCAGCAGGCAGGCTCTCAACCACTGCACCACCAGGGAAGCCCCACTCTTGCCACTTTTATTTGACATAGTTTTGGAAGTCTTAGCCACAGCAATCAGAAAAGGAAAGAAATAAAAATAATCCAAATGAAAGAAGAAGTAAAACTCGCTGTGTGTAGATGGCATGATACTATACATAGAAAATCCTGAAGACACTACCAGAAAACTACTAGAGATTATCAATGAATTCAGTAAAGTTGCAGGATACAAAATTAACACACAGAAATCTGTTGCATTTATATACAGTAACAACAAATGATCAGAAACAGAAATTAAGGAAACAATCCCATTTATAATCACATCAAAAAGAATAAAATACCTAGGAATAAACCCACCTAGGGAGGCAAAAGACTCTGAAAACTATAAGACAATGATGAAAGAAATTGAAGATGACACAAACAGATGGAAAGATACACTGTATCCTTAGGTTGGAAGAATCTATATTGTGAAAATGCCTATACTACCCAAGGATATCACAGATTCAGTGCAATCCTTAATAAATTACCAATAGCATTTTTCACAGAACTAGAACAAAATTTTTTGAATTTGTATGGAAACTCAAAAGGCCCTGAATAGCCAAAGCAATCTTGAGAAAGAAAATTGGAGCTGAAGTAATCAGACGTCCTGACTTCAGACTATACTACAAAGCTACAGTTATCAAAACAGTATGGTACTCATACAAAAACAGACATACAGATCAATGGAACAAGATAGAAAGCCCAGAAATAAATCTACGCACCTACAGTCAATTAATCTATGACAAAGGAGGCAAGAATATATGATGAAGAAAAGACAGTCTCTTCAATAAGTAGTCCTGGGAAAACTGAACAGCTACATGCAAAAGAATGAAATTAGAACATTCTCTAACACCATATACAAATATAAACTCAAAATGGATTAAAGATGTAAATGTAAGACCAGATACTATAAAACTCCTAGAGGAAAACACAGGCAGAAGACTCTGACATAAATTGCAGCAATATTTTTGAAACCAACTGCCAGAGTAATGGAAATAAAAACAAAAATAAACAAATGGTTTCTAATTAAACTTAAAAGCATTTGCATAGCAAAGGTAACCATAAACAAAATGAAAAGGCAATGTAACAGAATGGGAGAAGATATTGGCAAATGGTGAGACCAACAAGGGATTAATTTCCAAAGTATACAAATATACAAACAGCTTACATAACTCAATATCAAAAAAGTCCAATCAAAAAATGGGCAGAAGATCTAAATAGACATTTCTCCAAAGAAGACATAGAGATGGCCAACAGGCACATGGAAAAATGCTCAACATCGCTAATTATTAGAGAAACGCAAATCAAAACTACAATGAGGTATCACCTTACACCAGTCAGAATGGCCATCATCAAAAAGTCTACAAATAATAAATGCTGGAGAGGGTATGGAGAAAAGGAAACCCTCCTACACCCTCCTCTCTGTTGGTGGGAATGTAAATTGGTACAGCCACTATGGAGAACAGTATGGAGGTTTCTTAAAAAACTAAAAGTAGAGTTACCATATGATCCTGCAATCCCACTCCTGGGCATATATCTGGAGAGAACTGTAATTCAAAAAGATACATGTACCCCAATGTTCACTGCAGCACTATTTACAATAGTCAAGACATGGAAACAACCTAAATGTCCATCAACAGATGAATGGATAAAGAAGATGTTGTATGTAGGTACACACACACACACATACACATACATACACAGTGGAATGTAAGTCAGTCATAAAAAAGGATGAAATAATGCCATTTGCAGCAACATGGATGGTCCCAGAGATTAGCATACTAAGTGATGTAAGCCAGACAAAGACAAGTATCATATGATAACACTCTTATGTGGAATCTAAAAAAAAGAAGATACAAAAGAACTTATTTACAAAACAGAAATAGACCCACAGACACAGAAAACAACCTTATGGTTACCAAAGGGGAAAGCGGAGGAGGGATAAATTAGGAGGATGGGGTTAACTTATATACATTACTGTACATAAAATCAATAACCAACAGGGACCTACTGTATAGTACAGGAAACTATACTCAATATTTTATAATAACCTATAAGGGAAAAGAATCTGAAAATGAATATATATGTATGCATAACAATATATATATAAATGTATAACTGAATCACTGTGCTGTACACCTGAATCTAAAACAATATTGTAAATCAAGTACAATTCAATTTTTAAAAATTTTAAAAAGATAGTTTAATATTTGTCTTCTATAGTTGCAGGCAGAAAATGCTGCTACATTTAGGCAGAGTCCAATCTCAAGTCCTGAAATTTATATTCACTTAAAATCATGAATAGTAATTGAGGCTTATCATCTAAAATAAGAAGTTACAGTTTTATGATCTTATAAATTTGAGAGGAATTTTACTTCTAATAGTTTATACTATACCATACATACTCTTTGGTTGTAAGAATATTCAATATCTGATCTTTTTGTATGCATTTCTTGTGGATATATTTAGATAAATGTATTAATGAATACACATGCTGCATACACGTAGGCATGTAATAGGTACATAATATACATAATACTCAGTTAAAATAAATTCACATGGTTACTTACTTTAACACTCCAGACACCAAGATGTAAGGTCTTATTTTCTTCCCCTTGAATTTGAGCTAGCTGTGACTATACTGACCAACAGAGAACATATAATGACCCTATTCCGACTCCTGCTTCTATCTTGATCACTGGGATCCGAGTTGCCATGTAAGAGAGCGCTTCAGACCAGACCAGCCACCAACTGAATATTTCCTAGAGGCCAAATCAATGCCACATGGAGCAGAAGAATTGCCTAGCTGAGTCCTGCTCAAATTCCTAACCCACAAAATCAGAAGATATAATAAAATGGTTATTGTTTTAAACCACTAAGTTTGGGGGTAGTTTGTTTTAGTAATACAATGAGAAAAGAATAATATATACATACATGCACACACACACATAGCTAAATACATAAATGCACATATACACAGTGATATATGCCTAATTTTTTTTCCTGAAAAGATTAATAAGGAATTTTCAATAGCAGCTTCTTTAAGGGATAGATGCTTGAAGGAAAGGAAAGCTTTTCCTTTTCATAATATGGCTATCTCTACCCTGAATTTTTAAACTTTGCTTTTTATAATTGCTGTTCCTTTTTCCTTTTCTTTTTTTTTGCTAGAAAAAAGGTGGTGGTGACATAAAAGACCATTCCTTCCTTATGTTTTTTCTATATTTAAAAAACTAATAAATTTCAAGAAAATTAAAATTAGCCTGGACCTGGAAGAAAAAACGAGAATACCATACTTTCTAACCAAACTTTCTTAGTGTAATCTCTTTTCCTTATTTTGTACAATGGTTTCTTTCTTTTTAATCCTATCCACCTGATCCTAGGCACATTTTGGAGCACCAGCAATGTTCTACTCTGGTTCTAATTCTCTTTTTCCTATGTTTCATTTCCTCCACTGTATTTTGAAATCATCACCTTTCACTCCTTGGTTCTCAGTCACAATACTATATTCTTAGAGTCAAATCGAATCCACTTCAAATAAAATATCAAATCTGCCAACAAAGACCCTTTTCTCTCTTCTCAAGAAAGGAAGAATTGAATGATGACGTGCTCTTTGTCATGGACATTGCTACTGATGATAGCAAGCTGATATGTTCAGGCACTGCAGTACACGGTCAGTCGTAAAGCCTTTTTTGATTCCTATTCAAGTTAACCAAAGAAAGTAGTCCCAAAATGCCCTACCTGAATTGGAAAGTATCTGCCATTTTTCAAACACACTGCACTTTCTTAGAAGTCAAAAGGGATTACATTTTGAAAAAGACTCTAAGTCTGTAAAAGGCAGGCATATTATAGCTTGTTTTCCTAGAATGAAACATCAAAAGAAAATATTTCTGGAAATACATTATGTCTGTCACAGGTTAGGTGCTGTGGAAGTAGACAAGGAAATGGCGGATAGCATGCCAGATATTGATTAGGTATGATTAAGGATCCATACCTGCGGAAGGGAGGAGGAGAATGCAGGATCGATCAGAGAGAGAAGTCAAACTGATGCAGGCCCACAAAATCTTGTCCAACCACGTGGGAAGTTTTGGAGGGAACATACATAAAAGTGTCCCACAGTAGACTGAAAGGCTGAGCTTTCTATCCTTGCTGCAACCAGGCATCGTATTTGGATCGCTCCAGAAAAGATTTCCTGTTGGGTGATGCAGCTTTCTGCAGCTGGGGTAATCCCGAAGGAGCTGAGAGCTGGCTTTTTACTGTCGACAGCACTCCCAGAAGCTGGCCAACACGTCATTCCTTAACTGGGAATCTGATCGGTGCTTCCCCATGCCCACCACTATGCAAAACCATACAACACTTCTGCACCAGATTCACAAGTACTCTCAGCGGTCACTAACCTAGGAAATAAACTCAGATTTTGAGACAGATATTCCCATGTTTTTCTAATGCTCTAATGGCCCACAGAGGCAAAATTATTGTCATGGGTGTGATAGAGATAAGAAGGTAAATTAGAATGACAGGCATTTGTATAACACATTATCTTCTTTAAAGTGTTATTCACATACACTAGCCCTTTGACTCTAATGACAAAATTTAATTTCTTTTTAGAATTCATTTTCAGAAATGATAAACCTGAGATTCAAAGAGCAAATGATTTGCTCAGTTTTATCACAGATAATTAGAGGCAGAGCTATGATCCTCGGACTCAAAGTCCCACCATCACAGAGGCAATGTATCATGGCAGAAAACCATATGATTTGGACTCAGATGACTCTGGTTAAATCCCAGCATTTCCATTCATTAGCTGTGTAAGATTGAGCAACTTTGCCTAAACTCCATAAGGCTCAATTCTCCATACATAAAATATTAATAATAACACCACCACCAACATACTTCCCTACAGTCATTTGATGTGTTAATTTAAACACATCAAAATGTATAAAGAATCTGGTACAGTACATGGAGTATAATAGGCATTTCATAACTGAAGTTCTTTTTTACACTTGAAGTCACATTTCACTTGTGTTTATGAGCTGAGCACAAATAACCAGTTTTACCACCAGAAATGGTCCACTCTCAAAGGTCTAAACTCAAGCCAACTAAAGATGGGTGGCAAAAAATAAAACTGGGTTTTAGTTTTAAATACAATAAATCACAAGGCTTAATTAGTATCTATGCAATGCAATGGTAACATTGATTTTTTAAATGTCCCTGATACTAGAGGAGTCTTGACAAATAAAACTTTGGGCCATATATGTCTGCTTATAGTTTTGTTTTTCAGCTTTAATAATAAATCCAATCTGTATAACCTAACCCATTAAGAAATAATGGGTTTTAATATGAATATTGAATTCATATATTCAATATGAATATTCAATCCTATCATACTAACAATATTCCCATAGGAAAATGATCACTAAATTGTAAAGCACCGTGAATGGGACTTTTGCTCTATGAAAGTGCATACAATACATTAGAGAAGATGCAGAGTCCACAGAACTGAAGCCGAACTCTTGACTTAGTAAATGTGGGAATTCTAGAGTAAGCTTGTGTTAAAAAATCACACAATTTTGTACAATTTACATGTTCTTTCTTGGCCCAGTGTCCTTCTAAAAATAAATATTTTAGAATGGATTAGAATTTCTATTATCACATCCAGATCCAAAATTCTAAGAGTCTATGAATTCACTGAAAAAAAATGTGTTTACAGTGCTCTTAGGTGAGTGGAACAAGAAAGGAATAATATAGGACAACCACTAACTACTGGAACACAGTAAGGCATGGGGTCTTCTGAAACAAACCCTTCCATAAAAAGCCTCCAATGTTTGTAATTATTTTTGGCATAGCCACTGAATGATTGTGTCTGAACCCAACCTTGGACTGGGCCAAAAGTACCTTCCATCAAACTTGGTCAATATTTGAACTAAGAAAACTGAACCAGGAGGCTCTGTTCTAGAAAAGATCAAGCCTATAACTACCAAGTTATGAGAAACACCAAGGAAAGGTACATGTTTAATGGACACCAAGGGTATTCAATCAGTGAAATTCAGATGGTAGGAAACTGTATAGAAGTTTGTACAACAATTAAGAAGAAGAGTGAGAGAGAATAGAGAGAGAAAGAGAGGGAGGTTGAGATATAAGAAAGGAGAAGCTTATGGATAAAAAGTATTTGATGCCTATCAATCAATTGCAATTGGAAACATTATTTCAATTCTTATTTGAGCAAACAAAAAAATATTTATGAGATAATCATGGAAACTTGAACAATGACTGAATATTTAATGACATTTTAAAATTATTGATAATTTCTAAGTTGGTATAATGCTTTTTGGCTATATTTTGAAAAAGAATTCTTACATTTAGAGATAGATGCTAAAATATTTATTGATTAAATGATACGGTAGCATATGGTATCAGAGATTTACTTCAAAATGGGAAAGAATGGGTAAAAGTATAGATGAAACAGATTTGGACTTAATGGATTATTACTTAAGTTGAGTGATACTATACTTTCTGCTTCTGTGTTTGACACTCCATCATAAAAGTTAAAATACACCCACCCACACACATACGCAGAAATTCAGGTCAAGGGGAGAGAAAAAACTCCTACTAATAGGACAAGTGAAGCATGCATCCAGAATTCTCTTTCCTTGGAAATCTCTTGCTGACACTATGAACTAAATGTGGATAGTACCTATTAACCACAAAGTTCCCATGAAATGCAACAGAGATGATTTTAGAACTCTCTATGGAAAACACCCAGAGAGTATTATTGGAAGCCCATAGCATCAAAGCAAAAGTTTTACGTAAGTCCAGCAAAACTTTCTGCAAAAATCTTTTCTGCCCTATCAAAATTTTGTTGTGAAGAAACCTGTGTGAGTTTTCCTTTCACTCTATTGGTCCTGGGTCTTTGGGTAGAGCAGGGAAATTCTAAACCTCTTGTAGCATCTGTAGCATCTGAAGGGACATTTTATTTGGGTTAAAAGCTGGGGGAGCTTTATTTTTAAAAAGACTTTTGTTATGATGAAGCAAGTCCATTTCACAAATGAAGCGAGTCACTCCCTCTGAAGAGACAGGGAGCAGGGAAAGAGGAAAACTGTAACCCAAATTAAGCTGGTTTTAAAATTCATGTCTATCTTTATACAAAGTCCTCAAATTGTCCCATTGATGGCAACAATCAAAAATAAGAGAATGGTAACGCACCATTCTGACATACATGTGTGCACCACACACACAACACACAACACACACACACACACACACACACACACACACAGAGGCATGCACAGTGCAAGAGTGATAGCTGATGGACTGTGATGGTTCTTTCCAGTCCCAATTATGATTGATAGCATTCCATTACCTTTATGCTTATTTTAAAATTCCCTTGACACGGATTGATTAAAGGCACAGCCCTCTATGAACCTATGAAAAATTTATGGATTTTGAAAGAGCTTTAACATGTACCATTTGAGCACAAATCATTTCCTGGCTGTCACTGTTTTCCCCACAATCTTTCTTATGTTGGTAATATATGTTTAATAATCAAAAACTGATGCTAGGGATTAAAGCATCAAGATGTTACAGAATAAAGCAACAACAAAAAAAGAAATTAGATTTGTATGATTTTAACTATTCTTTAATCTGCTTCTGGGCAACAAAAGTGATTTGTGTCAGCCGTTATTGCATTAAATTTTAATTTTCTTCTACCGGCGCAGGATTATATAAAGGAGTATTGGATTGCACTCAGCATGGATTAGCCGAGCACTGTCTCTGCTGCCAAGAAGCAAATGGATTTCCTTCTTTCTTTGATTTATATTTTTATTGCTGTTTTTCCCCTCCTTCTAATTCTCATTACCCTTCTGTTTGCCAGCACCGAGATACCCTGTAGGAGCAGCAGAAAGGCAGGCAGAATTATTGGCTTATTGCATATATTTATGTTCCAAGGCTTCTCAGTCATCTATGTCAGAGGAATAAAGTAGCCTCCAGCCATGGAGACTGCATGCCAAGTTTAAACTATAAAAGTAAAACTTTTTTTAAGGTAAGAAGTCACCTCTTACCTGCTTAAAATCAGCAAAACTAGCTGGGTTTTACCTCCCTTTTGATATCCTGGCTATATCTCACAGCAGATAGAGAAAACTGCTGCTGAGATAGACACAAGATAAAGATCTCAGGCCTCCCTTTTGTGCACAGGAGGATATACACAGCAGAGCCATTGAGAATCAGAAGGGAGAGGAGGCTCTCTTTGGCCTTTACCCCGAGGGTGATGGAGGTATACAGGGTCTTTGAGATCCAAACTTGCTCCCGGAAACAAAAGCAAATAATCTCGCTCAATTCAGAGGAACAGAGGGCTAGTTGTTGGTGACCTGCATAGAACCCAGAGGGGACACTGGGGACATGGCTCTAAGACAATAGTGGCGCAAAGGGTTGACGCGGAAATAAGCTAACCCAAGCCCACTAACTGTGGCAAGGAAATAAGAACAACGGTGCCTTAGGTTTGGTCTGCAGAAATCTCTGGATTTCTGAAGAAGAAAATGAACCTAACCGATTTCAATGTTGGTTTTGGTTCTCACAGACTTCTTTCTTTTTTTTTTTGCCAATTCTCCAGAATGTTTCTTCATCTTTGTGTGTGTGTGTGTGTGTGTGTGTGTGTCTGTGTGTGTGCGCTAGTTTCTGCTTTACAACAAAGTGAATCAGTTATACATATACATATATCCCCATATCTCTTCCCTCTTGTGTTTCCCTCCCTCCCACCCTCCCTATCCCACCCCTTTAGGTGGTCCCTAAGCACCGAGCTGATCTCTCTGTGCTATGCGGCTGCTTCCCACTAGCTATCTATTTTACATTTGGTAGTGTATATATGTCCACGCCACTCCCTCACCTTGTCCCAGCTTACCCTTCCCCCTCCTCATATCCTCAAGTCCATTCTCTACTAGGTCTGCATCTTTATTCCCATCTTGCCCCTACGTTCTTCATGGCCATTTTTTTTTCTTAGATTCCATATATATGTGTTAGCATATGGCATTTGTTTTTCTCTTTCTGACGTACTTCACTCTGTATGACAGACTCTAGGTCCAACCACCTCACTACAAATAACTCAATTTCGTTTCTTTTTATGGCTGAGTAATATTCCATTGCATATTATGTGCCACGTCTTCTTTATCCATTCATCTCTGGATGGACACTTAGGTTGCTTCCATGTCCTGGCTATTGTAAATAGAGCTGCAATGAACACTGTGGTACATGACTCTTTGAATTATGGTTTTCTCAGGATATATGCCCAGTAGTGGGATTGCTGGGTCATATAGTAGTTCTGTTTGTAGTTTTTTAAGGAACCTCCATACTGTTCTCCATAGTGGCTGTAGCAATTTACACTCCCGCCAACAGTGCAAGGGGGTTCCCTTTTCTCCACACCCTCTCCAGCATTTATTGTTTGTAGATTTTTTGATGATGGCCATTCTGACTGGTGTGAGATGATATCTCATTGTAGTTTTGATTTGCATTTCTCTAATGATTAATGATGTTGAGCATTCTTTCATGTGTTTGTTGGCAATCTGTATGTCTTCTTTGGAGAAATGTCTATTTAGGTCTTCCACCCATTTTTGGATTGGGTCGTTTGCTTTTTTGATATTGAGCTGCATGAGCTGCTTGTAAATTTTGGAGATGAATCCTTTGTCAGTTGCTTCATTTGCAAATATCTTCTCCCATTCAGAGGGTTGTCTTTTCATCTTGTTTATGGTTTCCTTTGCTGTGCAAAAGCTTTTAAGTTTCATTAGGTCCCATTTGTTTATTTTTATTTCCATTTCTCTAGGAGGTGGGTCAAAAAGGATATTGCTGTGATTTATGTCATAGAGTGTTCTGCCTATGTTTTCCTCTAAGAGTTCAATAGTGTCTGGCCTTACATTTAGGTCTTTAATCCATTTTGAGTTTATTTTTGTGTATGGTGCTAGAGAGTGTTCTAATTTCATTCCTTTACATGTAGCTGTACACAGTTTTCCCAGCACCACTTATTGAAGAGGTTGTCTTTTCCCCACTGTATATTCTTGCCCCCTTTATCAAAGGTGACCATATGTGCATGGGTTTATCTCTGGGCTTTCTATCCTGTTCCATGGATCTATATTTCTGTTTTTGTGCCAGTACCATACTGTCTTGATTACTGTAGCTTTGTAGTATAGTCTGAAGTCAGGGAGCCTGACTCCTCCAGCTCCATTTTTCTTTCTCAAGATTGCTTTGGCTATTCGGGATCTTTTGTGTTTCCATACGAATTGTGAAATTTTTTGTTCTAGCTCTGTGAAAAATGCCATTGGTAGTTTAATAGGGATTGCACTGAATCTGTAGATTGCTTTGGGTAGTAGAGTCATTTTCACAGTGTTGATTTTTCCAATCCAAGAACATGGTATGGCTCTCCATCTGTTTGTATCATCTTTAATTCTTTCATCAGTGTCTTATAGTTTTCTGCATACAGGTCTTTTGTCTCCTTAGGTAGGTTTATTCCTAGGTATTTTATTCTTTTTGTTGCACTGGTAATGGGAGTGTTTTCTTAATTTCACTTTCGGATTTTTCATCGTTAGTGTATAGGAATGCAAGAGATTTCTGTGCATTAATTTTGTATCCTGCTACTTTACCAAATTCATTGATTAGCTCTAGTAGTTTTCTGGTAGCATCTTTAGGATTCTCTATGTATAGTATTGTGTCATCTGCAGTGGCAGCTTTACTTCTTCTTTCTTGATTTGGATTCCTTTTATTTCTTTTTCTTCTCTGATTGCTGTGGCTAAAACTTCCAAAACTATGTTGAATAACAGTGGTGAGAGTGGGCAACCTTGTCTTGTTCCTGATCTTAGTGGAAATAGTTTCAGTTTTTCACCATTGAAGATGATGTTGGCTGTGGGTTTTTCATATATGGCCCTTATTATGTTGAGGTAAGTTCCCTCTATGCCTACTTTCTGGAGGGTTTTCATCATAAATGGGTATTGAATTTTGTCGAAAGCTTTCTCTGCATCTATTGAGATGAACATATGGTTTTTCTCCTTCAATTTGTTAATATGGTGTATCACATTGAATGATTTGTGTATATTGAAGAATCTTTGCATTCCTGGGATAAACCCCACTTGATCATGGTGTATGATCCTTTTAATGTGCTGTTGGATTCTCACAGACTTCTTGAGAATAATAAATTCCTGAGTCTCAGAAGAGTGGCTCTTAGGGGGCACCTCCACAGCAGACGTCACTGAGCAATAGTGCTCAGGAAGGATCTAGGCGTCCAAATTGGGGCTGACTGTTCTGATTGTGAGTAACCCCTGCACTGAGGACTGGAATTTATTCTCCAAAGGAACCCACAAGGGGTTGGCCCAAGCCAAAGAAGTTATGTATGAGATAAAGAGAACCATTTCAAAGAGCAGAAAAGAGATTAAGAAAACCATTGGCAGGCCATTCAAACAAAAGACTGAGACCTAGTTACTGGAGCAAAGAAGTACCCATAGAATTTGAAGATTATAAAACATTGTTCATGAATTCAACCTTAAGTATCTTTTGGATGCACAACCCATTCAAAATTTGGAAATACAGAAGTGTGGTTCGATGTGAACCAACTTCTTTCAGACCTTTTAGTACATCTATTCATGGACTAAGTAAGGTAGGATTTGTTTCCAAAACCGAGAGTCACTTGTTACTTGTCACTAATCCTTATACCACTGCAATGTTTTCCTATAAAGAACACATGAAATATTCAGAAGTCTCACTCCTAAGTCATATACTACCCAGCCCAGATATTCAGCAATGCTATTAAGACATGTCACAATCATTTGGGGAAAGCCACTTGTTAATAGGCCATCTTGATTTTTCATTAATTAATAATGCCTTAATTTAATAATGCCTTAAATAGAGTCCATGGCACACCAAATTTATAGGAAATTCCATTGTATATTAAACAAGCTCTTATTTTCAAGTATTTCTTGAAAAGACTAAATTTGACTTCATCATTCCTTTTTCTTCCAATGGATTTTTGGAAAATGCATAGAATTTTCAATTTCTGCTGAGAATATTGACTTAAAAGGAACTTCTTGTGTATAGGAAATTCTCTGGGACCCCTTATCATAGGGATAAAAATGACCATGTCACAGAAAAGGCCATGCCACAGGAAAGTATACCTGAGATTGGATAATCATATCCCAGAGCCATTTGCAGTTAGGATTTCTTCCAGTTAGGCTTGACCTCTAATAACCTTGCTTTGGACACTAGGGTTATGCATGAAAATGTCCCTAAGATTCTATGAAAACTTATAATATCTCAGAAAAATTGATCTCACGGGAAGGAAAGCAATTAAAAATATAAAAGGTAAGAAAATGAAGATGATTCTCTACTAAATACAGTGGAGTTTTATATAAAGTACCATGGCTTATGTTTTATGCCTTAAGCGTAAAGTTTGTCTTTTCCCTATTTGGCAAGCTTTTCCTGGTTTAATATCTAGTGTTCTCAGGTCCCCCGTTCGCCTTAAAAAAAAATAAAAACATTTAATAAGACCGTCATAAGTTTTAGTCATTCTAAAATAGAAATGACAAAAATTGCTTTAAGTTTTATTATTCCTACACAACATTTACATCATTGAATCTTGGCTATATTAATGAAATAAAACTCCTTAGGAGCTCCTGTAATTTTGCCTTTTTGATGAAGCATCAGTTAGCTTTGCATAAATCTATGTACATTGAGGTCATATTAAAAACACTGGAAATTGGGACTTCCCTGGCAGTCCAGTGGTTAAGACTTCGCCTTCCAATGTGTGGGTTTGATCCCTGGTGGGGGAGCTAAGGTCCTACATGCCTCGCATCCAAAAAACCAAAACAGAAGCAGTATTGTAACAAATTCAATAAAGACTTTAAAAAAATGGTACACATCAAAAAAAATCTTAAAAAAAATAAATAAGAACACTGGAAATTTATGTCTAAGTTTATGGTTAATTAGTCAAATGTTTTGTTTCAATATGAAGGTTTTTTTTCTGAAATTCTATGTGGAAAACACTCTTTGTATTTGTCAGGTTTATGTTGCAATAATACTGTGTAACATCCCCCAAACTCAGTGTGTATTCTTTTTCTGCTCTCACCAAATATTGATACATGCTGCTTTTCCACAATTCTCTGATACTAACTGGGTATCCAACAATTCAATTCAATTAGGACACTAACTTCTGGAGCTACGGCAGACCTCACAGGTTAAGGGCTATGTCCCACGAGACGAGACTGCCCTCACTTCAGATACCAGCCACAAATGGAGTGCCCTGGCTACCCCCACTTTTGCCCAGAAGACTATAAATTTGGGGGTTCCTATAACCACTCCCTCCTTACGTTTGTGAGGCGACTCACAGAAATCAGGAAAGTGCTTTGGTTATGACTACCAGTTTTATTATAAAGAATACAACTCAGGAATAGCCAAATGGAAAAGAGGCATAGGGCAAGGTATGGGGAAGTGTGCCACCCTCCCAGCACATCAGTGTGTTCAGCAACCTGCAAGTTCTCCAAATCTCATTGTTTAATAGTTTTTATGGAGGTTTCATTATGTCATCATGACTGACTAAATCACTGGTCATTGGTAATTGAATTCGATTTCTAGCCTCTCTCCCCTCCCCAGAGGTTGGGGGTGGGGCTGAAAGTTCTAACCCTTTAATCTCATGGTTGGTTTTTCTGGTGACCAGACCCATTCTGAAGCTATTTACGGCTCCCCTATGAATCATACCATTAGCATAAAAAAGCCAGAAAATTCCAAGAGTTTTAGGAGCTTTGTGCCAGAAATTGGGGACAGATCATTTATTTTTTATTATACCACATAGGGCTTACAAAAACAAATATTCTTTTTTATCTCATGGATCTTTCTGCAGGTAAATTGGGTCTCTGCTGAGCTTAGATGGGATCATTTGAGCTTGGTCCTAGTTGTGGTTTGGTTGAGATACACTCTGTGTATTTTCTAATTTTTGACCCTGCAGTTACCCAGTGTATGTTTTGTCATGGTGGATGGTCAAAATACATGAGGGGTGAACAGAAATGTGCAGTGTCTCTTAAGGCTTCATCTTAGAACTGGTACACACTCTCTCCCACCCACATTCAACTGGCCAAAGCAACACACATGGTCAAACTCAAAGTCAATGAGTCAGGGAAATAAATCTGCCCACATGGCATTAGTTGGGGAAAAAGGATGGTAGAAAAGGAATTTGTTTTTTACAATTTATACAATATACTAGAGGCCTACAAACATTTTCTTAAAGGGCTAGATAGTAGAGAGCATCACAAAAGGTATGGCTATGTACTAGGCAGCTTGTGGGCTATTATTTGCTGACCACTGCAATATAACAAAATCTTCCCTGTTGTCACAAGTTTCCCTCCCAAATGCAAATTACTGATGCCCCGAGTCACATTCAGTCAAGGTTCAAGTCCAAGATCTCATGACAGTATCCATCTCAGGACAAAATGTGGCAACTAATGATCCAGAGACTTATGAATTAAAATGGCAAGGCATCTTCTCTAAATAGATATACAATGATGAAAAGAGGCAGGATAACCACAGTTAACATCCCCATTTGGAAAGAAATGAATTGGAGGCATGTAGGAGTTGCCAAAGTCCTACTGAAGGAGTAAATATGTCCTGACTAGGCCCTAGCTTCAATTCCTAAGAGTAAGTTCCTAGTCTATTGTACTCCATGGTTCTTAGATCCACCCTCTGCGATATTTTTTCTTTCATCCTTGGCCACGTCTGAAATGACCATCAGACAATATGACTTTTTAAGAACCTGAACAGCTTTCTCAGCCTGCTTCCTGCCTGTATAAAGTTGGAATCCCAATGTTCTTTTGCACTGCTTATTCTTAAATCCAGGCTGATGTACGTTTGTCAATACAGCTTTCACCCCCCACCCTTTAAAAAAAATCTTTGAGTTTGATTAGTCAGTCCTATCTGCCAAATGTCACATCCATAATTCTTTTGGGGGCGTGTCTCTCTCTCTCCCTCTCTCTAGACTTAATTGCAGGTCCTTTCACCGTATCTTCCTTCAGTGGGATTATATTCTTAATCCCCTTTATAGGAGTATTTTGTCCAGCTGTAATGATCTACTGAGCCTTATCTTAAGTTGTTCAGAGCTCTTAACCAAAAGGGTCACTGCCATATCTATATTTTAACTTTGTTGTGAAGCTGTCTTTAAAATCAAACCCCCAATTTGGATTTTGCCATGAGGCTGTGTCTTAGAATGCCTTTTAAACTCAAAATATCACTTAATTTTATCTTCCCCTGGTGGAGACTTGAGTTTCATTTTTCAACCTTGAAAATTCTAGATTTTCTGAGCATTCTAAATTACCTTTCAATTATTTTTTTCCTGAGCTCCTCTGTTTCTTAAGGCATCTTATCAAATAAAACTAGTATCAATCAGCTCATCCTATCAACAATCTGTCTCAAAATTTCCATGCCCAATGCCACAAGTTCATTAGCAGACAGATTTACCAGATGCTTCCCCCCAAAAGAACATGGGTTGCTATTTTCAGGCTACTTACAACAGTTTCCTCATTCTAAAAACAATGCCACAAATTTAGGTTGATGTTATGGCTGCGTCCCATTCTTACTACCAATTTTTGCATAAGGTGTTGCTTTAATAATGCTGCTTAACAAACATTCCTAAAACTCAGTGGCTTATGATTATAAACATTTGTTTCTTGCTGAATAATATGAAGCCAAGGGAGTTTGTTGTTATATAAATAGGTATAATATATGTATATTATATATATATGTATTTAGTTGCATGGTAAATGTAGCATGTAGTTGCATGGTTAATGATTTGTTTTAGAATGGTTTTGTGTTATGTGAATTTCACCTCAATTTTTAAAAATCCTAAACACCAAAAAGAAAAAAGACATTTGATGTAACCCAACAAGTTCACTCCTACATATTTATCCAAGGGAACTGAAAAAAAAATTTAGTCACAAATACTTGTAAACAAATGTTCATATCAGCTATATTCATTATAGCCCCGAACTGGAAACAACCCAAATGTCCATCAATTTGTGAATATAAAAACAAACTGTTGTATATTCAAACAATGGAAAATTACCCAGCAATAAAAAGAGACAAATAACAACATGGATAGACCTCAGAAACACTGGGTTTTGTGAAAGAAGCCAGATTCAAAAGACTACGTATGGTAGGATTTTTGTTTATATAAAATTCCAGAAAAGGCAAAACTATAATGACAGAAAGCACTTCACTGGTTGACAGAGGCTAAAATAATGGGAAGGAATTGATTGAAAAGGGGAATAAAAGAACTTGGGATAATAGAATTGTTCCATATCTTGACTTTATAGGTGGTTACAACACTATACATTTGTCAAAATTCTTTGAACTTGAAATATTTAAAATTGGTAAATCTTATTATATATAAAGTATACCTCAATAAAGTGGAGTTTTAAAAGAAGGAAAGCAAGTCTACATGCTAGACTTTCTTTGGGTTTTTTTTTTTTTAAATGCCCAACACAAATCTCTTTTTAGATGTGGAATAGTGAAGTTCTTATGGTCATATATATTTCCTAGAACCAAGGGAAATCTTTTACCCTCTTTATCCAGGTGCTAAAGGAGAATATTAAGACAAATATGCCTTCTGTGCCAATGGAAGTTTGAACCAAACAATGTATTCAACCATATGTTCTCATCTCAGCCTGACCATCTGCTGGCTGTGCACTTAAATATATCATCTAGTTCACTGACTTCCATTTGAAGGAAACCTATGAGGTAAAAAACAAACAAACAAACATATCCAATAAAATAATAAGTTAGCTAATAGCTATGTTGAAGAAACCTAAGTACATTGTTTTCTAAGAATGAACTGTGTACCCTGGGACAAATAAATTTATTCAAGATATCAAGGTAACTTTGAGTTTTGAGGAAAATATATTTTTATATCTATAGAAAAGAAATAGAATGGGAGCTGTGTCTCAAAATCTTGACCTAAGACAGTCAAAGGGGCAAATCTATTCTTTTGCTATCCCTAGATTGCCCCTGAAAAGAAATTAGATACAAATTAGAGTTACAGCTATCTTTCCATCGCCACTCTGATACCTGTATTTCTATCCTTCTGAGTACTTTTGTCGTTGAGGTAAGTTGTCCATGTGTGTGTGTTTCTAACAACTGTGTCAAATTCTATTCCTACACTTCCTTGGAGTGACCCATCATTTTTCCTGAGCATTTGGAGAAAAATCTTGATTTTTATATTCTTACTTCTCCAGAGGCAGAATTAATAGTTTAAAAACATACACACTCACAGGTGGTAAACAACTGCTTTTGTTGTTTGCCAACCTACTAAAGGTGTGTTAGCTCCCATTGTTAGATCCCCAAAGTTCGTATCTGTGAGAGTGTGTTAGTTCTTAACTAAAACTGTATCTACAAAGAGATGCATGATAATTCACTCTCCATTCATTCCAAAAACAGTATCACCAGGATAAAGTTTCTGATGTTTGCAAAGGTAAGGGCAAGTCTGCTTTTTGAGAGATTTTCCTAATTTAACCTCTAGCATATTTCATCTCCTTGGCTCCTTGGACTCCTTTCTTTCCCCTGCCATTGGCAAATGGCGCCCTTCAGCCATTATCCTTTTCCCAATCCAGCACTTAGTACATTGTAGCCACTATCAGAAAAGCAGCCTGTCAAAGACTAAATCAGAAAGGATGGACCCTGCTGTTTCCTTCACATCAGACAGAGAATCCCCTGGGGTGACTTTAAGACAGTGTTCACCTGTCATTTCTAGCTCATCTGCAGAATCCACTTGGGGTGCTTTTCACATTGTCAGGTAGTCACATTTCTTTCCTTGTGCCTTTTATTTATGAAAAAAGAAACACTCCACAGAAGGCCAAAGTAGCACTCTTTTTAAAAGAAAATTCAGTGAGGTACAGATAAAAAATGAATAATCTGCTTGCACTGTGCTGCTTTCAAGCAGGCTTAAAACAAAGCATTTTATAAGGCCAAACTGGAATTAGAGTATAACAGACTCAAAATCCCTTTTTACGCCCAGTGGTGAAAATGGACGCATGCTGAGCTAGCTCAAGGTACCTGAGACAGGAGGAGAGCATTTTCAGCACCTCCTTCCACATCCTCTGATTACCTGTTAGGTGCTTTGGTTTCTTGTCATCCAGGGGAACCTCAGATCTAAGACTGCTTGCTAGGCACAAGGTTTGAGGAGGGTATAATCTTAGTCTGAGGGTGAAGATTTAAATTGTATTCCAGAAGTGCACTCAAATCTGCCTAGTTCAACTGAACATAATTCTTAAAGCTTATGATTGCTGAACTTCCTAAGTGCCCACTCTAGCCCTCAGAGTTCCTTCCAGATGAGCTAAGTGCATTCTGCATGCAAATTTCATGATTAGAGATAGGCATTTAATGGAACAATTCAATAGATGTATGATGCATAAAAACAATGGAGGAGAGGAATTACCTTCTGATTACCTGGGATTGTTGAAAGATTGCCAACCTTTTAGCAGGGAAAAGGTTGATAGGGAATACCTCCAAAATGCCAAGAGAATCAGACCTACTAGACTGCCTGACTGGAACAAGCATGCCCTCTCTGCTCCAAATCTTCCCTCCCAGGCCAGGCCCTCTCAACCTAGGCCACCTAAACAGCCTTCCTGCTTTATGGAGATCTCCCATTCCATCCACTCTGCATGCCACTGCAAAATAAAACTTTACATAGTACAACTTTTCATTAAAATGCTCTCATACTTGACTCTTGTCAGATATATGGTTTGCAAATACTTCTCCCTTTCCATAGGTTGCTTTTTCATTTTATTGTTCCTTTTGCTGTGAGGTTTGTTTTCCTGACACATTTGAAATATCTTGAATACTGACAAGATGATGGTTTAGACTTTTTACTCATACCCCTCAAATCATCCAGCATAAGGCTTATGCATAACTAAAAGAAGTAATCGTGGAATGTATAAACAGTAGAGGCCTAAGAGAAATAGGCAGCCCCAAGATGAAGTCTTTTGTCTCAATCTTAGAGAGCACTGGAAATAATCTATATTGAAAGAGAATACAGCCAAAAGGGAAGTGACTCATCTTCTAAGAAACATTCATTCATTCACTCATTGACCAAAGACTTAATGAGCATGTGTAATGAGGTGGAGTCACCCAATACCACAAGAAAATAGATAATAGTCTCATTCCAAGAACAGTAAGAGCTCCTGGCATTTGAAGGTATTCATAAGACACTTTTCCTTTGCCCTTTCAACTTTACACGGATTCTCAGTTAGGAACAAAACTCGTGATTGCAACAGAAATACAACTGCAAAGCTTGGTGTCAATGAGGCAAAAAGCTCTTTGCTCCAAGCAGTTACTGACAGAGGGAGTAGGTGTCTCATTAACTTTGCCAATGGCCCTGTCCAACACTGTCCAGAGTGTGACACAGAAACAGGTAAAGCAGTTAAAGGCAGAGCCATGGAGAACTAGGATGGCTTGAGAGGTGAATTTAGACCAGGCTGGGATGGGTACCTGGACCACACATTCTCCCATCACCCTGGTGTCAGAGCTTCTCCAGCTCCTTAACGTGGGGGACGCTTAGTTAACATGAACCATATTGTGCATAATCTGAAACTTATGGCAAATATTTACATCTAAGTTTCTTGTCAGTAAAGTGTACCTAGATCATCTCATACTGTGCGTTTAATTCTCCAAGTGGCCTTTTGCTGCTCTCCTAAATTTCCAAATTAAAAACCACATATATTGTTAAGGTGGAACACCTGCCTTGGGTGGACACAACTACTATTCTGGCAACTGCCCTGAATGCTACAAGGTCCAAAGGACTTAAAAATTTACAACAGACATCTGTTTTAATCTACTATACAATCATCCGTTCTCACATGCTATGAATACCCAATAAACAACTGGTTGATTAGAATGTCAGGTCTGTTGCTTGAGTGAATCAACAAGTTATTGAACTGGGATTTTCCATCATATACCCCAGGCAAACAAAGCTTTAGGTAGGACTCCACAACTCCTTCTGCACTGGAACAGGGAACAGGCTTGCAGCTAAATCTCCAGCAAGCTTAATATTTTCTGCTGTTTACCCTGGAGTTCAGTCAAACCCATCCACTGTCCCTGTGCAGGAAGCATTATGATCACCAAGGTGATTGATATGCTCCTTTTGCTGTGGCAAGAGCTGTCAGAAGCCAGTTTTCCATGAGCTCTATAAATGTCTTTTTTATGCCCTCCATTGAGCATATGCCTACGAAGTTGAAGTAAACAAGGGTATTTGACAATGTAGATTATGTTGGCAAATACACTCCTCCTACTTTTGAACTAGTCTCCCTATGACAAGGCAAAAGTGCCATCCCGCCTGAATGTTCATTGCCAGTCTCTGAGTTCATGACGCCTTTACAAAAGCAGTTATTAAGCGACTCATTTACTTCACGTTAGCACCTGAACAGTGATAGCAAAACATACAGAGAACTTAAGGAAAAAAAAATCTGTTCTTTGCAATTGATTATGAGCAAAAAGACACGAATGCTTCATAGCTTGCTGTCCACATCTGTGCACAGAACACAGATGCAGCCCCTCAAAGTGGTCCACACAGTGGTCCAGTTTATGAATGGCTGACCCTCCCCAAGCCAGATACATGAGTATAGGATATTATATATGGGGCTCCCTTTTGGATCACTCTGTCAAAAAAAGAAAAACTAACGGAGCAAATTGTCCCTAGAAATCAATGCTTCGATGACTCCTTTGGAAGTGTGGAACAAGATAAGAAGCAAGACCAGCATTCATTCTGGTGAACAGCTTTGTGATCCACTCTGCTGATTTCAAGATGAACTGCCGGGGTTTGTTATGCTACAAAGACATTTCACCAGAGTAACAAAGTCCAAGCACAACACATGTGAAAAGCCAGGTATTGTTCTGACCTTTTAAAGGTCCTCTGGGGATTCCAATACAGAGTCCTTTTCCACCTAGTAAGCTCACAGCACTAGATCAACTGCATGTGGGGTTTAGAAAAAGGAATTCCAATTTCATTTATTTATTTTTTTTCTTACCATTGATTTATTGCTTAAATGTTCTTGGATTAGAAGAATCAACGCTGTGAAAATGACTCTACTACCCAAAGCAATCTACAGATTCAATGCAGTCCCTATCAAACTACCATAGGCATTTTTCACAGAACTAGAACAAAAAATTTCACAATTTGTATGGAAACACAAACAACGCCGAATAGCCAAAGCAATCTTGAGAATGAAAAACGGAGCTGGAGGAATCAGGCTCCCTGACTTCAGACTATACCACAAAGCTACAGTAATCAAGACAGTATGGTACTGGCACAAAATCAGAAAGATAGATCAATGGAACAGGATAGAAAGCCCAGAGATAAACCCATGCACATATGGTCACCTTATGTACAGTGGAGAAAGAACAACCTCTTCAATAAGTGGTGCTGGGAAAACTGGACAGGTACATGTAAAAGAATGAAATTAGAACACTCCCTAACACCATACACTAAAATAAACTCAAAATGGATTAAAGACCTAAACTCTTAGACGAAAACACAGGCAGAACACTGTATGACATAAATCACAGCAAGATCCTTTTTGACCCACCTCCTAGAGAAATGGAAATAAAAACAAAAATAAACAAATGGGACCTAATGAAACTTAAAAGCTTTTGCACAGCAAAGGAAACCATGAACAAGACCAAAAGACAACCCTCAGAATGGGAGAAAATATTTGCAAATGATGCAACTGACAAAGGACTACTGTCCAAAATTTATAAGCAGCTCATGCAGCTTAATAACAAAACAACAAACAACCCCATCCAAAAATGGGTGGAAGACCTAAATAGACATTTCTCCAAAGAAGATATACAGACTGCCAACAAACACATGAAAGAATGCTCAACATCATTAATCATTAGAGAAATGCAAATCAAAACTACAATGAGATACCATCTCACACCAGTCAGAATGGCCATCATCAAAAAATCTACAAACAATAAATGCTGGAGAGGGTGTGGAGAAAAGGGAACCGTCTTGCACTGCTGGTGGGAATGTGAATTGGTACAGCCACTATGGAGAACAGTATGGAGGTTCCTTAAAAAACTACAAATAGAACTACCATATGACCCAGAAATCCCACTACTGGGCATATACCCTGAGAAAACCATAATTCAAAAAGAGTCATGTACCAAAATGTTCATTGCAACTCTATTTACAATAGCCCAGAGATGTAAACAGCCTAAGTGTCCATCAACAGATGAATGGATAAAGAAGATGTGGCACATAAATACAATGGAATATTACTCAGCCATAAAAAGAAACGAAATTGAGCTATTTGTAATGAGGTGGATAGACCTAGAGTCTGTCATACAGAGTGAAGTAAGTCAGAAAGAGAAAGACAAATACCATATGCTAACACATATATATGGAATTAAAGAAAAAAATGTCATGAAGACCCTAGGTGTAAGACAGGAATAAAGACACAGACCTACTAGAGAATGGACTTGAGGATTTGGGGAGGGGGAAAAGTAAGCTGTGACAAAGTGAGAGAGAGAGGCATGGACATATATACACTACCAAATGTAAGGTAGATACCTAGTGGGAAGCAGCCACATAGCACAGGGAGATCAGCTCGGTGCTTTGTGACAGCCTGGAGGGGTGGGATAGGGAGGGTGGGAGGGAGGGAGACACAAGAGGGAAGAGATATGGGAACATATGTATATGTATAACTGATTCACTTTGTTATAAAGCAGAAACTAACACACCATTGTAAAGCAGTTATACTCTAATAAAGATGCAAAAAAATTTAAAAAATAAGAAATATTAAACTAAAGGTGGCATCATATTTCAGTAAAAGAAGCTACTGATTCAAATCTTTTTCTTTGAACCTCTCCCGCCCACAGACTGAGTGTGTATATATATATATATATATATATATATATATATATATATATATACACACACACATATGTACACATGTATGAACATATATAGTACATATATGCATGTAGGTTTACACACACATTTCCAAATATACATTCTTCACACAGGAAGATTCACAGCTCTTTATATCTGATTTCCTTTTGACCAGGCTCTTTGTAAAAAACCATAAACCTGGCAAATGATGGTGACTAGTTTTCACCTGTGATGAGTCTAATGTATTTATGCTTTAATGTAGCCATTTTTATTTTTTGAACCCAAATAAACTAAAAGGAATGCTCTCTGATCATAAATATTGGCTGCATAAACCAAAAATATAGAAAGATACAGAAGAAATACAGATGTAATATTCTCAAAATATAAAAAGTGACAAGTTACTTAAATAATTGTTTCATATATTAAAGAGTATCGGAACTGTATTTGTTTTATTTGTTTACAGAGTACTGAATCATATGCTTTTGCCCCACTAAAAAAAATTGATTGATTCCTAGCCACCAAGTCCCTGGCCCATTTAAGTAGATCCTCCCGCAATATGGCCCCTTGGTGACTCTGATGATGCAAACTAATATCGAGAGATAAGAGACTGAAAATTTACCGTATGTTAGAACATGTGTACAGGGGAGCTCACCTTGGATTGAATGCTGTCAACATGGGGATTCTTCAGCTTAACTGTGTCATTTCAGCCATACCTTAAGCCCTCAGTAATGCTTTCTGTTCTTTGTTTTCTTTTTATGAGAGGGACCCTTCAAATATAAATGTTCGGTAAAACAAATTGCATACCGAGATTCAAATAATTCCTCATTATTGAGGTTCAGGGCATTTTAATAATTCTCTAATGCCATTTGTCATACTTTTAATCTGATTTTTATTTTGAGTAAAGTGTGATTTACATAATCAAATAATACCACAAAACAGCTGTCTGCTGACCTACCCATTCTTACCCCTGATTCTTATTTTCTAAAGGCACATTTTCAGCATTTTCCTCTGAAATTTACCTCCATAATTCTAAATAATGTTCTTACTTCTTTATTTTTTTTTCTGTTTTAGACACTATCTTTCAATTTCCTACTGAGAGAGATAAGGATTTCAGCTTCCTTCCATATCCACCCCAAGATACAACTACACATCACCTAAATATAAATATGTCACAATTTTAAACGAATATCCATAGTTAGTACCTTTCTCGTTTAACTTTTAATTTTCTCTCGTGTTAATAATTGTCCTTTTTTTTCTTGCTTTTCCAAATATCTATCATTAATACATCCCAAGAGTGTAAAACTTTTTTCAGTACTCTAATCAAGAACAGGGAATTGTTTTCTGTATAGGGCCAGAGAGTAAACAGTTTATACTTTGTGGGCCATATGGTCTCTGTTGCAACTACTCAACTCTAAGTTTGTAGCAACGTAAAGGAGTGGGCATGGAGACAGTCCAGTAAAACTTTAAAAAAACAAGCAGGGAGCTGGATTTGCCCTGGGCCATAGTTTGACAATCCCTGGACTTACATCAGGTGATCGGTTCCTTTTGTTCTTTTAAAGATATTCCTCCTAAACATTTTGATCCTCTTGCTTCACTCTGGACTTGATTTTTTCTACATCTGCTGCACAGCCATCATCCTGACATTCCCCTGTACCTCTCTCCTAGGTTAAATTATTTCCTTCCTGAATCCCATGTCTTTCTTGCTTTATACCATCCTTTCAATAGCTTGCCTAGAAAAAGTGCATTGAAGGTAAATTTTTTGATATCACATAGGTTCTTCAAATGACTTTATCCACATACACATCTTTCATACTTTTACTGTGTACAGAATTCTAGATTAGAAATAATTTTCCCCTCAGAATTTTGAAACCTATTTTCATTTTCTTTGAGCTTCTAATTATCATTGAGAAATATGACTTTATTTTGATTCCTGGTCTTTCCCATGTGACTTATTTTATTCTTGCTGGTGGCCTTTCAAATTTTTCTCTTTTTCTTCAATACTGAGAAATTCTGTGATGATGCATCTTGTTGTGTTTTTATTTTCATCAATATTTTAGAGACTCAATGAGTCCTTTCAATACAGAAATGCATATTTATCATTTGTGGGGAATTTCTGAATAAGTTTTTGGATAATTATATCCAATAAGGTTTTCCTTTCTGAAATTCCTGCCAATCAGGACCTTCATAATTCATTTTATCTTTTCACTCCCCTTCTCCCATTTCTGAGCATTTTGTTTCTATTGTTGAGGACAGTTTTTCAACTTTATCTTCTAACTAGCATGGAAGTTACAACAGACGATAGGTAATAGATGAAACTATACAAAAACACACAATAAGGGGACGTAAAGTTTCTTTGATGGCAAAGGATCTGGAAACTTACAGAACCAGTTTGTACAAAGCAGGCAATAACACAGTATGGGTCTGGACAAAGGTATGCTTCCCTGGATCCTTCTTCCCAGGTCCTCTCTACAGGGGAGTACAGCCTTGGATCACACCTATGTCACTAACAAGAATTCCAACAAAAAGCATCTCTGATGTTATAGATTAAATATGTATAGAAGAAATTTTTCTTAATTAAAATTTCTTTCTTTTGAGTTTCTTTGTTCTGTTTATCTGTTTTAGTCTCTCTTCCACTTTAGACCCTTTCCTTAAATGTTTGTTGCTCCTTAGTTGTTCATATGTATGAATGATTCACTAAAAAGCTGATTGGAATAAGACAGACAGTAGTTTGATAATATTTATACAATTCATTTAGCAGCTGTGCAAGCCTAGACAAAAATGCAAACTTTGGTGAGCTATATTTTTCTCATCTATAAACTGGGGATACTAAATCTGTCTTGCATGGTAGTTTTGAATACCTGATGAGATCATGTAAGCTAAAGGCCTATCAAAAGCCAGGCCTTTGAGGAGAAGATGGCGGAAGAGTAGGACACGGAGATCACCTTCCTCCCCACAGATACATCAGAAATACATCTACATGTGGAACTCCGCCTATAGAACACCCGCTGATCGCTGACAGAAGACCTCAGACCTCCCAAAAAGCAAGAAACTCCCCACGTACCTGGGTAGGGCAAAAGAAAAAAGAATAAACAGAGACAAAAGAATAGGGACGGGACCTCCACCAGTGGGACGGAGCTGTGAAGGAAGAAAGGTTTCCACAGACTAGGAAGCCCCTTTGCGGGCGGAGACTGCGGGTGGCAGAGGGGGAAGCTTCGGAGCTGCGGTGGAGAGCACAGCAACAGGGGTGTGGAGAGCAACGCGGAGAGATTCCCGCATGGAGGATGGGTGCCGACCAGTACTCACCAGCCCGATAGGCTTGTCTGCTCACCCGCCGGGGCAGGTGGGGCTGGGAGCTGAGGCTCAGGATTTGGAGGTCGGATCCCAGGGAGAGGACTTGGGTTGACGGCGTGAAAACAGCCTGAAGGGGTGAGTGCGCCACAGTTAGCCAGGAGGGAGTCCGGGAGAAAGTATGGAGCTGCCAAAGAGACAAGAGATTTTTCTTGCCTCTTTGCTTCCTGGTGCGCGAGGAGAGGGGATTAAGAACACTGCTTAAAGGAGCTCCAGAGACGGGCGCGAGCTGCGGCCAAAAGCGCAGACCCCAGAGACGGGCATGAGACGCTAAGGCTACTGCTGTCGCCACCAAGAAGCCTGTGTGCGAGCACAGGTCACTATCCACACCCCCCTTCTGGGGAGCCTGTGCAGCCCGCCACTGCCAGGGTCACGTGATCCAGGGACACCTTCCCCGGGAGAATGCACGGCGCGCCTCAGGATGCTGCAACGTCTCGCTGGCCTCTGCCGCTGGAGTTTCGCTCTGCACTCCGTGCCCCTCCCTCCGCCCAGGCCTGAGTGAGCCAGATCCCACGAAGCAGCTGCTCCTTTAACCCAGTCCTGTCTGAGAGAAGAACAGATGCCCTCAAGAGACCTACATGCAGGGGCGGGTTCAAATCCAAAGCTGAACCTCGGGAGCTGTGCGAACAAAGAAGAGAAAGGGAAATCTCCCCCAGCAGCTTCAGAAATAGTGGATTAGAGCTCCACAATCAAGTTGACGTATCCTGCATCTGTGGAATACCTGAATAGACCAGGAATCGTCCCAAATTGAGGAGGTGGACTTCGGGCGCAAGACAGATTATTTTATCCCCTTTTCCTCTTTTTGTGATTGTGTATGTGTATGCTTCTGTGTGAGATTTTGTCTGTATATCTTTGCTTTCACCAACTGTCCTAGGGTTCTTGTCTGTCCATTTTTTTAATTTTACTTAAAAATTTTTTTTCTTAATAATTATTTTTTATTTTAATAACTTTATTTTATTTTATCTTACTTTATTTTAGTTTATCCTCCTTACTTTCCCTTCCTTCCTCCCTCCCTCCCTCCCTCCCTCCCTCTCTCTCCTTCTGTCTTTCATTTTTTCTCCCTTTTATCTGAGCCGTGTGGAGGACAGTCTCTTGGTGCTGCAGCCAGACTTCAGGGCTCTGCCACTGAGGTGGGAGAGCCAACTTCAGGACACTGGTCAACAAGAGACCTCCCAGCTCCACGTAATATCAAACGGTGAAAATCTCCCAGAGATCTCCATCTCAACACCAGCACCCAGCTTCACTCAACGAACAGCAAGCTACAGTGCTGGACACCCTATGCCAAACAACTAGCAAGACAGGAACAGAGCCCCATCCATTAGCATAGAGGCTGCCTAAAATCATAATAAGGCCACAGACACCCCAAAACACACAACCAGACGTGGACCTGCCCACCAGAAAGACAAGATACAGCCTCATCCACCAGAACACAGGCACTAGTCCCCTCCACCAGGAAACCTACACAACCCACTGAACCAACCTTAGCCACTGGGGACAGACACCAAAAACAACAGGAACTACAAACCTGCAGCCTGCAAAAAGGAGACCCCAAACACAGTAAGATAAGCAAAATGAGAAGACAGAAAAACACACAGCAGATGAAGGAGCAAGGTAAAAACCCACCAGACCTAACAAATGAAGACGAAATAGGCAGTGTACCTGACAAAGAATTCAGAATAAGGATAGTAAAGATGATCCAAAATCTTGGAAATAGAATAGAGAAAATGCAAGAAACATTTAAGAAGGACCTAGAAGAACTAAAGAGGAAACAAGCAATGATGAACAACAAAATAAATGAAATTAAAAATACCCTAGAAGGGATCAATAGCAGAATAACTGAGGCAGAAGAACGGATAAGTGACCTGGAAGATAAAATAGTGGAAATAACTACTGCAGAGCAGAATAAAGAAAAAGAATGAAAGGAACTGAGGACAGTCTCAGAGACCTCTGGGACAACATTAAAAGCACCAACATTCGAATTATAGGGGTCCCAGAAGAAGAAGAGAAAAAGAAAGGGACTGAGAAAATATTTGAAGAGATTATAGTTGAAAACTTCCCTAATATAGGAAAGGAAATAGTTAATCAAGTCCAGGAAGCACAGAGAGTCCCATACAGGATAAATACAAGGAGAAACACACTGAGACACATATTAGTCAAACTATCAAAAATTAAATACAAAGAAAACATATTAAAAGCAGCAAGGGAAAAAAACAAATAACACACAAGGGAATCCTCATAAAGTTAACAGCTGATCTTTCAGCAGAAACTCTGCAAACCAGAAGGGAGTGGCAGGACATCATATTTAAAGTGATGAAGGAGAAAAACCTACAACGAAGATTACTCTACCCAGCAAGGATCTCATTCCGATTTGATGGAGAAATCAAAACCTTTACAGACAAGCAACAGCTGAGAGAGTTCAGCACCACCAAACCAGCATTACAACAACCGCTAAAGGAACTTCTCTAGGCAAGAAGCACAAAAGAAGGAAAAGACCTACAATAACGAACCCAAAACAATTAAGAAAATGGGAATAGGAACATACATATCGATACTTACCTTAAATGTAAATGGACTAAATGCTCCCACCAAAAGAAACAGATTGGCTGAATGGATACAAAAACAAGACCCATATATATGCTGTCTACAAGAGACCCACTTCAGACCTAGGGACACATACAGACTGAAAGTGAGGGGATGGAAAAAGATATTCCATGCAAATGGAAATGAGAAGAAAGCTGGAGTAGCAATTCTCATATCAGACAAAATAGCCTTTAAAATAAAGACTATTACAAGAGACAAAGAAGGACACTACATAATGATCAAGGGATAGATCCAAGAAGAAGATATAACAATTGTAAATGCCCCCAACATAGGAGCACCTCAATACATAAGGCAAATACTAACAGCCATAAAAGGAGAAATCGACAGTAACACAATCATGGTAGGGGACTTTAACACCCCACTTTCACCAATGGACAGATCATCCAAAATGAAAATAAATAAGGAAAGCTTTAAATGATACATTAAACAAGACGGACTTAATTGATATTTATAGGACATTCCATCCAAAAACAACAGAATACACATTTTTCTCAAGTGCTCATGGAACATTCTCCAGGATAGACCATATCTTGGGTCACAAATCTAGCCTGGGTAAATTTAAGAAAATTGAAATCATATCAAGTATATTTTCCAACCACAATGCTATGAGACTAGATATCAATTACAGGAAAAGATCTGTAAAAAATACAAGCACATGGAGGCTAAACAATACACTACTTAATAACGAAGTGATCACTGAAGAAATCAAAGAGGAAATAAAAAAAACCTAGAAACAAATGACAATGGGGACACGACGATCCAAAACCTATGGGATGCAGCAAAAGCTGTTCTAACAGGGAAGTTGATAGCAATACAATCCTACCTTAAGAAACAGGAAACATCTCAAATAAACAAGCTAACCTTGCACCTAAAGCAATTAGAGAAAAAAGAACAAGAAACCCCCAAAGTTAGCAGAAGGAAAGAAATCATAAAGATCAGATCAGAAATAAATGAAAAAGAAATGAAGGAAACAACAGCAATGATCAATAAAACTAAAAGCTGGTTCTTTGAGAAGATAAACAAAATTGATAAACCATTAACCAGACTCATCAAGAAAAAAAGGGAGAAGACACAAATCAATAGAATTAGAAATGAAAAAGGAGAAGTAACAACTCACACTGCAGTAATACAAAGGATCATGAGAGATTACTACAAGCAACTCTATGCCAATAAAATGGAAGAAATGCCAAAACCCGGAAGAAATGGACAAATTCCTAGAAATGCACAACCTGCCAAAACTGAACCAGGAAGAAATAGAAAATATGAACAGACCAATCACAAGCACTGAAATTGAAACTGTGATTAAAAATCTTCCAAGAAACAAAAGCCCAGGACCAGATGGCTTCACAGGCGAATTCTTTTTAAATAAATTTATTTATTTATTTATTTATGGCTGAATTGGCTCTTCATTGCTGTGTGCAGGTTTTCATCACAGTGGCTTCTGTTGTTGCAGAGCATGGGCTCTAGGCACATGGGCTTCAGTAGCTGTGGCTCGAAGGCTCTAGGGCACAGGCTCAGTAGTTGTGGCGCACGGGTTAGTTGCTCCACGGCACGTGGGATCTTCCCAGACCAGGGCTTGAACCCGTGTCTCCTGCACTGGCAGGCGGATTCCTAACCACTGCGCAACCAGGGAAGTCCTTCACAGGCGAATTCTACTAAACATTTAGAGAAGAGTTAACACCTATCCTTCTCAAACTCTTACAAAATATAGCAGAGGGAGGAATACTTGCAAACTCATTCTATGAGGCCACCATCACCCTGATACCAAAACCAAACAAAGATGTCACAAAGAAAGAAAACTACAGGCCAATATCACTGATGAACACAGATGCAAAAATCCTCAACAAAATACTAGCAAACAGAATCCAACAGCACATTAAAAGGATCATACTCCATGATTAAGTGGGGTTTATTCTAGGAATGCAAAAATTCTTCAATATACACTAATCAATTAACGTGATAAAACATATTAACAAATTGCAGGACAAAAACCATATGATCATCTCAATAGATGCAGAGAAAGCTTTTGACAAAATTCAACACCCATTTATGATAAAAACCCTGCAGAAAGTAGGCATAGAGGAAACTTTCCTCAACATAATAAAGGCCATATATGACAAACCCACAGCCAACATCATCTTCAATGGTGAAAAACTGAAACCATTTCCACTAACATCAGGAAAAGACAAGGTTGCCCAGTCTCACCACTCTTATTCAACATAGTTTTGGAAGTTTTGGCCATAGCAATCAGAGAAGAAAAAGAAAGAAAAGGAATCCAAATCAGAAAAGAAGAAGTAAAGGTGTCAGTGTTTGCAGATGATGTGACACTATACATAGAGAATCCTAAAGATGCTACCAGAAAACTACAAGAGCTAATCAATGAATTTGGTAAAGTAGCAGGATACAAAATTAATGCACAGAAATCTCTGGCATTCTTACACACTAGTGATGAAAAATCTGAAAGTGATATTAAGAAAACACTCCCATTTACCACTGCAACAAAAAGAATAAAATATCTAGGAATAAATCTACCTAAGGAGACAAAAGACCTGTATGCAGAAAATTATAAGACACTGATGAAAGAAATTAAAGATGATACAAATAGATGGAGAGATATACCATGTTCTTGGGCTGGAAGAATCAACATTGTGAAAATGACTCTACTACCCAAAGCAATCTACAGATTCAATGCAATCCCTATCAAACTACCATAGGCATTTTTCACAGAACTAGAACAAAAAATTTCACAATTTGTATGGAAACACAAACGACGCCGAATAGCCAAAGCAATCTTGAGAATGAAAAACGGAGCTGGAGGAATCAGGCTCCCTGACTTCAGACTACACTACAAAGCTACAGTAATCAAGACAGTATGGTACTGGCACAAAAACAGAAATACAGATCAATGGAATAGGATAGAAAACCCAGAGATAAACCCACACACATATGGTCACCTTATTTTTTATAAAGGAGGCAAGAATATACAATGGAGAAAAGACAGCCTCTTCAATAAGTGGTTCTGGGAAAACTGGACAGCTACATGTAAAAGTATGAAATTAGAACACTCCCTAACCCCATACACAAAAATAAACTCAAAATGGATTAAAGACCTAAATGTAAGGCCAGACACTATCAAACTCTTAGAGGAAAACATAGGCAGAACACTCCATGACATAAATCACAGCAATGTCCTTTTTGACCCACCTCCTAGAGAAATGGAAATAAAAACAAAAATAAACAAATGGGACCTAATGAAACTTCAAAGCTTTTGCACAGCAAAGGAAACCATAAACAAGACGAAAAGACAACCCTCAGAATGGGAGAAAATATTTGCAAATGAAGCAACTGACAAAGGATTAATCTCCAAAATTTACAAGCAGCTCATGCAGCTCAATAACAAAAAAACAAACAACCCAATCCAAAAATGGGTGGAAGACCTAAATAGACATTTCTCCAAAGAAGATATACAGATTGCCAACAAACACATGAAAGAATGCTCAACATCATTAATCATTAGAGAAATGCAAATCAAAACTACAATGAGATATCATCTCACACCAGTCAGAATGGCCATCATCAAAAAATCTACAAACAATAAATGCTGGAGAGGGTGTGGAGAAAAGGGAACACTCGTGCACTGTTGGTGTGAATGTAAACTGATACAGCCACTATGGAGAACAGTATGGAGGTTCCTTAAAAAACTACAAATAGAACTACCATATGACCCAGCAATCCCACTACTAGGCATATACCCTGAGAAAACCATAATTCAAAAAGAGTCATGTACCACAGTGTTCATTGCAGCTCTATTTACAATAGCCCGGATATGGAAGCAACCTAAGTGTCCATCGATAGATGAATGGATAAAGAAGACGTGGCACATACATACAATGGAATATTACTCAGCCATAAAGAGAAACGAAATTGAGTTATTTGTAGTGAGGTTGACGGACCTAGAGTCTGTCATACAGAGTGAAGTAAGTCAGAAAGAGAAAAACAAATACCGTATGCTAACACATATATATGGAATCTAAGGGGAAAAAAAAAGGTTATGAAGAACCTAGGGGTAAGATGGGAATAAAGACACAGACTTACTAGAGCATGGACTTGAGGATATGGGGAGGGGGAAGGTAAGCTGTGAGAAAGTGAGAGAGTGGCATGGACATATATACACTGCCAAACATAAAATAGATAGCTAGTGGGAAGTAGCCGCATAGCACAGGGAGATCAGCTAGGTGGTTTGTGACCACCTAGAGAGGTGGGATAGAGAGGGTGGGAGGGAGGGAGACGCAAGAGAGAAGAGATTTGGGAACGTATGTATATGTATAACTGATTCACTTTGTTATAAAGCAGAAACTAACACACTATTGTAAAGCAGTTATACGCCAATAAAGATGTTAAAAAAAAAAAAAAGCCAGGCCTTTGAAATTTGTAATGGGCCCTTAAAATTGGCAATTCCTTTTCCTGCTTATTAGCATAAGGAAAGGAAATTATATCATTTATTATCAGTATAATGTACCAGATGAACATTAGGCTTAAGAATAAGATAAACTGGAAGATCCTTTGGAAACAATTTTATCATTTCATTTGTTCATTGATTATAAAATATTAGTAACATGGTTTCGAAATGGAATGAAACACAAAAATTGCAGCAAATTATCAACGTTGACTATATTATCATGCTAAATGATTAGTTTAAGAAACGAATTAGTAAGTGGCCACTTAGTGTGGGTTTTTTGGGGGTTTTTTTTGCGGTACGCAGGCCTCTCACTGTTGTGGCCTCTCCCGTTGTGGAGCACAGGCCCCAGACACGCAGGCTCAGCGGCCATGGCCCACGGGCCCAGCCACTCCACGGTATGTGGGATCCTCTCGGACCGGGGCACGAACCCGTGTCCCCTGAATCGGCAGGCAGGCTCTCAACCACTGAGCCACCAGGGAAGCCCTAGCGTGGGTTTTTTTAAGAGTTGGTTTTCTTGAAGTATGAACTAGAATAATATTAAAATAGCCATATATACACTTTCCTCTAACTATGCTTGTATTGAAAACAAAATGTGCCATCTATGCAACCTATTTGCCTAATGTTATGTGGGTACTAAAACTAGGGCTCTGTGGAGCCTTCAAATTTACACCCTCAGGCTTCCCTGATGGCGCAGTGGTTGAGAGTCCGCCTGCCAATGCAGGGCATGGGTTCGTGCCCCGGTCCGGGAAGATCCCACATGCCACAGAGCGGCTGGGCCCGTGAGCCATGGCCGCTGAGCCTGCGCGTCCGGAGCCTGTGCTCTGCAACGGGAGAGGGCACAACAGTGAGAGGCCCGTGTACCGCCAAAAAAAAAACAAAAACAAAAACAAATTTACACCCTCTATGATTCTAGGATATTTAAAATGATCAATCCTTGTGTCATATCAGCCAAAGTAAGAAGCTGTAGGAAAGGTATGTGCAAAAGCAGTATGTCAGGAGAGAGAATCTCAGTAGCTTGTATTTGCTTATGAAAGCTAGCTTAGGGGCTTGCCTGGTGGCGAAGTGGTTGAGAATCTGCCCGCTAATGCAGGGGACACGGGTTCGAGCCCTGGTCTGGGAGGATCCCACATGCCATGGAGCAACTAGGCCTGTGAGCCACAACTACTGAGCCTGCGCGTCTGGAGCCTGTGCTCCGCAACAACAGAGGCCGCGACAGTGAGAGGCCTGCGCACCGCGATGAAGAGTGGCCCCCGCTTGCCACAACTAGAGAAAGCCCTTGCACAGAAACGAAGACCCAACACAGCAAAAATCAATAAATTAATTAATAAACTCCTACCCCCAACATCTTCTTTAAAAAAAGCTAGCTTATTAGCAAGGGTATTTTCCACTTTCAGCTTTTTCCCCTTGATGTGATTTACCATTGAAAAAATTGACTCCTACGGTCTCTGACCTATTTTAGAGCTGTCTTATCTCAGGAGGCATCTCTTTACTGACTCTAAGAATAAAGCTGAGAGATGGGCATTGAAATTCTGCCATATGGTGCAACATATGTACAGTTGATATACATGCCTTGAATGGGTAGCAACATAGACACGCTTTATATACAGTGTATCATCACACATAAAGCTTTCAAAAGAAGTCCAGAATATGTGTGTGTATGCATATAATTATAGGAATACATATACATAAATGTGCATATATATGCATATATAGATTCTCAGATATGTGAGTATACAACCAGGAATTGCTTTCATGGGGGACTTAAAATATTGGGAGATGGCCTGCCTTGTCAACTCTACAAGCATAATTTTGAATTAATTCATTTATTTATTTGTTAAAAAATTTATTGACCTATTATGTGCCACATTGTACACAGTGTTGAATGCATCACTGGCGCTGCAAAGGAGATGATGTTTTGTAATAAAGAGAATGTGTCACCTTCTGTAGAAGATTTTTTTGAAGAAATGGCTGAACAATATTTCCCAAATTCTCAGTAAGAGTCTTCTTTGGCAAACGTTAGTTCCATGGTTAAGGATTATTTATGGGGAAAAAAAAAGTACCTCTTTGTTTACACCTTTGTATGTAACTGTGAAGAAGATGAGAAAACTCCTACTAATTTAGTCATGACTTCAAGTCATACCTTTCCAAGAACTCTCTGTGCTCAATTAAACATTACAGGTTTCCCCTGCTTTCCAAAAGTGGAGTGTTCTTATGAATCCTTTTGTTAGAGAAAACGGTATAAAGCGAAGAATCGATTATCTTAGGACCCATCTTGTTAACAGATGCATAAAGTAAATTGAGATAAAGCACAGATGCTCACAGACACAGTTCAAAGCTATGGTGGCTTGAGGCTGAGATGCTGAGTGTAGTTCCCAGGGGAGGAGCTCCGGGTGCTCACTACTGCTGTAACGACTAGCTGCAAAACAAATGCTGAATGCTATTTTCAGCTTTTGCCTTTTTCCATAAAAGTGAAAATCCTCTTTGGATATCTTTTGGTAAGCAAAACAGGTACTAATGTAGGTCTTCAGTAAACGCAAAGTGGCGTAAAGCGAACTTTCAGAAAGGAGTTGGTACCTGTAAACAGTTACACAGACGTATGTCAAAATAACTACTAAGAGATGATGAAAATGAAGAGGGGACACTGTTCTTAGAACTGACAGGACCTTTGGAGTGTCCTCAACACCTTCAGAACAATCTTGTCTGTCTCTGACATAACAGGAACTTGCACACAACCACTTAGCTATTTGTTTTCCTCTTACCTACTCTTTCCATCTACCTAGCACTTCTTATGAGCATTGATGCACTTTCCCACCTATTTATTTTCTTCTGTTTTTTTCTTGTTTGATAATTCCTCTGTTTTATGATACTAAATATCCATTTTTGTGTAGCACCTAAAAATCTTAATATAAAGGTACTCTACAATACAACCAACTAATGCATAAAATCTTGGGGAATGGTGGGAGAAGAAAGACATCAATATGAAGGCAACAAATTCAGATTTTGAAAAAAAGGGCCATTGAATCCAAATACTCTTAGAAGTCTGAATATTACCCTAATCATTAAATCTGCTGGAAACAATTGCACTATTCACAGGTCACTGTGATGGGGCACCTGTAAAACCCTTCTATACTCTAGAAGTTTCTGTTCATGAGATGTACTCTCCCCCTTAAATATTGAGACAAAGACTTGTACATAAGACATGACACCATAAAACTCCTAGAAGATACCATAGGCAAAACATTCTCTGACATAGATCATACCAATGTTTTCTTAGGTCAGTCTCCCAAGGCAATAGAAATAAAAAAAACAAAAACAAACGGGACCTAATCAAACTTACAAGCTTTTGCACAGCAAAGGAAACCATAAAAAACTAACAAACAAAAACCTGAAAAGACAACCTATGGAATGGGAGAAAATATTTGCAAATGATGCGACAGAGAAGGGCTTAATCTCGAAAATATACAGAAAGCTCATACAACTAAACAACAACCAAAAAACAACCCAATTGAAAAATGGGCAGAAGACATTAATAGACATTTATTAATAGACATTTCTCCAAAGAAATCATACAGATGCCCACCATCACTAATTATCAGGGAAATGCAAATCAAAACTACAATGAGGTACTACCACACACCGGTCAGAATGGCCATCATTAAAAAGTCTATAAATAACAGATTCTGGAGAGGGTGTGGAGAAAAGGGAACCCTCCTATACTGTTGGTGGGAATGTAAGTTGGTACAGCCACTATGTAAAACAGTATGGTAGTTCCTCAGAAAACTAAAAATAGAACTACCCTATGAGCCAGCAATCCCACTCCTGGGCATATACCTGGACAAAACTATGATTCGAAAAGATACATGCACCCCTATGTTCATAGCAGCACTATTCACAATAGCCAAAGCATGGAAACAACCTAAATGTCCATTGACAGATGAATAGATAAAGAAGATGTGGTACATACATACAATGGAATACTACTCAGCCATAAAAAAGAACAAAATAATGCCATTTGCAGCAACACGGATGCAACTTGAGATTATCGTATTAAGTGAAGTAAGTCAAAAAGACAAATACCATATGATATCACTTATATGTGGAATCTAAAATGTGGCACAAATGAACCTATCTACAAAACAGAAACAGACTCACAGACATAGAGAACAGACTTGAGGTTGCTAAGGGGAAGAGCAGGGAGGAAGAGGGATGAACTGGGAGTTTGGGGTTAGTAGATGCAAACTATAACATTTAGAACGGATAAACAACAAGGTCCTACTGTATAGCACAGGGAAGCATATCCAATCTCTTGGGATTAGAAAAGAATAAAAGAATAATGGAAACAATATTAAAAAAAGGATGTATATATGTATATAACTGAGTCACTTTGCTGTACAGCAGAAATTAACACAACATTGTAAATCAACCAACTATACTTCAACAAAAAATTAAAATTACTTCACTTAGGATGATAACGTCTAGTTCCATCCATGTTGTAATATACCAGTACATTTTAATATAGCAAACTTTTTACATTAGAGAAAAACTTTCAAGTGTATTACATTTTCAAAGAGTAAAGTCAAGTCCAACTTTTCATATGATTTTAAGTGCTGTCTTTGCTTCTCTTTGACCACAACAAAATACTTATGCTTAAATTGTTATTCCTTGTTACTCATGATGTGTGTGCGCTATGTTTCTCCCAGTGTGTTTGTTTAGAGCAGGTACTTAATACACATGAATTTAACCAGTCTTCTTCCATCATTAGGCCATGCAAGTGGAATCTCAAGTCTCTCCAACAACCCCTGATCTTCATTACTTCAGTTAGAGTCATCATTGCCAAGAGTTACACTAGAAGCCATAGACACACCACTAAAGACCACTTCTGTGTTGTTCCTCCAGTCCAAGAACATGGTAGAATTGTCATGTAAACCAAGTTATCTGTCAAAATGTCTTCCAAATCACTGAAACCAACAGCTTTGACTTTTTTGGGAATCTGTGTCAGTCAAAGGTAGGTATGTGGTTAAGACTTTTCTCAAACAGCATTTGACATCTCTCCAGGCGGGACAACAGTATGTGACAACAGCAGCAGTAGTGGAATAATAGCTACAATTATGGAGAAAAACTTTATGCTTGGCAATGCGTTCTATAGACACAATCTGATTTTATTTGCATGGTGACTTGTGAGGGAGATGGTATTATTATTATTACACTAATGAGAAAATAACCCCAGGGAACTAAAGAAATGTGTGCAAATGCTACAACTAGTAAGCGGAAGAGTTGGGATTTGAAACCAGATTTACATCATTCGAATTCTATGTTGTTAGACAAAAGGATATATTGCCTTTTCCTGGTTCTTCTTGCTGACTCCTTCATTTCTGTGAAGATCCTAAACGTTCTCCAAAAGAAAACCAAAGTCTTGGATTCTCTTTTTACTCTTTCCTTTCTCCTCACCACAGACAATTTGTTGCCAATTTTTTTGCTGATTCTACCTTTAAATATTTGGTACAGCTGTCTCTCGTTTTCTATTTTTTTTTTTTTAAGGCCACTACCCTATTGAGATCTGCCTTCCTTTCAATAGCACTTTAACCCTTGTTTCCACTTTCAGCCGTCAAATTCTCCATCATCCCATCTCAGCGTTCCTCAGCCTCAGCACCACTGACACATGGGGCCACACAGTTCTTTGTTATAGGAGGAACTGTAGGACTTTTTGCAGCATCCTGGACTCTACCCACCAGATTCTACTCCCTCTTGCCATTCAGTTGTGACAACCAAAAGTATCTGCAGACCTTGACAAATGTCCCTGGGGGGTAAAATCACCCGCAGTTAAGAACCACTGATCCATCCTAATCACCATTAATAGTTAAGCACTCATGCTTTGATAGTGCTCCTCCCTGGCTCAGCATGTTTCAGGACAAATGTTCCAAATTTATCTTTCTTATCTCATCTCTGGGTGCATCCCTCGCTCCAGCAAAATTATCCCGATCATTGTTACTTAAATATATCCTGTATTCTTGCTCTTGCCTACCCTATTTCTTCCACCTTAAGGCACACTCTTTTCAGTTTCTCCTCCTGAAACTCCATCTATCCTCCAAGGTCTATCTCAAAAGCCGCCACCCCTAGGGACTTCTGTGATACTCTCAGCCAGGAATGATGGCTCCCTTTTCTATGTTGCTTCCGTTAGGGGTTTGTCTCTTAGGATACTAAACTGATAGCAACACTCTTTGAATTGTAGCAACCTGTACCTATCTTCTTCCCTACTACACTGCTAGCTCCTCAGGAATGGCAGTCATACTTCAGTTATAGTTTATAACTCTAACAGTGTCTGATAACTATTAAGAGTACAATAAATATTTTTGAATTAAATGCTACTTGAAAAAGAGCTCCTAATGCTTACACTGAGAACATACACTCAATGTCAGGAAACTTCCTTTAGTCTTGCCCACAGAGCAGAGAGAAATGTACTAAGTACTAAGCTGCCAACGCAGACAGTGTCCACTTGCAGGAGTTCCTAGACTCCAGGTAAACTGGCATGTATGCCCCCAAATGTGCTAGTGGGATCACCAAGCTGTGTAAGAGACAAGAACAGTTACCATGTCAGTGCTGAAGGTGACAAAGTGGCCCAGGCATGCTGGGAGTGCTAGGAGGATGGGTGTGGCAGGAAGCAGGTGGGAGTCCTAAGCAAGGGAGCTCTAGTCTAGAAAGCTGCCGATCATGCAAGGAAGTGAAATGTGGCCTATGTCTGTGGCGGCTGATTACTGGCCAAGACAGTCCTTGGGTCCAGATTCTGTTTCCCAAAGCCAAAGGTGTGGGCTAATGGAAATTTCTCTGGTTTGACATAAATCCCAATTGTTAAAGTCTCATAAAAATCCACGCTCCAAAATGATGGAACACGTAAGCAGTCATTCCTTACATCTTCCAGGCCTATGGTATAAATACTGTGAACAGGTAGAGGGACAGAGGAACTTTGGAAACGTCTCTAAGATCATTACAGACACTTGAGTAGGTACTACTTTAAGGGCTGTTATATATATAGCTAGTACACAAGGTACATGCTACCAGTCAGATGGGACTTACGCTGTACTGACAACTGGTAAACTTGTGAAACCAATGCCCTGTCAGAGTTTAAATAGAAAAGTGACATTTTACAATGTGCCGCACATTGGCTATAACCCAACCCAAAACACATCCAGTATTTCATTCCAGAAGGTCTCCATGAGCAGTAACACACATTTAATGCGCTTCCCATCAAACCTGCCCTGAATGTGACTGTTGGCACAACATGCCCTGCCCCAGCCCTACTGGGAACTCCAGCCTCCTCTCAGGACTGCATATTTGCAGCTGTCCTGAACAGATTTCACATTGACTGCAGGTTTCAGTTCTTATAAGATTGAAAACTGCCTTATTGGTGGCGAGGTGGAGGGGGAAAGCAGATCTAATTCAGGATTCTTGCATCTGAAATCATATTCTGAATGAACGTAATGCATACCAATAACTGCCAAACAGAATATTGTTTCTCTGAGACAAGCTTCCAAGAAGAGACTGTTGCTTATCTTCATTCTTGTCATATACTCCTCCTTCAGCCCCCTTTCTTTTCCACCCCCCGTGTTCATTTGTGACAGTTGCATTTCCTTTAAAGCACGTTTTCTCATCCATATTGTCTGTTACTAGAGCTCTTTTATTTGGGATTTTTCACACATCCTTCACATCTTCTTTGCAGCTCCAGTCAATAAGCGCTAAGACCTAAATGTGCCTTTGCACTTCATGGCTATTCTCTTATCACATGCATTTTCTGTTGCCTCAAGGAAGACCTGTACAATTTTTGTTATTGAAATCTGAATTTTTTCCCTCCCAAGCAGATGGAGGATGTGTAAATGTGTCTAAATGTGTCTATTTTTTTTCTTCGTACAAAGCCCTGGGAGTCAGACTATTTCTCAGGCACCTGTTAAAACCAAGAGGGGAGAAAAGCAGCAATAATTCCACAACCCAGAGAAAACTGCAAGAGCACGCTACCAAGCCTCCCTTGAGACAGAGACTTTCGTTGGGCTGGGAGAATCAGTCTCCCCATCTTTGGCAAGACAGTGTCATTCCCAAGTCATCCATGGATGGAATTACATTATTCTATCATATACTGACTGAAAGATGTGAAGCTTTTATTGTTGCTATTTGTCAGGGCCTCTTGCCAGGAGATGTGTGGGAAATATGCTGCATGGGGAGCCCCAACTTACCCATCTGCTACACCCACAATCTCCTTCATAAATTGACTTGGTGGATATTAAATACATTTCCCAGACAAATAAGACTATCTTGGGTGGTTAGGTTCCCAGGAGAGACCACTGAGGCCAAATTAACCCTCAATAGAATGCTCCTCCAGTTTTATTTTGTTTTTTTGTGCATTTATTTATTTAATACACCATGCCAATCTTTGTTCACATGACACACACATACACAGACAATTCAAACACGTCTTGCTATTTTATACTTCAAAGGCTTCAGTCATCCTATTCTCATTGATATGAATATCCTTCCCTTCTCTATTCGTGTAACTCTTATAAATCACTTCTGACTGAAACTTTTCTGACTCTTTCCTAGCCCACTGATCTACCAGTTGAGTTAGGTGGGTTTTCTGGGCTCCCATCGTAATCTAGGCATATGCAGTGCCATACTGCAACGCTTATAACATTGGACTAAAATACTATGCTTAGCCTTTTCTTTCTTTTACTAGACTTCAGTTCCTTGAGGGCTTGGTCACCATTGTGCCCAAGAAGTAGTAGTTGTTCAATATGTTTTCATAAACAGCAACTTAATTAGCAGTCACACAAGTTCTGTCTCCAGGAATCCCCATCCAGCATGCTATCTCCCTGTCTTCCTGCACAACACAAACAGTGAGGCTCTCTTAGATACTCAAATTCACTTCGAGAAGACCCTGAGTCATTATCGGCAAAGAAGTCTTTGAGCTGTCTAGCTAGATTCGGGAAATCCAGTGTCATGTGAGATGGGAGGTAGAGGGGACTATGTGGGAAATCTAGAGGCAGCAGAAGTATGTGTTCCAGCAGAAAAAGTGGTGATCCTAGATATCCTAAAATGGACACAGGGGTCTCTACAGAGGCTACTCAGGGGACAGTTGGCATCGTACACATGTTAACTCCTACAGGTAAGTCAGGTCCTGTAGTTGCACTGCTCTTCACGGAATGGCAAGAATTCCATAGGTTTTGCTTTAACTCAGAAGATTTACTGACATTTATTCACCCACTCAATGTTTTTCTAATCCAACAGATAAAGATTTTCCATGTACCATCTATTGCATGAAGTTTTCCCTTATCACGACAATCTCTTCTTCCTCGGGTATTTCATAGCTCTTAGTGGACTTAGTGCCAGTTTATCAGTGTTTCTCCAGGTTCCCATGGTACTTTTGCTGCCACTCCCTGATAGCATTTAACTGCTACTCCCTCACAGCACTGAAAGAGAGCATGCAGTCATAGAATCTCGCCATTGGACAGAATCTTTGAGCACATCGAGTTCATCTCTCTTATTACACACCTAAGGAAACCAACATCCAAGAGAGTTAACATGTCTTGCTCAAGTGCTCACAATTAGTTAGAAGGAGAGCAGGGATGAGGAATCTATACAACCTAATTTCAAGTTGATTTTTCTTACTGGTACATTAATAAATTCTGTCTTGTCATACTTAAATTCTGTCTTGTCATACTTATGTTGATACATGCTTTATCTTCTCTTTGAAGACTTGATGTCTGCCTGATTTATCTTTGTATGAGTTCAAATCCAGACAGGAAAGAGACAGACCATTAAAACTGGGTAATTTATATTGAACTTTAGGGGCTATTTGCAAAACTGTGGGCAGGGTTCATGTTTTCCTTAACCAACAGAAGACAGTACAGCACTCTAGGACTGGGAACTACAGGGAGCCATTACTTCCCTGGGCGTGAAGGGCAGGGTACCAAGCATTTACTAAACCCTGAAGAGGGTGGCTCTGTGAGTAAAGCTACCCATCTAGGATAATCCAGCAAGGAGGGAGCCAAGAGAATAACTACTACAACTTCATTCTTTACCTACCCTCCATCTCATGCCAGTATCTCCCACTGGCCAAACCTAATGAGAAATGAGAAGGCAAGAGATCCTGGGCGGATGTAATCTGTGTGGGTCCACCACCCTGAGCTGAGAGCAAGTGGAGAAGAGTGAATAGTGGATCTTGAGAGAAATGGGAGACACCAAAAGAAATGCTTAGTACCCTGCCTTGTACAGAGTAGAGGCTCAGGAAATATTTTTTTTAAGTAACCAATGCTCTTGATGACAAAAAGATTCGTATCTTTATTTTATATTTCAAGTGTGAAGTCCTGACTTTCTAACTCAACGATAAATTTGTTGAGGGTTTCCTCACATTGTACAGGGTAATGCTCTCTCTACCCAGAGTAAGCATTAAATAAGTATTTGGTGAAGGAAAGATTAAGTAGCCCACATAAACGAAAAGTAAAATCATTTTTCCTGGACAATAATAAGGCAGCCTCTTCACAAACATGTATGACAGCCAGGTTCAGTTAGTGGAACAGATTCAACATTTCCATACACTGTCAAAGATGAAACTCTCCTGTTACTTAACAGCCTTCATGAATTTTCCTGCAAGTAATTTCCCCCAACCATGGTTTCTAGATTCTCTTCATTTACATTAGAAGTTTGAGGAGCGGAGGAGACTATATGCTCTTTACAACATTTACTGCCTGATTAGACTGAGACACTTTTAAATCACAACACTGTTTACTGTACAACTGGTTCTGTTCTTCAATTCCACTAGGTATTAAATACTACTAGGGTGTATAGTGTGACTACCACACATATACACACTGGGGTTATTGCTTGGGTAACAGCTTCTTTAGAAGCGTCATATCTATAGCAAGAACCTACTGAAAATCCTATGAAAATGTGGGTAAGTGTTAAGTAAATATTAGTTTTCTCTGGGAGAATAGATATTCATAGAGGATTCAGAGCTTCCTTGAGCATAACTTTATGCTTTAGAGAGTTTTTTAATTCTTATAAAATATTATCCACCTAATTCCACTTTTCCTCCCATTAAGCACACTGCCAAGAGTTGGTCACTATGACAAATGACCAAGGCAGTTCATGGTCACAAAGTTTTCCAGCAGCTTAAGAAGGACAGAGGAGTCAGGCTCAAGGTTGGTTCACGGCTCAGCTGTGGGATAGTTCTTGTGGGATGGGATGCAAAGGCCCCTTTTGAGTTCATGGTATCTTTCTTTATTAGCAAAGTAGTAAAGAAGAGAGAAGATGTCAGAGGATGAAAGTACACCTGTAGTCAACTCCTTGGTGATTATTAGAGGCAAAAGTGAGGGGGTGTGCATGCCCATCTCACTAGAAGAGGACTTCCCTAGCCATCACATTGATGTGTGAGGCTTCCTAAGACCTTCTGTCCTGATCCCTTGTTCTGCAAAAAATATGACTCTCACTGACGCCAGTGGGATTTATCCATGCCTCTTCAAGAATAAAATCCAACCCCTATGTACTAAGAGTCACGAAAACTATAAAGGAATGAATTTTGTCTTCCTATGCTCATTCATGCATCCATGTCCTTACCCTTCTCTCTCTTCCATGTGGACACCTCCTCTCAGGAAGGCTAACCTGAGCCGAGGCATAAATGAATGAACAAGATATATTATGTGTTCCTGCCTAGGGCAGGAAAAGGACCAATGTACTTATGAGAGAGACAGGATGCTATTCAATAGGAGGAAAGGCTTCTAAGAATGGAGCAAGAGGACTCAGCTTTATATCTTTTGTTCACTGGCTGATGCTTGGCTGTTTCTTTCAGGATTTTTCAGGAAAAGAAAAACCACTGTAGGTATTTTGAACAGTAATAAATTTAATACAGGGAATCAGAAGTTTATCCCACCATTGGGATGGCTGATGAGCTAAGGTCAGGGCAGCCTCTGCTGGCTTGAGGAGTCTAGAAGTACCAGAAATTCAGGGAAGCTGCTACTAAAAATCTCAGCTGCTTGGGGCACAAAAATGGATGATGCTCAAGAGAATGCTGGTGAAACCAGTGTCCCTTTCCATCTGCGAGTGCCCATGCACTTTCTGCCATAGAAGAAAATGCTTTCTTCTTCTCCCCTCCTGCCTTCCAAATCTCACAGAAATGCATCTCAATGGGAAAATCTAAACAGAATAAAGAGAGTGGGTTTGTTACTGACAGATAAGACAATATCTGACATACTGGCAGGGTAAAGGGACTAAAAATCTATTCACTAAATTAATGAATGAATAAATGGTAGGATGCAGAGATGGATGGATGGATGGATGGATGAATGGATGGATATGGATGGATATGGATAAATGGATGGATGGATGGATGGATATTTTCTCACAGAATAGGTCACTACTACCCAGAGATTGATATAATGAAGTCCAGTGTCAGGCAAAGATTAGACTAGGAGACTGGTAAGACCCCTTTTATACTCTTAGGTTTGTGGGTCTCATGCTTGAATTGAATGCACTTACCAGGCCAGAGCTCTCTTTTGCTTTGCTCATGGGATTGAGTCTCTACTTTTAGAATTTTAGATATTTTCTAATCTGCGGTGATAAGTTTTACAGATGTACTATGGGAGTCTTCCAGAATCTCCAAACCTTGTCATGAAGGCTGTTGCCTCCTTTCACCTGCTAGTGAAGAATGCTCGGGTAATAAAGCAGGGCACATGCACGTGTGTGTGTGCGTGTTCTCTCTCTCTCGTACACATACACACCCTTCTCCATTTATACTTTGTTCAGATATTAGTCCTAATTTAGAAAGTTTAATAAGAAATAGTCATCACATTAGACACAATTTTACCTTTGTTAGATGTAATTATCCACCACAGTTAATAAATCTCTGGATAAATTATACTGGAAAAGAGCAGGGTCTCAGCTGCTAGAGACCTGAGTCTAAATAGCAATCATTACAATGATTTCCTGAATGATAAACACATAGACCTTCAGTTTCTTAATTTGAAAATTGAGCATTCTGAAATGTATGATCTCTGATGCTGCTTAAAGTTCTTAAGAGTTATGGTTTTAGAATTTAATTGTTGCCTGTATCAAAAATGTGACTATTAGTCATAAGTTACATCGTGACCTTGCTTGAATGTTGTTTGCATGACCTCCTAATTCTTTCCTGACCACTCATTCTACCATGTCGGGATTTTGTGGTTGAAGTATAACCTAAGGTAGCTAAAGCTTCCTTCAGCAATTTTCTTGGCCTCTAAAGATTTCTTGAAAGAAAAAATGTGTTGTTTTGTTGCTAAAGAGACCTTATTGAAAGCTCACAAATTTCTATCTTCACCCCTCCTCTCATCACTGGGCTTGGGGTGACATTAGGTATTATTAGAAAGGTATTAACATGATGTTTGGCCAGAGATCAACAGGATATGAATACTGCCTTGGCTCAGGGTTTCTCCTGTCGAAAAATTCCCTTAGAGAAATATATGCACAAAGGAGCTAGGGCACAAAGAAGCTAAATCAAAGTAACGATTCATTATCTGGGGGGCTTTAACCCCAGACACCAGTGAGTTGGACCATGTGGAAAGCTCCTCTTACTTCAGTTAAATAGGCCAAACAACCTTGAAAGCAAAGCACTTCTGAAGAATTGCTACATCGATTCCATCCCTAATGCATTAACTCTAGTGTCAGCTCTTACCACTATGTTAAAAGGGTGATCCAAAATTTACCTGCCAAAGCCTGAGAAGCTAGAACTAGAGGGAGAAAAGAAGAGGAAGAGAAAGTCTGCTCCTAATGCCTGGTGTCAAGTTGATCTAGAATGTAAACAGGGCAGCAGTGCTAGTGCTGGGAGCCATGTGGGAGGACAAGGAAGGAGAGAAAAGGATGGCTGAGACTGCTCCCCACCCACCCCCACCACTAACTTCTGGGAAGGAAAGGAGAGACACCCTGCCTGTATGCGCTGAACTTTAGTCACTTTGAGTTCCAATTCTAGAATACTGCAGCACAAGGCTGGCTACATATTTTTCAGGGCCCAGTGCAAAATGAAAATGTAGAGCCCCAGCCAGAGGTGGGAAAGTCAACATCTCCTTTCCACAGGTGTGTTCCTCCAATCCATGGCAGACAGGCAACTCCCAAGGGCTTGCAGTCTCCACACAGGACCCAGTGGTTACCTGCATTCCTGGGTGAAGAGTAGCAGGGTCGGGGGAGGTTGGGCAGGGCCTGGGAAGTCAGAGGGCAGGGAGCAGAGAGCAGACGACACATCCCAGGGAGGCACGAGGAGGCTTGAGGAGGGGCTGGTATGAGCCAAGGCTCTAAGCCCTGAGCACGTGCTCCACTGCCTCACCAGACTTCACTTACACAACATAAATTCAAAGATAAAATTATTGAGAATTTCAAGACAGCAGTGGCAGAACATTAAAACCCAAGTGTGGGGTCGTTATAAGAGAGGGGCGCCACGTGACTACACTAACTGCTTGCCCATGAAGCTGACCTTGCTGCAGCCCAAAAAACCTTCCCATCCAGGTTAATGCTCCTTCCCTCCCAAGAGCTGTAAAGTGTCTGGCAGGGCAGGGACAAGTGGATAGTTGTGGGATAGCCCACAAGTAGGATGGGCTGCTAAGATCCAAACAGGAAAATTCCGCTAGCCTGGCATTCTTACCCACTTCCCCCAGTATATGGTTCTAGGCAACTAATGACTTTCCTGCAAAGACTTCCTTTGATTCTCTTTAGCAAGTCCCATCTACCCAAAGGAGGTTCTGCAGTGCAATAAAAGGAGCATGAGCTTTGGAGCCACGGAGACCTGGGTTCAAATCTGACCCTGGTTCAACTGGGTACAAACTATTGGACCTCTTTGAGCCTCAGCTTCCTCAAATGTCGAATGCAGATACTAAGATCTTCCATAGAGTGTATACAATAAAGTGTCTGACAGAGTTCAGTAGTGTGGTGTCTGCTTTGGGTGGCAGCAATCTCCATCAGCAGGAATTGTGCATACAGACTTTCAGCATCATTTCCTATAGCTGTTGTCTCCTGTCAAGAGCCTACACCCATCCAAAAATGGCTCTCCAGGCCTTTTAGCAGCTACATCATCAGCTGTACCTAGCCATGCCCAGCATCTTTCTTGCCTGTGCCTTCTGGAGTGCCCTGGTACCTCCTGCTTCCCTGGAGAGCTCTAGGCAGATGGAAAAGTTAAGGTTCTTGTCCTTATCAGCCCTCTGGTTCCCACTGAGCCCTGCAAGAGCAGCGACAAGGTGGCATCACCCTTCAAGGAACTGGTGAGAGGGCCCCAGAGTAGCATTAAGAGAGAAGGAAAGGTCTGTCCCACAATGGTGCCACACGTCTCCTTAGCCTCATAGGGTTAAGTTTCGGGCAGGACGTGGGTCTCCTGAGTCTCATAGCTGAGGAGAATTTCCAGTCTCCATCAGGACCTTCTCCCAGAGGATGGATGCCACCTGTGCCCTTCTGACGGTATCTGAACTTTGTACTTTCGGCAACTGGGGATTTGACAAAAGTCCCAAATCCCTCTTTGTGCAAAGCTCCCAAGGACTCAGGAACACCTATGCAAATAGGACTCCCAGAACAGTCTCTGTTACCCTGTTCTTTCCCAAGATAGATTTGCAAACTCAGTTTTAATAGTGCCTCTGGGCTATATTCCTGTGTGTGTTTATATATATATATATATATATAAAATCTTTCTCTGTTTATCTCATCTTTACAGTCAGATTTCAAACCCCTGGGGGACTGCTCTGGTAGTCAGCCTTCGGTGGGTGTCCTTGCCTTGTAAGAGCTCAGTGAATGCTCGCTGATCTAGTTTATACGGGTCAACGCTGTGAAGTGTTCCTGATCTGAGTGACAGGCTTACTTCAGTCACACTCTTTGTGTTTAAAAGAGGGTACACCACTATGGATTTGCTACTGGGCATCTGGACCTGGGCCTTTTATACCACAGCATCTCCAACTTTAATGTGTACAGGAATCATCTGAAGATCCTGTTAAAATGTAGATTCTGACCCAGTAATTCTAGGGTGGAGCCTGAGATCCTGCTTTTCTAATGGGCTCCTTAGTGCTGCCTATGCAGGTCGTCTGAGGACCACAATTAGAAAGGATGTTGACAAGGCTCATTTTGCAGAAGAAAGAAGAGGGGCGCTAGGAGGTGCAGAGCACAAGGGAGAGGCCTTGCTTCTTACTCTTCGGCTCCCAACCTGCTTGCTGAGCTGCATGGTCCTTTAGATAAAGTTTCTGGTCCCTTTCTCTCCTCACTTCTTAACTCAGGCTCTGTTTTCTTTGGATCTCCAGACCTTACTTTGGAGCCGGAGACTCAGGGCCAAAAGTCGACATTTTCATAAGAGTCCCGCCGGAGCGCCACTGAGTTCAGAGCAAGGTTAAATTTGCTCTGGCTGGGCTGCTGACAATCACTTTTGGGTGCCCAAACTCCCAGACTTAAAGATGGAAATATAATACCTCTCTGAGGAAGCATTTTTACTGAGTCCATGAACAAGAGACCATGCCGTTTGCTGCGTCTAATTTCAGCTCTACTCCATCCATGTGGCATGGCTGCAAGGCAGCAGGGCTCATGGCCCAGTGATATGGGAAACATGGCAGGAGTTAGAAAAAAATTGGAACTTGTGTAAAAGTGGAAAGCTATTTAAAGCAGCATAAATGGCTACCCTAAGCCTGTCCTTCTTTTGATATTATCTAGGATTTTTAAATTATGAGACTGTTTAAGAAAGAAACATAGTCTGGAGTCTCCCTCTCTCTTTTCTTTCTCCACCACTGCTAAAAACTACACTTATTTACTAAAGATAGTTGGCCCAGAAAAATCAGGAGGGTATATGTCTGCTCGGTTCTAAAGTTTCATTGCAAAGAAGCAACATAGATAGTAATGCAGTTGATGTTACCTAACAAGAGGACAGAATTGAAGATATTTCCCTAGGATTGTTTTAATAAAATCTTGGAACATTATTCTTTTAGTTGCTGGAGGAAATTTTCTCCCCTATCAGGAGCAACAATTATTGGCCCTGAATGTTTAATAGAGTCTGTGGAGATTTTACCTCCAAGGAGCCCCAGGAAAGAGCACCTTTTAAAAAAGTGCAGCCGTAGCAGTTTGCAAAGATGCAATGATTCAATACTAAATTAAAAAGAGTCATTCCGAATGTTCTATGCATATAAACTTAGATGTAAGAAATATTAGTGCTTTATTATTCCACCATTTAACTCAGGGATTTTAATCCCAATCCATGGTACAGCCCAATTTGAGTAAGTAGGATATAGCAAAGTGATAAGGAAAGTTAGATTTATTCACTAATATTTAAAAATATAACCTCCTCCTATCACACATACGATGTGATGTCTGATTCTTATATTCCCAAACACTTAAGATTATTTGCCTTGTCTCTCTTTTTAGCTCCTTTACCAGCTGAATTTCACCAATATAACCACAGGAGAGAGCTTCCATTTCTGCATGGAACAAATCTTTAAATAAATAAATAAATGAATAAAGGGAGGACATGCATTTTCACAGGACCATAATAGGTACTTGGGGGTTCATACATCTTGTCTAGTTCAGACCCTCTGTTTGAGTTGTAGTCTTTTTTCCACAATAATTTCTAACCAACGTACACTTTACTGGAACAGAAAAAAATTTACGTTGGCTAGACAACCACAAAAAGAATTTTATGGTGTTTTTGCTACCTGTGAGTAAATAAATATGCTTTTGGCATTCCTGGATATCTGATCTGCTAAGTGAGCCAAAACAACCATTTGTCCTGCTTTTTTTTTTTTTATGGTTTATATAAATTCTAGAAACCTATTACGGCACTCAAGGGTGAGTGCCTCTGTGATTTAAGCTGCAGGAGATATTACTGTGTAGCAAAAAGTGTAGCAAATGAGATGTCAGGAGACAGAGCTCCTCTCCTGATCTACCACTTATAAGTGGTGTGACCCTAGGCAAGTCACTTTGCCTTTCTCAATTGCAGTTTTCTTAGCTGCAAAGAAAGAAATTTCATTCACTTATTCAACAAATATGTATTGAGCTTCCATTGCATCAAGCACATTCATGTTCCGGGGACACTTTAGGGAACAGAAAAAGCGTGGGCCCTGCTCCAGGTTGGTCTAAATTCTAGATTCTAGAACCTACAGTCTAGGTAATCTATAAAGTTTTTCCCAGAACTGAGACTCAGTGTTTCATTATTTCCAGAGCTTGTCAGGTGAGAACTTGAAGTGGCAGCAATTAAGATGGAGAAATTTCAGGCTTCTTTACTAGTTTTATGTTTCTGTTGCTTTTCTCTTGCTTTTGCGATTGACAGCACAGGAATGTCTATACACAGATATAAGTGGGAAACCGAAAGGCAGTGTAAGTTTTCTTTTTTATACCTCAGATGATCCATTTCCACCTAGTCCTCTCTACATCCTGACCTACCAACACAGGGCTCATAAGACCATTGAGACCATTGCTATTCTTAAGCCTCGCCTCTTCTAAACTTACTGGTTAAGGATTGCTGTTCAGCACTTGTAAAAGAGGGGCTAACTATTTCAAGATGAGATCAAGGAGACTTAGAAGAAGTTCCAGTATCACAAGAAGTCTTCTTTCATCCAGACTGCCATATTTCTCCTCTGTACCATTCAGCATAACAAAATAAACTTGGTTTTGCAGCTAAAACTTGTACCAACAAGCTCTGGGAAGTAAGAGATCCCATTCAATTTAATCCATTAATTATTTTTTGCCTATTTATATGCCAGGCACTATGCTCAGGGCTCATATGCAAAAAAAGAAATTGACCAGAAGTCCCTCCTCTTATAAATTTTCTGACTGGTGGTGGAAAGATGTGGAAGAAGTCTGAATATAATCTGACATCTGAAAGTAGAAAAGTGCGAAAGGTGCTATGGGAAAAGAAAAATCAAAGTAATTCACCCTAAGAGAGTCAGAGAATGTACGACAGTTGAAGTTTACTTTTGAACTGGATGCCTGAGTCATGTCCCCAATGGCTAATGGAACATCAGTCCAGGGCCTGGACTTGACTGACCACCCTGAGGCAAAATCCCAGGAAGAACCAGAGATCAGTGTGAGTCCAAAGCTCATTTGCCCATTGCCACTGGCTCACATAAACCCCTCTGAACACTATACCCAGGCACCATCTTAGAAAGTACAGGAAGGGGAGCAGTAATCTGAAAGACTAAATTTACTCCAAAGAGACTGAAGAAAATAAAAGATACAATTTCAACAGAAGAGAAACTGAAATACATTAATTGTCAAGGTGAAGTACTCCAGCATCTCTGCTACCAGGTGAGGGGAGAGTTTACGAGGAAGAAAGAACCGATTATAGAAAATAAAGAAGCCAAATGTTCTCTATATATCTGAATCACCTTCATTTCATTTTAAAACCTGTTATATCTCCTGCCATATCTCAAAGGTACCTAAAACTCAACATGCCCAAAACAGAAATCATGGCAATTTCCCGTCTTCAAACCTGGACCTTTTACATTATTTTCTATGGCACTACCATCCACCCAAATCTAAAATCCAAAACCTATGAGTCACTTTGCCTTTTATATTAAACCCATTCCCTAATGACACTGAGTTTATTTACTAAATATATCCATTTTATCTCTCTCTCTCTAGTACCACTATATTTTCTCTTCTCTTTCTCTCTGGCATGTCTCCCTCTTTTCCATTCTCCAGCCAGAGGCAGCACTGAAAATGCAAATGCAATCAGATCACCAACCACCACCATGTAACCCCCTCCCATTTGTTTTAGAATAAAGTTTAAAACTGTAATGAGGTTTAGAAAGCCTTTCATGGCTTGTCTCCTGGTTCTTTGTCCACTACTACCTACTTTCTCTGTGTACTCAAACTTCCTTCACTCTCCCTCTGGGTTCTGTTCCCTCACACTAAATTTTGTGTCCCACTGTGGAATTTCTTCCCACTCTATCCCTTTTCCCCTGGTTAATTCTTATCCTTCCTTGAGATCCCAGCTTCCTCAAAGATACCTCTGGATCCCCAGGTCAGGTCAGATCCCCTGCTATATGCACTCACACTATGAATACGGTGAAACTTCTTTTCCAGCTCTTGTTTTCATATGTAATAATACCTCTCCCACCCCAGGGGATTGGCGGGGCCATGTCTGACTTCGGTATCCCAGACCCAGGGCTGGCACTCAATAAATAGACAAATAATGAATAGAACTACTCTCTTTCTAGTGGATGGACTTTTCCTGAGGTTGTCTCTTCAACCTTTATGATACAAAATTGGTTTTGGAAAATCCTAGCTAGATTTTTTTCCCTCTTCAATTTATTGGTTAAGGTAAATAGGGACCACAGCAGGAAACAGGAAAATAACGAAGAGACTATTGTCTATTCCCATAAATTCTAGAGGGTATCTTTGAAAAATCTGTTGTTTCCTTGTTAATAACTAGATTATAAAAGATACAAGATTGAAAGGAATTTATGTCTGTCTACAAAATTGTGAAGGAGGCTGATTAAGGCTGAAATTACTGTAGAAGAGTTTCAAATCTAACTCCTCCATAGTGAGGGAAATACTCCCTCCTTCTTGCGACCTTATTTTAATTGCTTCCTTCTAAAGTTGAAGTAATTTTTTCTCGTATTACCCAGCTCTCATACTAAGCACTGACATGAGTATAATACTCATTCTAACCTTGGTGAGTAATGTTCAGGCAATTATTTCCAGTTCTAAATGCTAAGTTTTAGGTTGGCACAGAAGAATTGTACGGTTGGGTAATTCCAGTATAACCAGTAATGAGAACTTACATTCTGTTTTGACCAGACCTGATTTATATTTGTACAAACGAATTATATCCCTAACTTTTGTTTTTAAGTTGGTATACTCTCGCAGGCATATAATCATTGGAGGCTTGAGTCCTTGTCTCATCCACAAAGGACCTAATTTCAAGTGATGGGAAGCAATAGCAGCATTATTCCAACCACACACACACACACACACACACACACACACACACACACACACCTATTTACTTTATTTCTATACAAAAATATGTTCCATGCTTCAGCAGTGGATACCAAGCTGGGGGGAATCTTGTATCTCATTGAGGTTAGCTGTTCCAGCCACAAAGATTACAGGAGATAAGCAAGGAAACTATTCCTGGCTCTAGTCTTTGCAACTCACCACCTCCAATGAACTCCACTGCAGAGTACATTCTCTAGGTGCTCTGGATTAAAACCATATAGGAAGAAGCAGAGACAGAAGCCCCAGGCCAAACTTGCCCCAAGGCCCCAAGGCTCCCGACTGAATGCTTATGTATAGAAATGTCTGTGCCCTGAATTCAGAGATAGGCAAGCCCATGCACAAACCACATTCTCTCAAAAGGTCAGAGTTAATTTTCTTAAAATCAGTTTCATAATTTCCAGTGTCATGTGATGTGAACTGGATATGTGAACATGATATCCAGAGAACACTAGCAGTAACAGCTTGTAATGGCCATTGAACATTCGTTCCCTCATAATAAGCTCACCTCCCCTCAGTTCTTTCAGACAGTAAAGTAGAAATATCAAAGTATCTTGCTATACCCCCCAAAAGTTTTGTAATTATGACTAAGTTTAAGTCAGCTTGCTTTAACAAAGCCATAGATGAAAGATGACATGCAAAGACTGAGAATCACTTACTTGGGCAGCTTCACAGAAGGAAGACTTCAAAGTTATGCTAATAAGATAAAAGCCTTCTTATGAGCTAATTTTATAGACATAGAGCACTTCGATGTTGAATCACTCCACTCTCAGGCTACATACTTGGGGCTACATATATTTGTTTCTACATCAGCACCTCTTTTACACCTCTTTTATACTAAAGAGTTTGTCCTGGCTACCAATCAAAGCTACTTTGCCAGAAAAAAAGTGAAAAATGAAAAAAAGGAACAACTGAGGAAGACCTCACCAAATGGAGGTGTGCAACGGGAGAAGTGTCTCCCTAACCACAACCAAGAAATATTGGAAGACAGTTAGAAAGGAAGCAAGAACTAGAGAATGTGAGGCTAGATTGACATTGTTAAAGAAAACCTGTTTCCAGATGGTATCAAGAAAATTTTAAATATCATAAGAAAAAAAAAAAAACCTGCTCTCCAATATGCATTTCAGACCACATGTTTAATTGGATGAAAATAGAAACTTGCATCCTTTTTGAATAGTGATTCTGTTAAGCTTGGTCCAGGTCTATGGTACAGAACTGGGTGTTGGGAGACTCCACGGACCCTAGAGTGGAATCTGGACAAGAGGAATTCCTCTGGAATATACTGAATAGTTATAAGATCATTCTGGATTTAATTCTCAACTCTTAACTTCTTTGAGGAATTCTGACACTATAAATTTCTGAGGGTGAAAACATAGCCCTGTTGAAAAGGTAGCATATGGGGAAAGAATTTTACTATGTTTTCTTCAAATATGAAAGTGCTTCTTCAGCTGCAACATTCTGGACTCTTAAAATTTTAGTTGATTCTTGTAATGTCATGAAAAAGGAAACTGCAACAGATTGAAGCAAGACATGTTTTAGCCTTATTTGAGGCCTAAAAGATCAAGGTATTCTAAAAAGAAGTTTGGACCAATTCCAAAAGTGCAAAAGAGAGGGGAACAAAAGAGGAAAATGATTTTAAAGTGTATTTAGGGTCTATATGTCTATATACATGCTCTTGTCTGTATTTTTTGCTTTTCAAGGGATGGTTTATGAAGTCTTAGCTGGTTCTGATTGTTGCTCTGAGGCTGTAAAGACAGTTTTAACTGTCTCACTCTGGGTAGGAGTTGGCATGGATAGGGAGGAATTGAGACAGGAGCACAATAGGAAGTGAAGGTAAAGTGAAAAGAAGAACTACAACAGTTCATAACCTGCTTTGGGTTCAACCTACATCTCAATTTAAAGCTCACCTCAAACAGAAAAGATTTACTAAACACACAAAATCATTCAGTGAAAGAAAAATGCACATGAGATTCATTTGTTACCTACACTCTCCTACCTTTGAGTCTGGATATAGAGTAAAACATTTTGGGAATAGGATGCAATCATTTAATCTCTCGCATGATATCTGCTCTCAAGGAAGTTGCATTCTGGTATGCAGACAGCCAGGAAAGAGACAAAATTCTATACAGTATATGATGATAGTGGTGATGGTGATGGTGATGATAAGGTTAAAGCTGTGTATAAGATACCCTGGAACACAGGAAAGGAATCCTCTACATCACCTGGGAAAGGCAGGGAAAACTTCACAAAGCAGGTGTCCTTTGAATTGTATTCAGAAAGAAGGGTAGGTGTTTTCCAGTTGACCAAGGTAAAGAGAGAGTCATTCCAGGCAGAAGGTATAGCACAAGAACATACAGGGAGGCCTATGAAGTTTAGGGCATTCAGAGAATTATAAATTGTTAGATACAGGAGGCTGAGGAAAGGGAATGATAGGAGATGCAGTTAAACAGATGGATGGAGCCCAGATTATTAAAATGATGTATGGAATTTAGGTTTTATCCTATAGGTGATATGAAGACTTGGAAAGTTCTTAAGAGAATGACATGTCCACATTTTCAGCTATGGAACACATTTTAGCAATGAGTCTGTCAGAGTCAATAGTTCTCCCATCATATTAATCAGCGAGTATAAGATTTCTCAGTAGCCTTTGAACTTGCCTTCAATATGTCAAGTGTTCAAGATTTTCTCAGAAGTTTCTGAATGTAACTATATGAATTCCTGACCTCTAATTCTTGCCCTCTAGAAAATGTCTAGCCCCAGTCTCCTTGGTTATGTAAATGTAAGTAGATATCCAAGTAACACATTGATCTCCAGAGGAACAGAAAATTAACCACTGAAAAAACTTAGTTTTTATTCTACCTGTTGGTAAAGAGGGGCCATTTATGGGATCTTTCATTTTCTGACTCCATTATTAGGAGTAGTCAGGATAGCATTAGTAATAGGAATTCTAGTTCTAGGTCTCATTTAATGAGGAAGGAGAGGCGAAGAGTCAAGATGGTTAAATAGGAGTATGTGGAGTTCGCCTCTCCCAACAAGTACATCAAGATACATCTACAGATAGAACAATTCTCACAGAGCACCTGTTGAACACTAGCAGAGTACCTCAGACACCTAAAAGGACAATAAAAATCCCCATGCAACTAGGGAGGACAAAAGAAAGAAAAAAAAAAGAAAAGAGGAAATGGTCCAGGACCTGCACCCTTTGGTGGGGAGCTGAAGGAGAGAAGAGATTCCCATATTCACGGAAGTCCCTTCACCAGTGGGGAGATCAGCTGCAACAGAGAGGGAACTTCAGGGGATCAGAGGAGAGTGCAGTAACCGATCTGTGGCAGGCAGGACAGCGTAAGACCTACACAGACGGTCTGTGTCACAGCTCTGCTTACCCCAGCCTGAGTTGGGCATCTCCTGGTGCAGAGAGGGGCTGGGTTCTGGAATGTGGCATTTGGAGAGCAGACCCAGAGAGCGGACAGATGTTGGCTGTGAAGAGACTGCCTGAAGGGACAGGAATAAGGAGCTCCACAACTGGGAAAGTTTGTGGAAGAAGCCCAGGCCACCACAGAAGCAGGGTGCCATTGTTGAGGGGTCTGCAAGGGGTGTGGCAGCCAATGCAGCCCCCTTCCCCATGTGCTGACTCCTACCTCCGTGGGTACTAGGAGGGGTGCCTGCCTGAGCAGGCTTGCCCACCTCTCCCACCAAAGCCTCCTCTGGTCGTGCTGGCCCTAGTGGGCCCCATGCACCATCACCACCAAAGCCTCTTCTGGCTGTGCCAACACTGGTGGGCCCACGGGACATGCCCACCTCTGCACCCACCTGCCTGGGAGGGCACACGTGCTCCAGGGCAGCCTCGGGAGCAGACGCTGGTGGGAGCACATGCAGAGATGGAACTGAAACCACAGCTGAGCCCCAGGGGCCGTGCAACCAAGGAAGAAGAGCTGAAATCTCTCTGCGTGACTATGGGAACTGTGGATTCACACCCTCAACTGCTGGCTTTGTAAACTCAGTGCCTGCAGAATGTCTGAATGAACAAATGCTCCCGCAGCTGAGACAGTCTAGCTTTAGTAGCTGTGGATTTCTGTGGGCATGCACGAGTGGGGATTGGACCAGATCAGAATCTGAGTTGCTTCCATAGCTCCCACAGTGGGTTCAGGTACACGATTACTGCAGTCCTGAGACCTGACTTCAGTGGATCTGCATCGGTGGCCTGGTAATAACAACGCCTGAGGGCTTCCCTGGTGGTTCAGTGGTTGAGAGTCCACCTGCCGATGCAGCGGACACGGGTTCATGCCCTGGTCCGGGAGGATCCCACATGCTGCGGAGCAGCTGGGCCCGTGAGCCATGGCCGCTGAGCCTGCATGTCTGGAGCCTGTGCTCCGTGACGGGAGAGGCCACAACAGTGAGAGGCCCGTGTACCGCAAAAACAAACAAACAAACAAATAAAAAAACAATGCATGAGAGACACCAGGGCTAACTGCTGGCATATCCATGGTTGAGATGGAGCAGAGGGCAGTTCAAACAAAAGTGTAATTTGTGAGCCAGCACAACAGGTGAAAAGAGACACAACAGGGTATACTCACAGATAAACAGCTCCAGAGGAGGAAAACTCAGTGGCCTCTCTCGCAGGACTGGGAGCACTCCAATCCTGCCTACCTCATACCAAGGACCATAAATACGGCTCAGAAACAGTTCTGGGGGCCTCTACCTCAACTGTTAGGGAGCAGACCCTGACCCTGACAGGGCAGTAACAATCACAGAAAAAAGGGGAGGCCCCGCTCAATATTCAGGGCAGGCTCAGGTCACCACAACATCAGTCACACCTCCAATCAAGGAGCTAATAGCCAGCATACACTGAGGAAAGATATGGCAGACATCCATAAAAAAACAGCCCTCACACCAAAAAATATTAAACACACAGAGACTACACAGGGATGTTCCCACATAAAAATAGCCCTCCAAGACAGTCTGAGGGTCAGGCATTGTGAGGAAGAACCCCCAGAGCATTTGCTTTGAAGGCCAGTGGGGTCTGAGTGCAGGAGATCCAAAGGGCTGAGAGAAACAGAGGCTCCACTCTTGGAAGGCACACACAAGACCTCACATGCATTGGGACCCAGCCCAAAGCAATACCTCCATAGGAACTGGGGCTAGACCTAACTAGGGGCCTGAGAGGCTCTCCAGGGGAGGCAGGGGTTGGTTGTAGCTCACTGGGGACAAAGACAATGGTGGTGGAGGCCCCAGAGAACACTGATCAGCATGAGTTCTTCCAGAGGTCCCTATTTCAGCACCAAGACCTGGCTACACTCCATAGCCTATAGGTTCAAAAGCTGGAATGCCTCAGGTCAAACAAACAGCAAGACAGAAACACAGCCCCACCCAAAAGCAGACAAGCTACCTGAAGGCATACTAAGCTCACAGCTACCTCAAAACACACCACTTGATGTGGCCCTTCCCATCAAAGGGACAAGACCCAGCTCCGTCCACCAGACGGCAGGCACCAGTCACTCCCATGAAGACTGCACAAGTCCCTGGACCAACCTCACCCAACAGGGGGCAGGCACCAGAAGCAAAAGGAACTATGATCCTGAGGCCTATGGAAAGGAGACCACAAACACAGAAAGTCAGACAAAATGAGATGACAAATAAATATGTTGCAAAAGAAGGAACAACATAAAAAACCCACAAGAATAACTAAATGAAGAGGAGAGAGGCAAACTACCTGAAAAAGAATTCAGAGTAATGATAGTAAAGATGATCCAAAATCTCAGGAAAAGAATAGAGGCATGGATCAAGAAGATAAACGAAATGTTTAAACAGGAGCTAGAAGATTTAAGAACAAACAGATGGACAATACAATAACTGAAGTGAAAAATACACTAGAAGGAATCAAGAGCAGAAAAACTGAAGCAGAGGAAAAAATAAGTGAGTTGGAAGACAGAGTGGTGGAAATCACTGCCACAGAACATAATAAAGAATGAAAAGAAACAAGGACAGTGTCAGAGACCTCTGGGACTACATTAAATGCACCAACATTCGCAGTATAGGGATACCAGAAGGAGAAGAGAAAAAGAAAGGGCCTGAGAAAATATTTGAAGATATTATAGCTGAAAACTTCCCTAACATAAGAAAGAAAAAACTCACTCAAGTACAGGAAGCACAGAGAATCCCATACAGGATGAACCCAAGGAGGAACATAGCAAGACACATTAATCAAACTGACAAAATTAAAGACTAAGAAAAACTATTAAAAACAACAAGGCAAACTCAACAAATAATATGCAAGGGAATCCCCAAAAGGTTAAGAGCTGATTTTTCAGCAGAAACTCTACAGGCCAGAAGGGAGTGGCAAGATATATTTAAAGTGATGAAAGGGAAAAACCTACAACCAAGAATACTCTACCCAGCAAGGCTCTCATTCAGATTCGACAGAGAAATCAAAAGCTTTACGAAAAACAAAAGCTGAGAAAATTCAGTACCACCAAACCAGCTTTACAACAAATGCTAAAAGAACTTCTCTAGGCAAGAAAGAGACCAGCAACTTAAAACAACCTTGTACACATATAGACTGCTATATCAAAACCTCATGGGAACAGCAAACCAAAAAACCACAGTAGATAAACACACAAAAAAGAAAAAGCAACCCAAACACAACACAAAAGAGAGTTATCAAATCACAAGAGAACAAAAGAGGAAGAGAAGAAAAAAGACCTACAAAAACAAATCCAAAACAATTAATAAAATGGCAATAGGAACACACATATTGATAATTACCTTAAATTTAAATGGATTAAATGCTCCAACCAAAAGACATAGACTGGCTGAATGCATACAAAAGCAAGAGCTGTCTACATATGCTGTCTACAAGAGACCCACTTCAGACCTAGGGACACATACAGAATGAAAGTGAGGGGATGGAAAAATGTGTTCCATGTAATAGAAACCAAAAGAAAACTGGAGTAGCAATACTCGTATCAGACAAAATAGATTTTAAAATAAAGGCTGTTATAAGAGACAAAGAAGGAAACTACATAATGATCAAGGGATCAATCCAAGCAGATATAACAATTGTAAATATATATGCACCCAACATAGGAGCACCTCAATATTTAAGCCAAAAGCTAACAGCCATAAAAGGAGAAATTGACAGTAACACAATAACAGTGGAGGACTTTAACACCCCACTTAAACCAATGGACAGATCACCGAGACAGAAAATCAATAAGGAAACACAAGCCTTAAATGACACATCAGACCAGATAGACTTAATCAGTATTTACAGGACAGTCCATCTGAAAGCAGCAGAATACACTTTCTCCTCAAGGGCACATGGAACATTCTCCAGGACAGATCACATACCGGGCCACAAAGCGATCCTCAGTAAATTTAAGAAAATTGAAATCTTATCAAGCATCTTTTCCAACCACAATGCTATGAGATTAGAAATCACTTACAGGAAAACAACTGTAAAAAACATAACACATGTAGGCTAAACAATACATTACTAAATAACCAAGAGATCACTGAAGAAATCAAAGACAAAATCAAACAATACCTAGAGCAAATGACAATAAAAGCACGATAATCCAAAATTTATGGGATTCAACAAAAGCAGTTCTAAGAGGGAAGTCTACAGCAATACAATCTTACCTCAGGAAACAAGATAAATCTCAAACAACTTAATCTTACACCTCAAGGAACTAGAGAAACAAGAACAAACAAAAGCCAAAGTTACTAGAAGGGAAGAAATCATAAAGATCAGAGCAGAAATAAATGAAATAGAGACAAAGAAAACAAAAGCAAAGACCAATGAAACTAAAAGTTGGTTCTTTGAAGAGATAAAGAAAATTGATAAACCTTTAGCCAGACTCAAGAAAAAAAGGGAGAGGACTCAAATCAATAAAATTAGAAAGGAAAAAGGAGAAGTACAAGACACCACAGAAATTCAAAGGATCATAAGAGACTTCTACAAGCAACTATATGCCAATAAAACGGACAACCTAAAACAAATGGACAAATTCTTAGAAAGGTACAACCTTCCAAGACTGAACCAGGAAGAAATAGAAAATATGAACAGACCAATCACAAATACTAAAATTGAAACTGTGATTTAAAAACTTCCAACGAACAAAAGCCCAGGACCAGATGGCTTCACCGGTGAATTCTATCAAACATTTAGAGAAAAGTTAACACCTATCCTTCTCTTTGGAAGTTAAACTCTTCCAAAAACTTGCAGAGGAAGGAACACTCCCAAGCTCAGTCTATGAGGCCACCATCACCCTGATATCAAAACCAGAAAAAGATATCACAAAAAATTACAGGCCAATAACAACGATGAACATAGACACAAAAATCCTCAATAAAATACTAGCAAACTGAATCCAACAATACATTAAAAGGATCATATACCATGATCAAGTGGGATTTATCCCTGGAAGGCAAGGATTCTTCAATACACGCAAATCAATCAATGTGATACACCACATTAACAAACTGAAGAATAAAAATCATATGTTCATCTCTATAGATGCAGAAAAAGTTTTGACAAAATGCAACACCCATTTATGATAAAAACTCTCCAGAAAGTGGGCATAGAGGGAACCTACCTCAACATAATAGAGGCCATATACAACAAACCCACAGCAACATTATTCTTAAGGGTGAAAAGTTGAAAGCATTCCCTCTAAGATCAGGAACAAGACAAGGAAGTCCATTCTTGCCACTATTATTCAACATAGTTTTGGAAGTTGTCCTAGCCATGGCAATCAGAGAAGAAAAAGAAATACAAGGAATCCAAACTGGAAAAGAAGAAGTAAAACTGTCACTGTTTGCAGATAACATGATACTACACATAGAAAATCCTAAAGATGCTACCAGAAAACTACTAGAACTTATCAATGAATTTGGTAAAGTTGCAGGATACAAAATTAATACACAGATATCTCTGGCATTCCTATACACTAACAACACAAGATCAGAAAGAGAAATTAAGAAAAAAATCCCATTTACAATTGCATCAAAAATAATAAAATATCTAGGAATAAGTCTACCTAAGGAGACAAAAGACCTGTTATTCAGAAACCTTTAAGATACTGATGAAAAATATCAAAGATGACACAAACAGATGGAGAGATATACAATGTTCTTGGGTTGGAAGAATCAATATTGTGGAAATGACTATACTACCCAAAGCAATCTACAGATTCAATGCAATCCCAATCAAATTACCAATGGCATTTTTCACAGAATTAGAACAAAAAATTGTACAATTTGTATGGAAACACAGAAGACCCCAAATAGCCACAGCAATTTTGAGAGAGAAAAACAGAGCTGCAGGAATCAAGCTCCCTGACTTAAGACTACACTATATAGCTACAGTAATCAAAACAGTATGGTATTGGAAAAAAAAAAACCCAGAAATATAGATCAATAGAACAGGATAGAAAGTCCAAGATAAACCCATGCACATATGGTTACCTAATCTATGACACAGGAGGCAAGAATATACGATGGAGAAAAGACAGTCTCTTCAAAGTGGTGCTGGGAAAACAGGACAACTACATGTAAACAAATGAAATTAGAACACTCCATAACTCCACACATAAAAATAAACTCAAAGTGGATTAAAGACCTAAGTGTAAGATCAGATGCTATAACACTCTTAGAGGAAAACATAGCCAGAAAACTCTCTGACATAAATCACATCAATAACTTTTTCAAGCCTAGAGTAATGGAAATAAAAATAAACAAATGAGATGTAATTAAACTCAAAAGCTTTTGCACAGCAAAGGAGACCATAAACAAAATGAAAAGACAACCCACAGAATGGGAGAAAGTATTTGTAAATGAAGCAACCAACAAGGGAGGCAGCTCTATGTCAATAAAGCAAACAACCCAATCAAAAAATGGGCAGAAGATCTAAATAGACATTTCTCCAAATAATACATACAGATGGCCAAGAAGCACATGAAAAGATGCTTAACATCACTAATTATTAGAGAAATGCAAATCAAAACTACAATGAGATATCACCTCACACTGGTCAGAATGTCCATCATCAAAAAGTCTAAAAACAGTAAATGCTGGAGAGGGTGTGGTGAAAAGGGAACCCTCCTACACTGTTGGTGGGAATGTAAATTGGTACAGCCACTGTGGAGAACAGTATGGAGGTTCCTTAAAAAACTAAAAATAGAGCTACCATATTATCCAGCAATCCCACTTCTGGGCATATACCTGGAGAAGACCATAATTCAAAAAGATACATTCACCCTAATGTTCACTGCAGCACTATTTACAATAGCCAAGACATGGAACCAACCTAAATATTCATCTACGGAGGAATGGATAAAGAACATGTGGTACATATATACAATGGAATATTACTCAGCCATAAAAAAGAGTGAAGTAACGCCATTTTCAGCAACATGGATGGACCTAGAGATTGTCATACTGAGTGAAGTAAGTCAGACAGGACAAATACTGTGTGATATCGCTTATATGTGGAATCTAAAAAAAAAAGTACAAACAAACTTATTTACAATACAGAAATAGAGTTACAGATGTAGAAAACAATCTTATGGTTACTGGGGGAGGGGAGGGGAAAAACTGTGAGACTGGGATTGACATATACATACTACTATATACGAAATAGGTGACTAATAAGGACCTACTGTATAGCATAGGGAACTCTACTCAATACTTTGTAATGACCTATATGGGGAAAGAATGTAAAAAGAAGTGGATATATGTATATGTATAACTGATTCACTTTGCTGTACAGCAGAAAGTAACACAACATTGTAAATCATCTACACTCCAATAAAAAAAATTTCAAAATAATGAGGAGGGAGGGAACCCACTGTGATAGCTGTCAAGAACAACTTAGCTTTGTAAAAATCATCTTAGTGGCAAGTCTCTAGAATTTGTTGCTGTTGCATGAAATTTCCACAACTGGGCAAGAATAGGGAGGTTAAATTAAGATTGTTAGCTATTCTTAAAAGATATTTTCAGGTCAGTGAGATTCCCTGGCCCAAGAATAGTGTTCATGAAACTGTAAGAAGTACCACATCACTGCCCTGTGGTTCTCAACCTTAAGTTATATCATGGGGCTATAACTGCCCCACTCATGACTTCTAAGAGTAGAAAGCAAAGTGATTTGAGGATTACAAAAGAAAGCCACTCTACTCGTGAGAGGAGGAAATCAAGTGTGACAGGTATATCGATATAAGTATTCTTAGAAACAGGCTCACATGACTTGTGTAGAAGTTATGAAGAGCTGTTAGTGAAATCTAGTGTTTTTCAATCTCTCTGGATGAAGTGTAAAAATGTCCTCAACTCTAGGATGAGTGGAAGTCTTCCTACATTATATCTGAGTTAATTTGGGAACCATGCATCTTCTTCCAGAGAGATTGCCTTTGTCTTTACAGTTTTAATGGTTCTTGAGCTTTGGAGTTGGGTCCAAAAGCGGCAAAGTGAAAAAAATCATCAGTCTAGGGATGAAAAAACCAATTTTAGACCTAGTTATGCCACCTACAAGTGGTCTTGTGGGGTCCCTGGATCTCAGTTGAATCTCAAAATTCTGATGTTTTAAAATTGGGACATTACTCACCACTCCTGTTAGATTGCTCCTGCTAAATGATGCTGTGTGGATCCAGAAACAATGTGCAAGCACCAAACTAATATTTTAATAGAGCTATATAAATAAAAGCATCAGTACTAGTGATGGCCAAAGAGAGGCCTGTTAAGACCATATCTGTTTACGAGAGGAAACGAGGTTGTGAAGTTGATATTAATGATCTTTGAGGGCCTTGGTGAATGGTACATTGGTACAATGTACAATGGTACAATGGTAATGAGAAATTGGAAGGTTTGAATTTTCCTCTCAAGAACTGAAATGCTGGCAGGACACAGTTGTCAGGTTTTCCAACTTAACCTGCAACTTTGCTGTGGTAATAGAAAGCTAATTTTATAGATTGGTCTTGAATTTTAATGATTCACAAAAGAAGTGTTTTAAAGATTACTGTAGCTAAGAAGCTAATGTCTTGCATCAGACTGAGTACTGCTTCCCTTTTTCTGGTGATCAGCATCTGGTCCGTCTAAGCAACAGCGATCGTAACTGTTCCCTCATGTTGACCGTCAGAATATCAGCATGATGACGTCAGACTGGGTGACAAGGTCCATGTAGATTGGTTGGGAAGAGAAACCACACAAATTGAGGCTCATTAAATTTACCAAATAGAAATCAGAACATGTTATCTCCTTACCAACATAAGCTCCCTCCCCTTACTTTTCTTCTAGGTACATAAAAGTGCAATTATCTCTGAACTTTTTATCTCCCTCCCTGGCTCTATCATCCAAACAGCTGTCAAGATCTAGGTATTTTTGCTGCAGATCCTTTTTGCATTCTTCTCCAAAAAGAGAGAGGACCCAAAGGACATACACTATCTATCGTGATCCAGCCTTGAGCTCAGACACAGAAAGCATCTAGAAGTCTAGCTTCTGTTGGACTGTGAGGAATTCAATAGACTAATGAACTGAGCTTGGAGACTACTCCCAAATTCTTGTTTCCACTGTGAGCCCCTTCTGGTCATCCTGTCCATCACTGTCTTGCAATGACCTTTTCAGCATCCTCCCTCCTCTTCTACCTCCCAAGAATATACCCTTCTGTTTGTGTCGACTCCCTACTTGACTCTTGTCTTAAAGAGTTTAGACCCTCCACCAACAGATAAATCCTTTCATTTTTGCCTACTGAGTTCCCCCAGGAACTGTGGCAGGTTTGACCACAGAAGTGGTTTTGTCCATAACTTCAGCTATTCATTCCTGCTTCAAGGGTCTGAGAGAAAGTCAGCTGGATGTTCTCCATTCTCACGTTATAGTGCTTGATCTTACTCGAGTTTCCTGGCTTCCTCTTCCTTTCCTTCCCTAGGCTCATCACCAAATACTATGCCTGGTTTTCTCTGAATAAGAATTTAGGGTGGGGTAAAGGTGGTAATATTACAAATGACCCAACAATATAACTCTTCTAAGTGTTTTCCCAGCAGTTAAAAGACATGTGGTTACCAACTCCAAAAACAACTAAAACCAAATCTAAATTGCTGAATCTAAACTCTATCGCTGTAATCAGCATAACTTGGTCCTTCAAGTTCTTCCTGTCCTGGGGAAGTACTTGGGAAATTCAATGCCCTCCCCTGGAGCAGAATTGTCCACACTGCTCCTTTGGACACTGTAAGCACAGCATCTATGTTTCCAGGCCCTGCCCTGTGGCCACTTTAGCCTATGTACCAGTGTTATACCCACTGTGTGCCCAGGGCACTTCCTCTCAAGTTCTTCCTTCCCTGTTCCTGCTGCTGCACTAAGCTCCCACATGCCGGAGGCCACTCTCCAAAGAAAGGTTTGGAGAACAAGTCTTGTTGCAATCAAAGCCAAGCTGTAGGCTTGGGCCACAGTACAAAAACTGGTTCTCCTGTTTACCCATTGTACTATTCACACCTATAAGCTGAACAAAATCATTCTCATCTTACAGTGTTATCATAGGATTTAATGAGCCAATGTATTAAAAAGCCCTTAACATGGGGTATGGCACTTGGAAATGTCTTAATAAGTAATATGAGTCATTGACATGGTCATCAAGGGAGACAGCAGACAGCAGTGTTCGAGCACAGACTCTGGAGTCAGACACTCCAGGCTTGAATCTTGTCTCTGCAACTTATTAACTCTGTGACACTGCATACGTTATTTAACCTATCTCTTTCTTCATCTGAAAAACAAGGATGATAATGATGACGACTGACAATGATTACGATGGTTATGATGATAAAACTCATCTCACTAGTTTGTTACGGGGATTGAGGGCAAATATACGTAAAATGTTTAAAAGAGTGCCTGACACGTATATATTAAGTGTTAGATCCTATTGCTACTACTCTCGTCATTGTTGTTATCTCAATAGATGGTAGAGGGCTCAGCTACTGCTCTCCCCAAGGATGCAAGCGCATGTTCTCTTCTGAATCAGATTTTCTCCATTCTGCAATGCTGCATTCTGTCCCTCTAACCCTCTTCACTACACCACCACCACCACCACTAGAGAATAATTCAGGAAGCCTCAAACCACCTACGTTTCCACTCCTAAGAAGTACAACACCCAAGGACTACAGCAGATATTCTCTATCCACATTTGTATCCACCCCAACATCAAACACAGAGCACCCCTTGGGCACTGAAGTGGGAACTCACACAAATTTAACTGAGCATTTCTTCCTTCAGTAGGGCTCCCAATGCTCAAAGATGAGGGACTCTTTCATCGCATAATTTGTTTCTGTTTTATCCTAGCCAGGTGACTGAAGCTCCATTTCCACTCCCACCCTCCACATTCATCAGTTTCTTTTCTACCTAAAGACACAAGGAAGATAAAGAATGTGCCTCAAACACCTAAGTATACTGATATTAAGCTTAGTACATTTCCCATTTTTAACAGATAGTGTAATAATTTTAAAGAAATACTTTGGCAGGTCGCTGAAATCTACAGTGGCCACAGTGACTTCAGAATGGATTCTAATTGCATTGCTAGCCTTCCTTTCACCTAATTCCTGTTTAAAGCTTTGGTGTTGCACAGACAGAGCTTCTTTAACATGCAGTGTAGATTAAACGCAAGAAAATTTCATCAACAGAGCATTAAACTTAAATATCTAAATGCAAAAGGGCTGGAAATTCAACCTAATTAAAGCAGCTGAACGCAGAGTCAGTTAAACAGTGAGAGAATTATGGAAAAGTAAATATTTACACACACACTGTACACTTATTAGGGTTTACAAAGAAATGCTTCTCATCTGCACAGCTTTCCTTTGTAATGATATTGTTATGAGTCAATAAATGTGGTTAGAGTTAATAACAGACGTTAAATGGCATAATTCATCCAGAAGCCTCACTAATTACTGCAGAAGCACAAGACAAATGCACAGCATCATATGGGAGGTCTTTCTTATCTGTTAGTTTATAAACTGAAAAAAAAGAAAGGTCCCTTGTAGAAACAGAAATGCTTAGAGTAAAAGCCTTAGAGATTTAAATGAAAAATTTAAACACTGTAAAATTACAACAAGCTTCCCCTCCTAGAGAGTTCATGCTTCATTCAGAGAAGACAAATTGGCCTAAATGAGTTTGAGTTAACTTGGCCACTCTAGTGATAATCATTTTCTAAATTAGTTGAGGTAGAATGCTCCATATTTTAAACATATTTTAAACATTACATGCTGTGTTTACAATGATGCTCACCATCAAATATTTCATTTTCCTTCAGTCCAATCCTTCTCTCCTTACAAGGGGGAGGGAGAGCAGAGCATAATGTCACCTAAAGCAATTTTCTTTTACAAAGATTATGTAGAGAAGAGGTAGGAAATACAAATGCTTCAAGTAATTTTTCATAATAAATTTGGGAAGGCTGAATAGAAAAACTAAAATCAAGAGGCATCTTTTGTTTTCCTCACAAAAGCTTAAAACCTGGATAATCACTGTGACACTCCCTACCCTCTTAACATAGCTGACTTTCATTCTACTCTGTAATGTTCAGTTGTTCCCTCCACTTCCATGTTGTCTTTTTGTAAACTGAAGCATAGTTGATTTACATTATATTAGTTTCAAGTGCACAGCATAGTGATTCAGTATTTTTACAGATTACACTCCATTAAAAATTATTACAAGATAATGGCTATAATTCCCTGTGCTATGGCATTAAGAGACACTTCCATGTTGTCTTAATAGTGGTGCCCTTTGAAATGTTTGCAATTGATCTGCACTACATTTTAGAAAGCTTTACTTCTTGGATTTAATTTCTATTGGTCTTCAAGACCGAAGAGCTACCTTTCCATCTTGATTCAAATAAAATCAGATTGTTTAGGTTAAAACAGCAATATCTTCCAAAGTTTTTAGTTGTACAAACACACATATGCACACACAGACACACACAGAACATCCAACGAGAGAGAGAGAAAGCGCAAGGAGAATGATGTTTGAGATAGAAACAAAGAGAAAAAGAGACAAACAGTGCCTTTAGTTTTCTATGAAATAGAAATCTTTATACCAAACCTCAATTTCTTCACAATGTTAAATTGTCCCTTTTTATTGTGGAAAGCCTGGTGGCCAAGTGATTTTTTTAATGCCTTTGAGTAGGACTACCTTGAGTCTCTTTCTTTTTTGGTTCTCTGAAGAATAACTTCCCCAATAAAATAAAAACAATAAAAATCAATGTGTCTCCATCACTATAATGGTTTGAGTCAAGCGAGAATTTTTTCCTTCCATATTATCTTTTGGAACAATTTGGGAAGAAATCTGCTTAGGAAAAAGGCAAAGAGATTATTCTAGGGATAGAGAGAATGGACTAGGCCAATTCTCAAACTTCCGTGTACACATACATCACCTGGGGATCTTTTTAAAGGACAGATTCTGACTCAAAAGGTCTGCAGTAGACCTGCATCCTGCATATCTAATAAGCTCCCAAGTGATATCAGTGCTGTTGCCTATGCACCACATGTGAGCAGTGAAGGCCCAGAGGACCACTGGCAGTCTCATCTAAATCTGGTACCATACACAGTTCTGCTCCACTCATCAGTTGCAGAGTTCTGCAAAAGGAAGCAAAGTGAAAGTTCATACTGAGGCTTAAATTAGAAAGCTGGAAGGGGAACCCTGATTTATTTCCCATCCTGTTGTGTTCTACAGTATCACAGAGAAACCATTCCAGATGGCTGAAAAACTATGTTTGTAACAAACTCCTTTGAAGACAGTCTGTAACACTGCTTGGTAAGTTAATTCCGTTTTTAATAACCTCTATCATATTAGGCAAATACTCCCTTTGCTGTATCACCAGCTAATTCTTTATCTCCAGATCTCATTAAGGCAGAAAATTTCTCTAAATGATACCCTTTTATAAACTCAAAAACTATTCACTAATTTATACTCTCATGGTTTCCATTCTTTACAATAAGCTATCTCAGATGGTTTAGACTTTTCTCAATGGGACATTTTCCAACCCTTTAATCATTTGGGTAATCTTATCCAAGTGATGTCATCCCCCGCCCCCCACCCAGAGTAATTTACTCTATCCTCAGTTCAAAAACATCCATCCTCTTTGTTTTCATTCTTTCAAACCCTAATGGTCCACATTTTTTCAAGAATTTCTATATCATCTTTATGGATTGTTATCATCTTCTTAAGATCTTTGGTGAATAACTGCCAAAATCTCAGTGTTGTTAAGTTATTCATTTGTAAAGTAAGAGACAACAATTAGGGGTCAAAATTATCATAATGTTGTACCTGTGGTGTTCTGTGCTTTGCTGTTCGGCTCTAAAATAACCTAATTATTTTTTAATAGTTGGTAAATATCCACATACAAGGCACATGAACTAAACTAAATTATAGGTACTTTTAAAAGAAAACAATGATTTCTTATATTTAGTTTTACTGAAATATAATTAATATATAATACACTGCAAATTTATAAATATACGATTTGATGAGCTTTTTACCACTTAACCATTTTTTTTAACATCTTTATTGGAGTATAATTGCTTTACAACGGTGTGTTAGTTTCTGCTGTATAACAAAGTGAATCAGCTATACGTAAACATATATACCCATATCCCCTCCCTCTTGCAATTCCCACCCACCCTCCATATCCCACCCCCCTAGGTGGAGACAGCACCGAGCTGATGTCCCTGTGCTATGTGGCTGCTTCCCACTAGCTATCCATTTTACATTTGGTAATGTATATATGTCCATGCCACTCTCCCACTTCGTCATGGCTTACCCTTCCCCCTCCCTGCGTCCTCAAGTACATTCTCAACGTCTGTGTCTTTATTCCTGTCCTGCCCCTAGACCCTTTTTTTTAGATTCCATATATATGTGTTAGCATACGGTATTTGCTTTTCTCTTTCTGATTTACTTCACTCTGTATGACAGACTCTAGGTCCATCCACCTCACTATGTATAACTCAATTTCATTTCTTTCTATGGCTGAGTAATATTCCATTGTATATATGTGCCACATCTTCTTTATCCATTCATCTGTCGATGGACACTTAGGTTGCTTCCATGTCCTGGCTATTGTAAATAGTGCTGCAATGAACATGTGGTACATGTCTCTTTTTGAATTATGGTTTTCTCAGGGTATATGCCTAGTAGTGGGATTGCTGGGTCGTATGGTAGTTCTATCTTTAGTTTTTTAAGGAACCTCCATACTGTTCTCCATAGTGGCTGTATCAATTTACATTCCCACCAAGAGTGCAAGAGGGTTCCCTTTTCTCCACACCCTCTCCAGCATTTATTGTTTGTAGATATTTTCATGATGGCCATTCTGACCAGTGTGAGGTGATACCTCATTGTAGTTTTCATTTGCGTCTCTCTACTGATTAGTGATGTTGAGCATTCTTTCATGTGTTTGTACCTTCTTTGGAGAAATCCTAGATCTTCTGCCCATTTTTGGATAGGGTTGTTTGTTTTTTTGATATTGAGCTGCATGAGCTGCTTGTATATTTTGGAGATTTATCCTTTGTCAGTCGCTTTGTTTGCAAATATTTTCTCCCATTCTGAGGGTTGTCTTTTTGTCTTGTTTATGGTTTCCTTTGCTATGTAAAAGCTTTTAAGTTTCATTAGGTCCCATTCGTTTATTTTTGTTTTTATTTCCATTACTCTAGGAGGTGGGTAAAAAAAGATCTTGCTGTGATTTATGTCAGAGTGTTCTGCCTATGTTTTCCTCTAAGAGTTTCACAGTGTCTGGCCTTACACTTAGGTATTTAATCCATTTTGAGTTTATTTTTGTGTATGGTGTTGTAGGGTGTTCTAATTTCATTCTTTTACATGTACCTATCCAGTTTTCCCAGCATCACTTATTGAAGAAGCTGTCTTTTCTCCATTGTATTCTTGCTTCCTTAATCCAAGATAAGGTGACCATATGTGTGTGGGCTTATCTCTGGGATTTCCATCCTGTTCCATTGATCTATCTTTCTGTTTTTGTGCCAGTACCACACTGTCTTGATTACTGTAGCTTTGTAGTATAGTCTGAAGTCAGGGAGCCTGATTCCTCCAGCTCCATTGTTCTTTCTCAAGATTGCTTTGGCTATTCGGAGTCTTTTCTGTTTCCCTACAAATTGTGAAATCTTTTGTTCTACTTCTGTGAAAAATGCCAGGGGTAGTTTGATAGGGATTGCATTGAATCTGTAGATTGCTTTGGGTAGTAAAGTCATTTTCACAATGTTGATTCTTCCAATCCAAGAACATGGTATATCTCTGCATGTGTCATCTTTAATTTCTTTCATCAGTGTCTTATAGTTATTTGCATACAGGTCTTTTGTCTCCCTAGGTAGGTGTATTTCTAGGTATTTTATTCTTTTTGTTGCAATGCAATATGGGAGTGTTTCCTTAATTTCTCTTTCAGATTTTTTCATCATTAGTGTATAGGAATGCAAGAGATTTCTGTGCCTTAATTTTATATCCTGCTACTTCACCAAATTCATTGATTAGCTCTAGTATTTTTCTGGTAGCATCTTTGGGATTCTCTATGTATAGTATCATGTCATCTGCAAACAGTGACAGTTTTACTTCTTCTTTTCTGATTCGTTTACTTTTATTTCTTTTTCTTCTCTGAGTGCCATAGCTAAAACTACGAAAACTATGTTGAATAACACTGGTGAGAGTGGGCAACCTTGTCTTGTTCCAGATCTTAGTAGAAATGGTTTCATTTTTTCACCATTGAGAAAGATGTTGGCTGTGGGTTTGTCATATATGGCCTTTATTATGTTGAGGTAAATTCCCTCTATGCCTACTTTCTGGAGAGTTTTTATAATAAACAGGTGTTGAATTTTGTCAGAAGCTTTTTCTGCATCTACTGAGATTACCATATGGTTTTTCTCCTTCAATTTGTTAATATGGCTTATCACATTGATTTGTGTATATTAAAGAATCCTTGCATTCCTGTGATAAACCCCACTTGATCATGGTGTATGATCCTTTTAATGTGCTGTTGGCTTCTGTTTGCTAGTATTCTGTGGAGGATTTTTGCATGTATGTTGACCAGTGATATTGGTCTGTAGTTTTCTTTTATTGTGACATCGTTGTCTGGTTTTGGTATCAGGGTGATGGTGGCCTCGTAGAATGAGTTTGGAAGTGTTCCTCCCTCTGCTATATTTTGGAGAGTTGAAAAGGATAGGTGTTAGCGCTTCTCTCAATGTATGACAGAATTCCCCTGTGATTCCATCTGGTCCTGGGCTTTTGTTTGTTGAAAGATTTTTAATCACAGTCTCAATTTCAGTGCTTGTGATTGGTCTGTTCATATTTTCTATTTCTTCCTGCTTCAGTCTCAGAAGGTTGTGCTTTTCTAAGAATTTGTCCATTTCTTCCAGGATGTCCATTTTATTGGCATATAGTTGCTTGTAGTGATCTCTTATGATCCTCTGTATTTCTGCAATGTCAGTTGTTACTTCTCTTTTTTCATTTCTAATTCTATTGATTTGAGTGTTCTCCCTTATTTTCATGAAGAGTCTGGCCAGTGTTTTATCAATTTTGTTTATCTTCTCAAACAACCAGCTTTTAGTTTTATTGTTCTTTGATATTGTTTTCTTTGCTTGTATTTCATTTATTTCTGCTCTGATCTTTATGAGTTAATTCCTTCTGCTAACTTTGGTTTTGTTTGTTCTTCTTTCTCTAGTTCCTTTATGTGTAAGGTTAGGTTGTTTATTTGAGATTTTATTGTTTCTTGAGGTAGGCTTGTATAGCTATAAACTTCCCTCTTACGACTGCTTTTGCTGCATTCCATAGGTTGTGGATCATTGCGTTTTCATTGTCATTTGTCTCTAGGTATTTTTTGATTTCCTCTTTGATTTCTTCAGTGATCTCTTGGTTATTTAGTTGTGTATTGTTTAGCCTCCATGTGTTTGTATTTTTTTACAGATTTTTCCCTGTAATTGATACTTAGTCTCATAGTGTTGTGGTCGGAAAAGGTACTTGATACGATTTCAATTTTCTTAAATTTACCAAGGTTTGATTTGTGACCCAAGATATGATCTATCTTGGTGAATGTTCCATGAGCACTTGAGAAGAAAGTGTATTTTGTTTTTCTTGGATGGAATGTCCTAGAAATATCAATTAAGTCCATTTTGTTTAATGTATCATTTAAAGTTTGTTTCCTTATTTATTTTCATTTTGGATGATCTGTCTGTTGGTGAAAGTGCGGTGTTAAAGTCCTCTACTATGATTGTGCTACTGTCGATTTCCCCTTTTATGGATATTAGCATTTGCCTTATGTACTGAAGTGCTCCTCTGTTGAATGCATAAGTATTTACAATTGTTGTATCTTCTTCTTGGATTGACCCCTTGATCATTATGTAGTGTCCTTCGTTGTCTCTTGTAATAGTCTTTAGTCTATTTTGTCTGATATGAGAATTGCTACTCCAGCTTTCTTTTGGTTTCCATTTTCATGGAATATCTTTTTCCATCCCCTCACTTTCATTCTGTATGTGTCCCTAGGTCTGAAGTGGGTCTCTTGTGGACAGCATATACACAGGTCTTGTTTTTGTATCCATTCAGCCAGTCTATGGCTTTTGGTTGGAGCATTTAATCCACTTACATTTAAGGTAGTTATCGATATGAGTGTTCTATTACCATTTTCTTAATTGTTTTGTGTTTGTTATTGTAGGTCTTTTCCTTCTCTTGTGTTTCCTGTCTAGAGAAGTTCCTTTAGCATTTGTTGTAAAGCTGGTTTGGTGGTGCTGAATTCTCTCAGCTTTTGCTTGTTTGTAAAGGTTTTAATTTCTCCATTGAATCTGAATGAGATCCTTGCTGGGTAGAGTAATCTTGGTTGTAGGTTTTTCTCCTTCAGTACTTTAAATATGTCCTGCCACTCCCTTCTGGGTTGCAGAGTTTCTGCTGAAAGATCAGCTGTTAACCTTATGGGGATTCCCCTGTATGTTATTGGTTCCTTTTCCCTTGCAGCTTTTAATATTTTTTCTTTTTATTTAATTTTTGATAGTTTGATTAATATGAATCTTGGCATGTTTCTCCTTGGATATACCCTGTATGGGAGTCTCTGTGGTTCCTGGACTTGATTGACTATTTCCTTTCCCAAATTAGGGAATTTTTCAACTATAATCTCTTCAAATATTTTCGTAGTCCCTTTCTTTTTCTCTTCTCCTTCTTGAACCCCTATAATTCGAATGTTGGTGCACTTAATGTTGTCTCAGAGGTCTCTGAGACTGTCCTCAGTACTTTTCATTCTGTTTTCTTTATTCTTCTCTGCAGTAGGTATTTCCACTATTTTCTCTTCCAGGAACTTATCCGTTCATCTACCTCAGTTATTCTGCTATTGATTCCTTCTAGATAATTTTTAATTTCATTTATTGTGTTGTTCATTATTGTTTGCTCTTCAGTTCTTCTAGGTCCTTGTTAAACGTTTCTTGGATTTTGTCCATTCTGTTTCCAAGAATTTGGATCATCTTTACTATCATTACTCTGTTCTTTTTCAGGTAGACTGCTTATTTCCTCTTCATTTTTTGGTCTGGTGGGTTTTTACCTTGCTCTTTTTTCTGCTTTATATTTCTCTGTCTTCTCATTTTGCTTAACTTCCTGTGTTTGGGGTCTCCTTTCTGCAGGCTGCAGGATCATAGTAGTTCCTGTTATTTTTGGTGTCAGTCCCCAGTGGGTAAGGTTGTTTCAGTGGGTTGTGTAAGCTTCGTGGTGGAGGGGACTGTTGCCTGTGTTCTGGTGGATGAAACTGGATGTTGTCTTTCTGATGGGACAGGACCATGTCTGGTGGTGTGTCTTGTTGTGTCTGTGAACTTATTATGATTTTAGGCAGCCTGTCTGCTAATGGTGGGGTTGTGTTCCTGTTTTGCTAGTTGCTTGGCATAGGGTGACCAGCATTGTAGCCTTCTGGTTTTTGAGTGGAGCTGGGTCTTAGTGTTGAGATGGAGATCTTTGAGAGACCTTTTGCCATTTGATATTACATGGGGCCGGGAGGTCTCTGGTGGAGCAATGTCCTGAACTTCCCTCTCCCACCTTGGAGGCTCAGGCCTGACACCCGGTTGGAGCACCAACAGTTTGTCAGCCACCTGGCTCAAAAGAAAAGGGACAAAAGAAAGAAAAAAATAAGAAAATAAAATAAATTTATTAAAATAAAAAAAATATTGAAAATTAAAAAAGTAAAAACTAATAAATAAAAGACAGAGCAACCTGACCAAAAAACAAATCCACCAATGATAACTAGTCTTAAAAACTATACTAAAAAAAATAATAAAAGGAAAAGAAAAAACGGACAGACAGAACCCTAGGACAAATGGTAAAAGCAAAACTATACAGCCAGAATCACACAAAGAACTATACACATACACACTCACAAAAGGAGAAAAAGGAAAATGTACATGTATATATAAAAAAGTAGAGAGCAACCCAATCAATAAACAAATCTACCAATGATAAGCTCTAAATGCTAAACTAAGATAAACATAAAACCAGAAACAAATTAGATGCAGAAAGCAAACCCCAAGTCTACAGTTGCTCCCAAAATCCACTGCCTCAATTTTGGGATGATTCATTGTCTATTCAGGTATTCTACAGATGCAGGATACATCATTTTGATTGTGCAGATTTAATCCGCTGCTGCTGGGGCTGCTGGGAGAGATTTTCCTTTCTCTTCTTTGTTTGCACAGCTCCTGGGGTTCAGCTTTGGATTTGGCCCTGCCTCTGCTTGTAGGTCGCCTGAGGGCAACTGTTCCCCGTCCAGACAGGATGGGGTTAAAGTAGTAGCTGTTTAGGGGGCTCTGGCTCACTCAGGCCGGAGGGAGGGAGGGGTATGGTATGGTATGTGGGGCGAGCCTTCGGCAGCAGAAGCCAGCATGACACTGCAACAGCCTGAGGTGCGCCATGCATTCTCCATGGGTAGTTTTCCCTGGATCGTGGGACCCTGGCAGTGGCGGGCTGCACAGGCTCCTGGGAGGGAAGTGTGGATAATGACCTGTGTTGTACACAGGCTTCTTGGTGGCAGCAGCAGCAGCCTTAGCATCTCATGCCCGTCTCTGGCATCTGTGCTGATAGTCATGCTCGTGCCCGTCTCTGGAGCTCATTTAGGTGGTGCTCTGAATCCCGTCTCCTCGTGCACCCTAAAACAATGGTCTCTTGCCTCTTAGGCAGTTCCAGACATTTTCCCGGACACCCTCCCAGCTAGCTGTGGTGCACTAGCCCCCTTCAAGCTGTGTTCACGGAGCCAACTCCATTCCTCTCCCTGGGATCTGAGGCCAGAGCCTCAGCTCCCAGCCCCCACCCACCGAAGTGGGTGAGCAGACAAGTCTCTCAGGCTGGTGAGAGCTGGTTGGCCCCAATCCTCTGTGCAGGAATCTCTCTGCTTTGCCCTCTGCACCCCTGTTGCTCCACTCTCCTCCGTGGTTCCAAAGCTTCCCCCCCCCCAACCCACCATCTCTGCCAGTGAAGGGGCTTCCTGGTGTGTGAAAGTTTTTCCTACTTCCCAGGTCCCTCCCAGAGGTGCAGGTCCCTTCCCTATTCTTTTGTCTCTGATTTTTCTTTTTTCTTTTGCCCTACCCAGGTATGTGGGGAGTTTCTTGTCTTTTGGGAAGTCTGGTCTTCTGCCAGTGTTCAGTAGGTGTTCTGTAGGAGTTGTTCCACATGTAGATGTATTTTTGATGTATTTGCGGGGAGGAAAGTGATCTCACCTTACTCCTCCGCCATCTTGAAGCTATACTCTCTTAACCATTTTTAAATGTATCCTTCAGTAGTGTTAAGTATATTCACACTGTTGTATCTGTAATGTTTTAATACTTACAAAACCTAACATTGAGTCAGTATTCAACAAATAAAATGCTAATGAGACACAGTTAGATACAAATCCTATTTCTCCTCTTACTAGCTCTGTGACTTTAGGCAATTTAACAACTTTGAGACAAAATTTTCTTCTTTTTATAACACACATAATACCGAACTTACAGCTATTCATACAGATTAAATTAGATAACATACATAATGTGCATGGCACACAGAGGGCATTCAATAAACAATTACTTCACTCCTCTCTAAGTAACAAAACATCAATTAGACCATCACTAGTACTTAGGATATCATTTTTCACATTGCAAGCAATCAATAAATGTGTTGGATAAATGAATCAAAATATAGGCATAATCAAGTTGAGTGTCTAGACAAAGAAAAATCATTGGATTTGGTTTTTATTATGTTGATATAATTTTTACTATATTGATAAACTCCTAGCAATTCCTCAGGTTTAGCTTTTAAAAGTTTCATTCCACGATTAAACAATACAACAAAATGAGATAATCATATTTAGATGAGACTAGTGTCTATCTAGGTCATGAGAATCATACTGGTTATATAATAAAAGTCATATTGAAAGGGCTTAGGGTTTTTTAGAGAAAAAATAATGTAAGTGAATCATATTGTATAGTTGCTCCTTGAACAACACGGGGGTTAGGGGTGCCAACACTATGCAGAGTCAAAAATCCGCCTATACAGGTATAGTCGGCCCTTCATTTACGTGGTTCCTCTGCATCCTGAGTTCTGCATCTAAGGATTAAGCCAGCCTGGAATCATGTATAGTACTGTAGTATTTACTACTGAAACTGTTGTTTAAGGGTCAACTGTATTACATAGGAATTATATTAATTTGGTGGAAGCCTTTATTTAGATAGGCAAGACTGTGACCATTTACCTAAAGGGACTGTGTCCAAAATAATACCATCATAATTAACTGACACTTAAGGGGCAAGACTCCAGGAAAAGGTGGTAATGAGCAAGCTTGACTTCTCAGTGCCCATAAGGACTCCTATCTATGCAGGAATGACTGTATCTTGCCATGACCACTAATTAGTGGGGTAAATTTGGATGTCTTGGGCTATGTAAAGCTTTGGTTTCTCATCTAAAGATAAGAATGAAAATCAAAAGGTGTGTATATACATAAACAAAATGAAAAGACAACCCACAGAATGGGAGAAAATATTTGCAAATGAAGCCACCAACAAGGGATTAATCTCCAAAATATACAAACAGCTCATGTAGCTCTACATCAAAAAAGAACAAACAACCCAATCAAAAAATGGGCAGAAGATCTAAATTTCTCCAAAGAAGACGTACAGATGGCCAAAAGGCATATGAAAAGATTCTCAACAACACTAATAATCAGAGAAATGCAAATCAAAACTAAAATGAGATATCACCTCACACCAGTCAGTATGGCCACCATCAAAAAGTCTACAAACAATAAATGCTGGAGAGGGTGTGGTGAAAACGGAACCCTCCTACACTGAGAATGTAAATTGGTACAACAACTATGGAGAACAGTATGGAGGTTCCTTAAGAAACTAAAAATAGAACTACCATATGATCCAGCAATCCCACTCCTGGCTATATACCTGGAGAAGGCCATAATTCAAAAAGATACAGTCACCCCAATGTTCACTGCAGCACTACTTAACAATAGCCAGGACATGGAAGCAAACTAAATGTTCATCTACAGAGGAACGGATAAAGAACATGTGGTACATATATACAATGGAATATTACTCAGATATAAAAAAAGAAAGAAATAATACCATTTGCAGCAACATGGATAGATCTAGAGCCTGTCATACTGAGTAAGTCAGAGAGAGAAGGACAAATATCGTGTGATATAGCTTATATGTGGAATCTAAAAAAAATGGTACAAAAGAACTTATTTACAAAACAGAAATAGAGTTACAGATGTAGAAAACAATCTTATAGTTACCAACGGGAAAGGAGGGAGGGATAAAGTGTGAGATTGGGATTGACATATACACACTAGTATATATATAAAACAGATAATAAGGACCTACTGTATAGCACAGGGAACTCTACTCAATATTCTGTGATAACCTATATGAAAAAAGAATCTGGAAAAGAATATATGTGTGTGTGTGTGTGTGTGTGTGTGTGTGTGTGTATATATAAATAACTGAACTGAATCACTTTACTGTACACCTGAAACTAACACATTTTAAATCTACACTCCAATAAAATTTTTTGGGGCTTCCCTGGTGGCACAGTGGTTGAGAGTCCGTCTGCCGATGCAGGGGACAAGGGTTCGTGCCCTGGTCCGTGAAGATCCCACATGCCACGAAGCAGCTGGGCCCACGAGCCATGGCCACTGAGCCTGTGTGTCCGGAGCCTGTGCTCCGCAATGGGAGAGGCCACAACAGTGAGAGGTCCGCGTACCGCAAAAAAAAAATTTTTGAAAATGTTGTGTATATATTTATTAAAGCCTTATCATAGTGTCTGATAAATTTTAGTCATTTTTCATAGATACTCACTGTTTACACAATATATATGTAGCCTCCTTTGTAAAGAAGAAATTAGAATTCTTGAACTCTCAATCTTCAAGGTATGATACATCCAATTATATCTAAAGTGTGAATAAATGGATTTGTATTTGTGGCTTCAGATTGAGAGATGATTTATGGCATTTATTTTCATATAATAATGCTATTATTTCTAGGTTTTAATAAAATAAGCCTAGATGATCACATGATTATCTATTAGCAATTCCAGTTATAATTATATAAAAATATTTTCCTCAATAAAGGAGCATAAGTTTATTAACCAGGTAACATTAGTATTGAGGAAAAATGTATTATTAAAACTACTGAAACTTATAATTTAAGGCAAATTATGGTATATTTTAAAGTAAACTTGGAGTAGTTTTGTTATGAATTTGTCATTAGCAGAATTGGTAAGTTTTTTAAATTAATATTTTTAAGTTATATGTACACATGGTTTAGTTAGTTCCCTGCTAGGGAAAACAGTCCTCCAGCCAACCCCTTTCCACAAAACTCCCACTCTCCACGAACACTTTAAATCTTTTAGCCTATTCTTTTGATATTTATCTTCATATTTTTGAATAATTAATATATCATACTACTCCAGTTTTCTTCTATTTTTGGCTTGAGTTACTGACAATACTTTTAAGGCAGCTTTATTTCTGCCCATATTCTTGACACATGTGTACACTTCCTCAGCCCCCTTCATCCCAATAAAGTCAAGTCATAACTTGGCTAGATCAATACCCAGTGCTTACATTATTATGACTATGCAACTGCTATGCACAGTTGAGCCGTGTGGTATAATTACTTTTACATTTTTCACACCTAATTTTTGTTGGTGGTGTTGTCATTTGTTTATTTTTCCTAAAGATAATAATGATATTTTTTTCATTTTCTTAGGTTTCTAAACACCTATTTCTTATACATCCAAACTCTCCTCTGGTTGAAAAAATCTTGTTCAAGTGTTCAAACTTGTTAGATATTTAATCAATGTCATCTGCTTGAATAAATCTCTTAAGGAGCCTCTGACTAGCTCCAGTTTGCACTGGCTGCTCTCTAGACCTGCTGTAGATATCCTGTTGGGAGTTGATTTCATCCTTTTTCAGGAGATTGTATTTGCGCATCTCTCGTGTTGGATTGCTTGTCTTCTGGATCTCATGCATTTATTGTTTTTGGTTTACTCACTTGTTTTGTAGAGCACATAATTCCATAAATTCAACAATGCTTGGAAGGTAAATTTGTGAGAGTGTATCTGACATGAATTTATTCTACCTCTACACTTAATTGGTAGTTTGCTAGATACAGAATTCTAAATCAGAAGTCACTTTTCCTCAGAAGTTTTTAAGTATTGCTCTATTATACCATCCAATGTTAGGCTGAGAGGTCTGAAGCCAGCCAGATTCTTGTTTCTTGTGTATCTCTTTTTTTATCTGTTTTTTCTCTCTGGAATTCATTTGACTCTTTTTTTATCCAACATGTTCTAAAATTTTACAGTGATATGGCTTGGTACAATTTTCAAGGCACTGGGTGAACCCATTCTTTCTGGAAACTCATGACCTTCCGCTCTAGGAAACTATCTTGAATCTTTTATTTAATGATTTTCTGTATGTCGTCTCTACTCTCTCTTTTAGAATTTCTGTTATTCAGCTATTAGAACTTGTAGATTGGTCCTCTTTTCCTTTCTCTCATTCTTTTACTTTTTAGTCTTCTTTTTCTCTATTTTCTAGAAAATTCTTCACTTTGTTTTTCTAATCTTTTGAGCTTCTTATTTCTGCTATTTTTAATCTCCAAATGTTTTCTGTCCTCTGGACTTTCCTTAAAAAAGTCTCTCATTTTAGTTCTATAGTTTTACTATCTTCTGTCTATAGCAATATTAATATGTTTCTTTGTTGGTTTTAATTTCATTTTCCCCGCGCATTCTGTTTTTTCTTTACTGCTTTATTCTACTAGTTTTGGCTTCTGCCATTTATATTATATATTTTTCTCAAATGTTTGGTGATCCTTTACAGTCGGCTCCTATTAAATAGAAGGGCACTAAGAAGCTGATTGGAAGTTCTGTGTTCATGAGTAAAGCCTCCTTGACTGTGGACTTCACTGTAGAGTGGTATAGTTAAGTCATCTTGTTGGACAAATCCCAAAGTCAGTAACATTTACTTAATCCTCCTGTGTAGTATGAAACATTACCCCCAACTGTGTCTGGTGTGCCCAGTGCAGAGACCCTCTATTTTAATTCTCCAGAGACTAAGCCTCTAGTCCTTTGCTCACACTGGGAAAGAGTGTTAGGGCTAACTTATCTTAAATATTCTTTCAATTAATCCTCCTTTTTTGTTTAAGCTCCCCTTCACTTCCAAAATCCAGAGTTATTTGGCATCACAAAGTCCTGAGAATACTAGAGATTTTTTGATGTAAATCATATTTTTCCCCTTCTCTGTTGACAGTTTAGGATTTCATTTTCTCAGATCTGCTACATTATATCATTTATCTATCTGAATTTTTTCTTTAAACATTTGTTGCCATCATCTCTTTTCTTTTTGCTTTATCCTTGTGAGTTTATAGTTTTAAAGATATATACATCTTTACTGCTGACTTAGTAGAAAGTTAGGAAGGAGTGAAACTAAATGCATGTGTTCCACTCTCCACTTTTAATTAGAAGTCTCTATAATGAGTTCATAACTATATATTGAAATGGAATTTTTAAAACCTCCCCTGTTAAAGTTCTATAGTCAAGAAGAATCTTTTTGTCATTGTTGTTTGTTTTTCTTTTATTTTAATAAAATACCTTCTAGTGTTGTTATCCCATGTGTAAAAAAAAAAAATCAACAATAATGGCTGCCATACTGTACAATAATTTCTCCATATTTTCCAAGCTTACTGAATTGCCTCAATAAATGGTTAACAAATACCTGTTGAGATTCTGATCTTAAACCTAGACTTTCTAGTATAAAGCCAATCACCGGAAACTCAACTGACCTTTCCCAGTCACAGTGATAAGACTTGGTTCATTTTAACTACCAAGAACCGTCCCGATGTGGAACATCCCCCTTTTTTTTTTATAAAGTCAGAACAGCCCTAGAGGACCATCAAAATTCCAACTTCTGGGGCTTCCCTGGTGGTGCAGTTGTTGAGAGTCCGCCTGCCGATGCAGGGGACACGGGTTCGTGCCCCGGTCCGGGAAGATCCCACATGCCGCGGAGCGGCTGGGCCCGTGAGCCATGGCCGCTTAGCCTGCGCGTTCGGAGCCTGTGCTCCGCAATGGGAGAGGCCACAACAGTGAGAGGCCCAAGTACCACCAAAAAAATAAATAAATAAAAATTCCAACTTCTTAGAGAAGATCGTGAGACTGATCCTTATTTAAGAAGAAACATATTTTGACAAATGCTTCCACTTTGCCTCCCTGGGTTCCTGCATTTCTGAGGGGTGAATGTGAGGAGATCTTATTTTCTCTTGAAGCGCCACTGTTTATGACTTTCCAGTGGCATTAAGTCCTATTATAACTTGCTGAAAAGTTCACAGGTAAATGTAAACCAAAACCAAACCTAGATTGACTTTCTGCTGGATTGCAGTTCATGCAGAAACTTGAAACTGGATGATTTCCAGGTTCATGCTACAGGTTTTTTCAGTTTTATTTAGTACTGCTTGTTTTCCTTTCAATCCATACTCGACTTAGCTATCTTGTTTACCAACATCTCAAGTGTGGTTTCACATATCCATCAAAATTTACAGTAAATTAGAAAGGTAATGTTTCCAAGAAGATTTAAAATTACTGGTAGTAAAATAGCGACCACAACCCAGATTGGACCCTCTGGAGAAGGCTGAGGTTTGCTTTTCCTGAAACAGTCAATTTTAGATTGCGATCAAGGCAGCTTCCTGAGTGATGAGTTAAGAAGAAAGAGTTTAACAAGCCCACATGTTTCAAGTTCTGTAATTTGATCTTCATGGTATAGATCCATCATGTTTTCTGCAAAGTTACTTTTATGGGTTTTTTCCCTAAGCACCATAAAACACAAAACACTGTAAGGGTTGTTTTGTTGTTGTTATTTACAATTAAACATTTGTTAAAATAAACCTGCTATCTTTTGTTTTGTTTTGTTTGCTGTACACGGGCCTCTCACTGTTGTGGCCTCTCCCGCTGCAGAGCACAGGCTCCGGACGCGCAGGCTCAGCGGCCATGGCCCACGGGCCCAGCCGCTCCGCGGCATGTGGGATCCTCCTGGACCGGGGCACGAACCCGTGTCCCCTGCATCGGCAGGCGGACTCTCAACCACTGTGCCACCAGGGAAGCCCGAAACCTGCTATCTTTTGAAGGCAATTTGAGAAAATGTTCTACATGACAATTTTAGAGGTTTAATTAACTTAGTGTTACAGACGTAAAGGCCTCTCCCAAATCCTCTCCATTTCTTAAAAACGAAACTATTCCTCCATTCTCAATATATAACCAAAATAGGGTCACACACTTGCCTTCAGTTAAAAAGGCAGCAAGCTTTAAGCGGGTGTCAATTATTTGTTAATTTATAGTGAGGCAGAGAGAAGAAACAAAACAAGGTTGGGGTTTAAGGGCTGTAGTCCAAATCTGCCAGTTTCCCAGGTGAGTACTCTCTGAATTAAAATATTAGCGTTGCTAGCTCAAGTCAGTAGAGATGCCTTTCCCCACAGTTCCATACAGTATATAAAGAACAAGCCTCAAAGCAGTTCAGCAGGCACGTATTTGTTGGTTAAAGCACTGTGTCTTGCAAGGCACATTAAAAGAAAACCAAAATCCTGACTTCATCCTGACGTGGCTCCTTCCAGCTGAATATAGCAGGACCACAACAAGGAGTACAGAAACTAGTTACAGGTGAAACGTTAAAGCCCTGACTGTTAGATCAGGATGGACTCAGTGAAATAATCTGCCCCCATGATTTGTGAAATTGAATTGACTCTTCAACAAACTATAAGGCTAAGCACCAAATTAATGTGCCCAACTCCACCCAATTTTGAAGTTAAATCAACAAAGAAGAAACTAATCTTTAGTATTCTTTATGACAAAACTTACACAGTTTTAAAATTTAATGTGGGGAAAAAAATATACATTTTGAAGTTTTCCATGCCCCCTTCCCATAAATACTATTGCCCTTTATAACAATTTTTATATATAAAACTATACTTAAGGTTATTTTCTAAACATTTTATGTAAATTTTGCCTTACTAAGGATTCAAAATGTTGATCAAAATTTCCCCCACTCATTCTAAAAAAAGAATGAATTCCAGACATAAATTGTGGGTAGAATTTTAGCTTAATTAGATGCATATGTCCAGCTTTGTTCTCTGTCTAAATCCTAGGAGTATTTCCAGCTTTGGATGTACAGAATTATTACATTTACAAAACAAAATGCAAACTTAGGCTTGCATTAATATTGGAACGGTATAAACAACTTGGCTGAGAGACACAAAGGTTTACTCTAAATGTTTCCAGACCACCAGTTTTCTCACTTATGCCCACCGGGAGGGAGGCAGGAGTAAGACACTGAAAGGGTAGCCCCTAGACATGGCTCCCAGCACCTCAAAGCAACAACACGGGAAAAAGGAGAAAGACTGGTCCAAACAGGAAGTTGCTCTCAGCATCTTCTGGGGTCTGGAAAAGTATGTTAATAACATATTTTTTCTTCTCCTGCCAGTAGATATCATCAGTTGAGACCAGCACCAAAAGAGCCTCAATACTGTCCAATACTGAGCCTCACTCAGAGCCTTTAAACCCATGACAATGAGAAATACCCATGCACAAATTCTGCACTCAAATCTTCCAGCAATGCTTTATGAGACCAGTGAAGTACAGCATTAACCTTCAAGGAACTCAAGACAGAACATATAAGAATGCTGAAAAGGTCAGACCTTCACACCATAATTACTACCAAAAATTCATACTTTCAGTGTTAAAATTTTCCAATTATTCACACTTATAAAAACATCTAACAGTGTTAAAGAGGGAAATGACTTTCTCTTTTTTTAACTAAAAACTTAAATTTCTTCAATTAAGTTTTTAGTTAATTGGGCAATGCTCGTTGTGCTTGTTAGCAAATAAGCAGGATACACTCATTGCATTCTTTTTCTGCCGTGAATTCTAAGTACAATGACGGCAAGAGCGGTTTCATTTGGTCTGAGTATTATAAAAGACTTTACATTTCTTCAGGGCCTAAAAACAGAAATCTAAGACAAAAGCTTAGGAAAACATCTGGATTTTCTATTCAGATATATGTTCATTCCACAGTGTTTGGAGCCATGTGGCTTGAAGTGGTTTTGTTTTAATCAACTTGTCCCATTCTCATTTAGAAGACCTCTCATTTTACAAGACTCCTTAACACCAGTTTAAATTCTCTCCCTCTTCTTTGTCCAATACTCTCAGGAACCTGGACTTACTTCTACAGTGTTGTAAAACTGTGCCCAGGTTTTCATATTAAATTGCGTTTTACACACACCCAGGACACAAGCAGTGGGGATGCAACTTTATCATTAATATCCAAGGAATGGCAGGAAGTAAATCTGTTTGGTTTCTTGGATCCTTGTGGATCAGGTTATCTTTTGAAAGCATAAGAATCTCAGACCAGGATTAGTTAGTTACTATGAACTGTGAGGCAATTTGGGCTTTTTCAGTGGTGAGAAGGGCAAGAAAGAAAAGAGAACATGCATTTCTATTGCAATTTAAAGAACACCTAGACTTTACATGAAAATGGAGCCTGCTATTTCTCTCTCTCTCTCTCTCTCTCTCGCTCTCTCGCTCTCTCGCTCTCTCGCTCTCTCGCTCTGTGTACAGTATTTTCCTTTCAAGAAATTATAATCTATTAGAGGAGATAGGTACCCATTATGCTCTATTCATGCAAGACAAAACAAAACCACCATGATACACTTACATCAAAAAGTACAAAGGGAACCTGGGGCACGTGTAGAAAACTTCCATTTAGGGCATTCAGAGAGGCTTCCTAGAGGAAGTGGAAGTGAAATTGTGGCTGAACAAGATTTTGAAAGGCGAAAGCAGGGGTGGAAGGAATTAATTAGCTGAAACTCTGCAACTAAATATAAAAGCCACATTTGCCCACAGGAGAGTTCCTCTGTTGTGGTATTCAAATGCCCTCACAATGGTCACCAACTTGACAGATTTATGAAGTACTGCCACTGTTGTCAGTTCTGAAAAACATTACTACTCCTATCTACAAAGGTAAGAAAGCAGAATTACAGTACTTGCTATTTATAAAATATAAGAGCAATTCTTATCAGATTGGAGCTACAAGAAGAAAAATTTAATATTTGTAATGTTTATATAGAGATTTATTTCTGAGACTCTCCTCTCATATACATTATTTCCTGCTATAATCTAATATTTGCTAGGAATCTTCCTCATGTTCAATACTTTTTAGAACTGTAATAAATAATCCAATTCAATTTAAAAAATAATAATATTTTCCTCCAAATTCTAATAATCCTATGATACAATCTGTCCCCAGTTGTGGTTACATGTAGTAATTTCCCTTCCTTTTCAATTTCTTTGTCAAGTTCTTTTCTTTGTCCCATTAATTTTTTTATATGTGGTCTTCTGGTTCAAAGAGGCCATGAGAGGTTGGTTGGGCTCTTTAGAATTCAGAGTTTCATGAAATCTTTTCAATTTATTTAATGTTCAAGATATTACTCCCCTGAAATATTACATAAAACAACAAATGGACAGCATTGCTGACTGGGTCAGATTTTTCATTTTTACATTTAAACTGAACTGTAATAAATCTTCTGTGAAATCATTTTACTTTCTTTGATGCTAGAGGAGTAGGTATGGGGGAGGCAGTGCTGCTTATATATATTAAAACTATCCGCAAGAGCAAACCTCTTTTCTGAAGTAAATCTCCTCTCTAAGCAGATGGACCCTTCTTTTGAGATAAATAAATTGCCATTAGCATTTGCATTTATGATTTTCTGGGGAAGATCTTAGCTGTGATATTTGGATTTTACTTCAGTCTTTTGCAAATATATATATATATATATATATATAAAATACTCATATGTCCAATTTAATATGAGCTGTATATTTTTTCTTGTTAATGAATGAAAAAGTACACTGTTCCTCAACTTCACCTTCCCAGGAGTACCCTAGTTGCCTTAAAGGAAGTTGGACCTCTGCTACTTTATGTATGATCTTAGGGGTTAGGTACTGGCCAGACCAACCTTCCACTATGGCCTCTCTTTTCTAACAAGTAAAGGCAGAGATGATTACATAACCTATACATGAACAATAAAACTGAGATCGAGAATTTTGGGTGTGTGATGCAAAGACACGGGAATCATGGGTGGCCAAATCACTGCTGTGGCAATGGACTGATGACAGTGGTGATGGTTGCATTAATGAGAATAGTGGTACCAGTGACCACATCTCACCAGATGTACTTGTAGTGAGAACTTAGCTGGGCTCTGGCTGGGTAGCCATCCCTGTTTCCTGCATATTTTGGTTCTCTGATTTTTTTACTGATTCTATGAGTCTTAAGATATTTCCTATACTTCCGTTTTAATCCTGATATTTTACTTAAGATAGCCAAATATAGTTTGAGTGGCTTGTAACCAAGAACCCAGATGGATATAGGGAGTATCATTATGAAATCAAATTCACAGAAAAGAGGAATGATATCTCTTGTTGAGAGATTAGGGGGATTAAAAATCACTCCTGTTAGGGGCTTCCCTGGTGGCGCAGTGGTTGAGAGTCCGCCTGCCGATGCAGGGGACGTGGGTTCATGCCCCGGTCCGGGAGGATCCCACGTGCCACGGAGCGGCTGGGCCCGTGAGCCATGGCCGCTGAGCCTGCGCGTCTGGAGCCTGTGCTCCGCAACGGGAGGGGCCACGGCAGTGAGAGGCCTGTGTACGGCAAAAAAAAAAAAAAATCACCCCTGTTAGAAGCACAATATAAAGCACAATCAAGTTTAAACCATTTGATTTAAAATGAAAAGATCACTGAAGTGACTATAGAATACATAATAGTTTTGTATCTGTGCTATTTTCCTGGCATTTATAATTATGCTGTTGTATGTAAAAGAAATTCTTGTTTTTAGGATATATACACTGAAGTACTTATGAGTAAAAGGACATCATGTCTATAACTTATTCTTAAAACTTTTTCGTAAAAATACAGACAGGAAGACAGATATAAAGCAAATGTAGCAAAAAGCTAACATTAAAGATTTGGGGTAATGAAATGGTATTTGAGATTTCTTTGGAATATTATTACAACTTTTCTATATGTTTTATATATTATCAAAATAAAACAAATTTAAAACCCTTAAAATAGTGGTGCTTTAAAATCTACCCTCCTATTCTTCCAAAATGCTGATGAACCATCCCTGAGAAGTTAAACAAGTTGCTAGAGGTCACATTACTTGACAGTGGTAAAGGTTTCTCCAAGAAGGGTGTGAAAACAAAACAGAGTGGAGTAGAAGTTCTCAGTGATGTTCTAGTTGACGAGATCAAAGAGGGGTCTGGTACATTCCATAAGGGAAGGATAAGAAATGCTGGACTGGAGACAGAAGATAGTGGAAGAGTAGGACGTGGAGATCACCTTCCTCCCCACAGATACATCAGAAATACATCTACACGTGGAACAACTCCTACAGAACACCCACTGAACGCTGGCAGAAGACCTCAGACCTCCCAAAAGGCAAGAAACTCCCCTCGTACCCGGGTAGGGCAAAAGAAAAAAGAAAAAACAGAGACAAAAGAATAGGGATGGGACCTGCACCAGTGGGAGGGAGCTGTGAAGGAGGAAAGGTTTGCACACACTAGGAAGCCCCTTCGCAGGCGGAGACTGCGGGTGGCGGAGGGGGGAAGCTTCAGAGCCATGGAGGAGAGCACAGCAACAGGGGTGTGGAGGGAAAAGCGGAGAGATTGCCACACAGAGGATCGGTGCTGACCAGCACTCACCAGCCTGAGAGGCTTGTCTGTTCACCTGCTGACACGTGCAGGGGCTGGGACCTGAGGCTTGGGCTTCAGAGATTAGATCCCAGGGAGAGGACTGGGGTTGGTGGCATGAGCACAGCCTGAAGGGGTTAGTGCACCACGGCTAGCTGGGAGGGAGTCCGGGAAAAGTCTGGAGCTGCCAAAGAGATGAGACTTTTTCTTGCCTCTTTGTTTGCTGGTGCGTGAGGAGAGGGGATTAAGAGCTCAGCTTAAAGGAGCTCCAGAGACAGGCCCGAGCCGCAGCTATCAGCGTGGACCCCAGAGACGGGCATGAGACGCTAAGCCTGCTGCTACAGCCACCAAGAAGCCTGTGTGCAAG